>NC_091404.1:15077547-15380023 GCF_032191515.1 Phaenicophaeus curvirostris | reverse complement strand
GCTGGATACTTAAATATAATGGGTGTATCCCAGAAACGGTTGCAGCTTAGCTCCAGTATCTAAGTGTTCAGAGCAGGGGAGGGTTTTATCATTAAAAAACCCCACATGCTTTTAACATATTCCTCTTTTACATAAGGTAAATGTATAGACCTGAATGTCCTGCAGTCCTGAATTCATTTTAATCACTATATTTTTAATGGAGCTAGTAAGACAGACTGAATGATGCTGTGGATCACAATCCCCATAATGGGGTTCTTTCTAAGTCTTGCTCACATGCATATTAAGTGGATCAAGCACTCTAAAATCCTTTCTTCCAATATCAGCAGAGGCATCTCTTGTTTAGCCCATATTCATGCACTACAGAAAAGTCACAGGACGTGTAGCCCCCTCCAAATGTGGAAGGGAGACACTATCTCCTCTCCTTTGCACCCCAGAGTGATATCATTGCTTTTTTCACCTTCACTGAACATTTGCTCCAAGACCATTTGCTTTTCAGTACAGTGCAATAATAAAAAACTCCCTTTAACAATAAGAGGAACATCCTTAAATGCTGCTATGGCCAGCAGAGTGGTTGCACAGCATCAGGACTCTGTAATTGCATTTTATAGAGCAAACCACGGTCTCTGGATAGAGCATTGATCAGCCTTATTTAAATTTTGAAGTTTTCTTCCCTCTTTATGGTAGAGATGAGGAGAGCTTGCATGCCCTGATAGCCAGCTGCTGTTTTGTGCTTCTGACAGCAGCCTGGGCCCAGGAGTCCACCCTCTCCATCATTTGCTACCTAGAGCTGAGTGGAATGTTTGCCTCAAGATCCCCTTCAGCTCCTGTCTTGGGAGCAATTATTTCAAGCTCTGCAGACCCACTTCTACACAGAGGGTTCCCAAAAACAAGGTCTCATCCACAACTGAAGGGTGTTTAGAAGAAAGCTCAGATTTTGGAGCACAGTTTAGGAAAAAAAGCGAAATATGGATTTGAGGAGCCACAGAACGCACCAGACCTCGGTTTTAGCTAAGAGTCCATGTAATTTGAGGAAGCATCTCGTGGAGAGGAAAGCCTGGCTGAGAAACAGATTTTGCCTCATTAAATGTGTTAAATAGGGCAAGGTTTTAAATCAAGGCAGAATTTATTCCCCAATTTTGGCAAGACAAAAACATTTTGTGGACTTATAAATTAGGGAAATACAGGAAACAATATCTTGCAGAAAGCATACGAAGGTCCAGGTGGCCAAGCCAAGGATGGTGCAGAATTCACAGTAATGTATACATTCATAAATCCAGCTGTGGCCCACAACTTTGTATTTTGCAGCTCTAATTCTCTGACAGCTTGTATTTCACAAGGGCCGTAGCAAAGATCATCTCTCCCTTAGACATCGCCAAGTTTCTCATTATGATAGACTCTTTATCCTTATTTTACAGAGCACAAATGTAATAGAGGAAGGCTAGGATGCAAATAACTTTGCATTATCTTATGCTAACACAAACTGATTGGAGTAGCAGACAATTTATTTTCCTGTGGCTTTTTTTTGCCACCCTTTCTGCCATATGTGTTTGCATGAGGGTCAACCTCTAGAAATGCAATAACATCTGAAAGCCGTGCTCCATGGCACTGGGAGCTTGCAGAGAAGGGGCAAGCCTGTCTCTGCTGTTGGCCCCATCAGCATTCACTGCTCACAGACAGGCCACATGCTGTTAGAGAAGCTGGATGTCTTGCACAGACTGCTGTGCAAGGATGGTGGGAGCAACTTCTTCTGATAGAGGGGACAGTCCCCTTTTTTTCGTGTAGTGCCAGTGGCCTCTTGCCTTGGTAATGGCATCTGGGGCATCCTGGCTGTGTGTCTGGCTGTGCTGGCGTAGAAGAGATTGACTGTACACCCCTCTGACAGCCAGTGCCCCTCCTGTTAATCCCACCAGTGTCCAAACCAGCTTCTGAGCGTGCCCATCCCTGTCTTGCCTCAAAATAGAGCAGGTGTGTTTATGTCAGGAGGACACGATCACCTGCTGAGGGAAGCAGCTGAGCACCCATCACAGTGCGTGCCCAGACCTCCCCTCAGAATCCACTCAGCCTTGTATGTCTGCTCCCTTTGCCAAGCACAGCACAGCCAGGAATCGCTCACTAAACCTATCTCTGTGGCTTGTTGCTGTGAGCTCTACGTTTTCCACCGTCCCAGGCTTTGCCCTGTGCTCAGCTGTCTACTGAGAGATTCATAGCACTGTTTACAGTGTAGCCCATACTCATACTCTTATGCTGAGAGTACCCAAATGCTTGCCCTGCTTGTAAATATGCTGTTAAGAAAATGCCTTTTGAGAGAGACCTCCAGGTTCTGCCTGGATACTGAGCTTTAAATTGTGCTCTCCTGCCTACACAGAGATCAGATGCTGTTCTGGGGAGCTGAACTGCAAAGGAGGGATCTCCAAGGGAATATTTTCTCCCACAAATAAATTCAAGTATTTGGTTGAACGAATGAGAAATCCATTTTCCCAAGCATTTTCCTTTCCTGAAAATCTGAGTTTTGTTCACCAATAACTGCACAGAACTAGAGGATTATGTTATAGTGAAGAGAAAGCCTCTTCTGTTGATTTTGTGCTTGCAGGTGAGCGTGAGGAGGGGCTGCGTCTGTGTGTGTGTTTGTATCTGCATGTACACTTGTGTGTTTGAGAGGGAAAATAAAACACAGGTATGTTTTTATGATCTCCCACATTTATTTGTTAGTTCTGGCTATTTCCACCTGCTCTGCTGTGTATGACTATTGCAGGAAATTCAATAATTAAAGATGCCCCAACCTCAATGCAGAGCCCCCGTAGTTCACAAGCATGCCAGCACAGTGACTGAAAAGGGAATTTTTAATGGGTCGTAATTCTTAGCTTATACTTTTGAAAGTAATAAAAATATTTCAAATTCATAATTCAGTTTTAAATTGGCTTCAGTCAATGACCATAAATACTAAACTTCAGTCTGAAGCAGACCAGAGTTTCTGGCCAAGTAATAAACCATTGGAAAAAAGAGCCAGTTTGGCATTAGTTCATCCTATCTCTGCATTCATACAGCAGATATAGAAAAAAACGCTTTGGGTTATGATAACAGTGCTTGAAAATTTTCTTAACTCCCCTTTATTTTCACTCCTATGTATTGAGGACAGAGTGCTGTATTCAACTCATTATTACTTATATTCAATTTTAATGTAGCTATGAATCTAAACTATGGCAGAGCTTTGCTTTTTCTTTTTACTTTGCAACTTTACAAACAAGAATCTTCATTTTATGAAGAGACGTTTCTCTGCTTATAAATACTGCCACTATTAGCATGTATACAAGCATAAATGCAAGCAGAGCATTTGAAGCAGTGCAGATTTAGGGCTTAATATAAAGAATATGCTGTCATTTCATTTCGTTTTGAAGTTTAACTCTTTTTTTCAAACCCATTCTCTTAGAAAAGAATTCTAATGAGTTTTCACTTTGAGATGTTAATGAAAGTTTCTAACTTTTCTGAATTTCATCTTGCACAAAAATGTTTACTGAATCTGATCTCAATTTGGAAAAAAACAAAAACAGAAACAAAAAAAGCCAAAATCAAATTAAGTATGTTCAACTCTTCTCAGCAAACCCTGGGTTCTGCTTGTGAGGCAGGTAAGTCATTTTAGATTTCAGTCCTTCCAATTCACCATCTTTAGAATGGAGGGGGATATGTTGATATCCTCTGTAGATAATTACTGAGCTATTGGTGGAAATTGCTATAGAAGACTGCAATGGTAGCCGTATTGTTCTACAGCGCCCACAGAAATTAGTACATGCATGCATGGGCATTTTTGATTTGGCTCTGGTCATTATGGCTTAATTCTCTATATAATCTGTATACACTGAAGGATTAATTTTTTTCTCCATCTCCTTTCTCTCCTAGCTTTGTTTAACCTCATACCTGTGGGTTTACGAGTGGTGGCGATTCAGGGGGTTCAAACAAAATTGTATCTGGCAATGAACAGTGAAGGATACCTATATACATCAGTAAGTAAACGTCATTAAATTTTTTACTCCCTGAAACTATGGTAAGAACTTAGTAAATTAACAACTTCCTGTTCTAAGGAATCTGCTTATTACCTATAGAGGTGGGATTTGCCAGCAAATTCAGTAGAGTGGTAATATTCTGGTATTAGCTTAGTACTCTGTTTCCTTTATTAATACATATACATATCCAGAATCAAACTGCGTGCCTTTGATGCAAAGTGATAATCACAAAGTGTGAAATAAATAAACACGCACAACCAAAACCCCAGACAGAAAGGATGCTCTTTCTTGGTCACCGTGGATTGATCAGACTCATCAGGGCAGGGTTACAGAGGAAAAAGGACAACTTTGTGAATCACACAAATGCCTGAATATGCTTTATATCTTCACATGTAATCTCTACACTGTTAATAAAAGGGATTAGCGATAGTAATTATTTTTTGTTTGGCCAGGATTTTCAAACAGACATGGAATTAGGTGCTGAAATCTTACGGCCTCAAGTTGCTGAGTGAGTGAGGAAATGCTTTATTTAGCAGTTTTGATGAAGAATGTCTGTTAATAGTTTTAAGTAGCATTTTTTCAAGAAAGCAAACAATGTTTTGTAAAAAAAAAAAGAAAGAAAAGAGGACATTTTAAAAAACAGACCCCTTTTCAATTAAAAACACTTAGTTAAACTAAGTTCAGGAGTTTTAATTATAAAGTCTTAATAGATTTTTCCAAGGAGGGGAATAGAGGAAAATGTAATTTGTTATCTACTACAAATTATTCTCTTCTATGAATGATTCCCTTAAGGTGCTTTAAATACCGATAACGATTAAGTAAACTTATTTAAATCTCTCATTTGTTTTGCAGTCCTGACAGCTGGGACAAGGGGCAGCTTTGCATATTTTTCTTGTTGTATCTGCCTGAGCAAAAGCAAATTAAAGCTGGCTCTGCTGTGGGACAAAGTAGAATTTCAGTGAACAGCGTTGAACTCTGCTTTTCTTTTCGCTCTGACTGTTTGCTTAGTGCAGTTAATCCACAGATTTGTTTGCAGGGCTGTAGCTACACAGCCAGATCGTGCAAAGTCCTCTTAATCTCATGTAGTCACAGTCCTGTGGCTGCACAGTGCCATTTACATTTGCACTGCAAATGTACCTTTTACTGCACCGTGCGTTTTCATTTACATTCGCATCCTCAGCTGCACTCCATTCAGGCTGCCCACTCGCCCAGGGAGCTCTGTGCCGTGCTGGCTCCTGCAGGCTCAGTTCCACCTCAGGGACTGTTACCCCAAGTTGCATCTCAGGGTGGGATAGAGTGGTTGGTACATAAAGCAAAATTCCATCACTGTGCACAGCAAACATACTCAGTTTGAGCAGATCAGTTCTTTTATTGCATATGTTCTGGAAGAATCAGATATATTTTTGTAAAGATGCAGAAAACAGGATGGGGACAGATTCTGCCACTGTTAACACATAGTACGTCAGTAACTTATCGTTGTGAGACATAACCACGAAGTCAAAGGGACTACTGAGAGAATGAAGTATCACTTCTAGTATCCCTCGATGTGAGGAGAAGTAGTGGAATATAACTCTTATTTTATTTAAGCTGAGCTTCTCATTTGATAGCTATTTAGGCTACCTGGGCAGAGCTCAGAGATTCGCTTTGTTTCTGATTTTTCATGTTTGCATTGATGAGGGGTAGTTGTGGTCTCCTATGTTAACATGAATGCTGTTTTCTTTGAATCCTTTAATGTCTGTGAATTTAATAGTTTGTGCCATTCTGAAATTAATTGGTGACATCCCTCTATTTTCCCTTTAGTAACAATCATCATTTTTGTTTCCTTTTTAGGCAGCAATATTTTCTGATATTCATTCTTTTATTTTTCTTGAACCTGATGGGTTTGGCAAGGCCTTAAACAGACTGTCATTGTGGTGTTGTGCCCCAAAGTTATATTTTTAAATACTCTTCACAACAACAGGTGTTCATTTAATGTTAATCTACTTTTCCAAAGAAAGTTCGTTCTCAGTAATCTTGATTTTATCCCTTGGTGCCTTCTGGTTTGCTTGTTTTGTCACTGACAATAATTTCAAGAAACTGTCTCGGCAGGCAAAACGTAGCTCAGGTCTGTGTTGATGTGCCCAGGGAAGGAACGAGGGCTGGTGAGGAAGCTTCTGCCCCTACTTCACTTACTAAGCAAAAAGGTTGCCAGAATTTCAGTTCCAACACAATTTTTTAAGTGTTTCTAGCACTTCTTTTGCTGATAATGGCCCTTTCAGTAAGGGATACAGTCTGACAGACTGATGCGTGGGAAATTAGCTCTATGTTTTGTGCTGGATTCTTCGTTGATATAAATGAGTCCCAAGAGAGCTCAGCTGATTTATACCAGATGAACACTCACCTGTTCAAGGGATGCCAACAGGGAGTCCAGAGAACACATCAGCTCAAGTAACTGACATCCATCTACACATCCTGAGGGCTTCCAAGCCCTTACAGGGACACATTCCAAATGGGATTTGTCAGGAGCAGACAGGTGGTAACATGGGACTGATCAGGAACAAAAGCCCCACAAAACACTGTCAAATTCCTGAAGCAAGAATATAGGGGAAAATAAATTGTAGATAACTATAACAGATAGTTATACCATTTCCAGGGAGAAATGAAATTAGCATTGATGATGCAATGTAATAGGGAGAGAGAATATTGTAATCTATGTCACAATCTTTTTGGTTTGGCTTTATTATGACTCTAGTGCTTCAGTCATGCTTCTATCTGCAAAGCTCTTCCCTTCAGATTGTATTGCTGAAGGCTCTAGATTCATTTGGTAAATGGTTTGAAAAACGCCCTACTAATGTGCCATCACCGTTCCTCACCCCGTGCTAGGGTTTATGCCTTGCACCTGATAGCAACACTTCTAAAACACCGCACCTGAGAAAGAGACCATTAAGTCCATGGCAATTACACCACTGGTGAATGGGTAAATGAGATATCTGGCTTATGGGAGGATAAACAGAGGCTCAGCTAAGTGCTTTCCCACGCTTACACAGGAGAGCACATTAGGGCAAACACACCAGGTGTCCCATTTCCATGCATCTTGAACTAAATTGCAATATTAAATCACAGTTCCTTTTCCTTTTAGTGACTGTGGTGAATTCTTATGTTTTGTTCCTTGTGGTATACTTTTTAGGTTTGGGCTGTGCAGCTACAAAATTGACTGAGCTGATTCTGAGTGTCCTGCATATGTAGAAAATATGTCCTAGCCACAATCCTTTACAGTTGTTGTCAGATGAAGAATATCTGTGGATCTAGTTTGCTAATTTATTCAGCTCTGGCTTGGGCCCTGGTTCTTCCTCCCTAGCAGTCTGCCCCGATAGGGATTTGGGCATCTGACCTCAAAGGCAGTCTGCAGCGAGGTTTGTTTCTGATTCAGTCACTGTACTCATGAATAAGGCGAATTTGCTCCATGAGGGGATCAGTGATGTATAATAAATCTGCAGAGTACAGATATCTGTTGTTGGCTGCCAGAGTTTATAGATAGTTTGCAGCATTTGTCAATTAGAGCAAAAATAAGATTTTTTTTTTTAATGTAAAGATAAAAGCTCCTTAGGGACAAGGCAGAAAGGGGAAAAAAAAGCATTATCTTAAAATATATATATAAACAAATCTAGATTTGTTATAGAAATACATTAAAATTCTGGACTACTGGGAAGGAAAGCGACATTGGTTGCCACTGCTTACCCTGCTCTGAGCAGTTTGTGGCTTCTCTCCACACCAGCTGAAGAATGTTGGGTTTTTTTGTCTTCAGTTTCCTACTAAAGTTAATGAGAGTTGTGTGACTGCATCTCCCAGGCTGAACCCACCCTCCCTTTGTTTGGAGGGACCTTGTCAGGAGCTATTTGAAGCCATATCTCTTCATGCTGTATGCTGCTTGAGCATCCCTTTAAAATGAAAGCACGGGGACTGATTCATACCTCCTTACACCAGTGCTGCTGCAGATGACTTAAACAGTGTCATGGCACTGCTGTCTTACGCAACCATGTAATGAATCATGCCCTTTTGTGTTTTGGATGGCTTTTATTTTATCTCATTTTTCTTGCTATGAATGACCACATCTTTCAGTTGACCACCACATATTCTATGCTTGAGGTTTTCAAGTTTCATACCCTGTGAATGCCTTGTGTTCTTTCATTGTCTTGAACAAAAGAGTGAAAAATGTTTTAAGGATCTGTTTGTCAGACATGTAGTCCTAGAGCTATTGCTTTCTCATTAAAGTGATTGTGATTTGACAGAGGAGGCTCATGGTGATACAGAGCAGCAGCTGAGTGAAGTTCATTAAAGGGAAGGCACGTATGTAGGTGAAGAGAAATGGGTGTACTGCTTCAATTCAGCATAGGCTGAAACATAATCAAAAATACAGCAAATTTTAAAAAATAGCCTAATAATATTTATCCATGTGTTTTTCTATGAACCTTCATGTCAGAGTTTTAAAAATCATTTAATGATTGTCAGTGAAATACATATATGAAATGCACAACATTTCAGCTCATGTAATTTTGTGCTTGTTTAGCCAGGAGACATAGTCAGAAACAGTAAAATTAAATGTGTGCTTTACATCCTTCTGGCCAGTCTCGGGAGCCATGCCACTCAGCTTGTGAAGAGCACTTATTTTCCATCTTATCTTGTTCTGGGCTCCTGTGATTTGCCAAAGTGTTTGATTTAATAATGTTGTATGCAAGTAAGCTTACAGCTCCTCCCAGCTGGGGCAAGCAGGCTGACCAGGGTGCAGATGTTGAAGAGAGCATGGGCTCTAGAGGGTCCCCGGTTTGGCTTTCCCTTTCCCATCCCCACACAAGGGCTGCCAGGAATGCCTAGCTCCCCAGCAGCACTTCTTGGAGAGGGGCAGAGGGACTGAGCCTTTCCACAGCTTGTCCCCGACTGGGCTGAGTGATGCCCTCAGGGGCACAGCCAATGCACTTCTGCCACTAGTGGTGCCTGGGACCAGATGGCTGCTCACTGGAAGGAGCTCCCACAGTGAATGAGATCCAAATGTCAGGTCCTCAGCACCAGTTCTCACATTTGCTCCCTCTGGGCTGCACTGACACCACTCGTGAAGGCAGACAGAGACCGTGTCCAAGAGTGGTCCTTTCCCCTGACAGTGTGTGATAGTGCCCGGTTTGTCCTTCCCTCCTGCAGCCTTTAAACTCACCTGTTGGAAATTTAGGATATCCAGCCTTTTGTGGGATGGGTACTAGGAAGTATGTTACATGGCAGAGTTGTTTATGTTGCTTTGCTATCTGTTCCTGGATGTCCAATATGTTTGAGTTAATAAAGCTACCGTACAGGGCTTAATTTTGCCATTTCTTCTGATGCACTCAGTACAGAATTAGCATGGGTTAAAGGATCACTTTGATATAATACCTTGTGCAGAATTTTGTATCTAATTCAGCTAACAGTCCTCTGTATGTGAAATAGACTGTCATATATAAGTTTGGTACCTGTACAGAAAGTAAATATTGTATGAAGCGTACACGTTGATCATAGCCAAGAGAAGTTAAATGTGATTACATTCTCAGAGTGATTCAAAAATTGGTTTTGGTGAGCTGGAGAGAAGAGAAGTTTGTGCATATTTTAATACTGAGCAGTGCAGTGGAGACCTGCTGTAGCTAATAGGAGTGGCTGGGGCATTTATAATGAATTACTGGCAAAGAGCATTTTTCCACCTCAGGGAACTAGCACAAACCAAGAGATAGGGGAGATAATCAAAAGCTTCATCTAGTTAAATTTGCATGTCAGTATAAAATAATTTTTTACCATGAATGCTCAGGTGCAGACTATACATTAATGTAGTTTATTCTTTTCAGTGATAAAATCTTAGATATGGCTGCAGCACATTTTTCTTTTCATTGCAACACCTTACTCTGTGCTGGATTAACATGCAACATCCTCGCAGCGAGGAAGGCTGCTCTGGCCCTCCTGTGACCCAGCACTGTGCTGACAGCCCTGCCTGCTCACGCTGCCCCACAGCAAAGGTGGGAGAGCGGGCAGGCAAGGTGTGAGGTCAGCGCTGGGACAGGAGCTTGCTCTAAAGAAGTTCTCAGCCATTGTAGGACCAGCCTAAACTGATAAATGTTTTCTGACACCTTCAGCCGTGGATACTGCTCTAAATTATGCCAGCAGCTAAGCTCAGCAGATGGAAGCAAATGTACTTTGTTTCAGTCTTACATCAGTATTGCAGTGCAGAGGTAGATGCTGGCAGATGCCTGGCATGGGAGAAGCTTGCTGGGTCTCCATGTGGCATCACAGGCTCCTGATAGCACTGCCCAGATGGTCCCTCTCTGGCTCAGGCTGTGCTCATAGGCTCAGCCCATTACCAGGGGATCTGGCCATGAGTTTTCAGGGTTAACTGTGAGACAGGCTGTGCCTAGCAGTGTAGCTGCAGTGCTCACGGCTCAGACTTGTCTGCCACTTGCTGAAGGGACCAGCAGCCTGTGACTGTGCTCACTGTGCCTGTCTGGACCCGCTCTGTGATGTGGGACACTCCTGGGAGTCAGGTCCCTGGGGAAGCAGAGTGGTTTCCTGCAGCAGGTTTTCCATAGTGAGATATGTGCTGGTCTTTCTTAATGATACGCACGGTTGCTTAGTGGTAGGTCAGAGAGATGGGTGTCATTTTGTTCAGGTGCTTGTCTCTGCTGGGATCAGTACGATTCCAGATTTCATGAGACAGACTGCTTGCTGAAGACAGCAGGGAAGCAGAGAGGGCATTGCCCTCCCATGGGAGAATTATTAGGAGAATCAGCAAGCTGAAAGTATTGGAGCTAATATGCTGCTTTTCTCTACAAGTCATCCCCTAGGCACCTGAAATCCACAGAGGTGCTGCTGTGCATCCATCCCCTCAGTACAGGATTCTCAGCACCTTCTAGGATGAAGAGCTCAAGCATGAGAAAATGATGCTTCAGGACTGTACACTGCACAGATACTGACAGAACTGCAGTTAAATGCTTGTGCAATGGTTTCCTAACAGAGTGGCTGTTAACAATCAGCAGTGAAATAGTAGTTTGTGCAAGAAGATTTTTGATGTCCTACAAGATAAATAATACACATGTGAAGTAGATGAATACTAAAATTGCATCCACTCTCTTTTAGTAGTCATTTACTAATCAATGTCAAAGTTCTTGGGAGAAAAGACAGAAAGTCTTCATAAGCTCAGACTTCAAATGTTGCTCAGAGCAGAGACTCAGCAATCTCAGAAATGTGGCTGAAATGGCAAAGCATCTCATAAGGCCCAGTTTTTCGCTCCATTGCACTGCTCACTGGGGTCATAGTGACACAAAACCAGCGTGATGCCAAGAAAAAAAAAGCCTTGGCAGAATTTAGACCTGCACCTGGGTTTGATAGTTTGGCACCTGGATCACACACTGCTTTCTTCCAGCATCATGTTTTGGTCCCTTGCCAGCAAACAAGGAATACAGATTTCCAGGATTTCCAGGCTACTCACAACTCTTCACCATCATGTTGCAGATCATGTTTGGCAGGCGAGAGTTGTAAGCAGATAAGGGCTTGAGCAGACGGTGTGAGTTGCAAAGTGCGAGAACAAGAGCGCTGCCAGGTTCCCGGCGTGTTCAGTTGGGATTGCATATTCAGATCGCCAGACAATGGATTACATTGCTATGATTCAGCAAAGCCAATAAGAAATGTGCTGCTTTTCTCCCTTAAATTTGATGTGGGTGATAAACATCGTGAACAGTGGCAGAGGTGCCTGCATGGTAATAGGTGTGCATACTCCCTGTAGGGCTGGGCTCTTTTTATCTGGGAGAATATGTATATTAGTAATTACGAGAATTTCTGAGTTGTTGTCTTGAAGATGAAATATCTTCAAGATCAGAAGCAAAATAACTTTCAAAACTTACCCCGTTTTTTTAGAATGTGACTTAATTAAAGGGAAATACCATTACGAAACCTCAGCTTCTTTCCTATGTTTGCCTTTCCTTCTGAAAAGCTGTCTGCCTTCCCTCCTTCTGCCCAGAAGGGCTTCCCCTCCCTCTCGTGCTGCAGGTTGAGCTAATGAGCAGCTCTTGTCACAGTGACTCAGCAGTGCTTCTGCCTTGTTATGCTCGCTCAGTAACCTACCGAGGAGATGGCTCACCCCGATGGCACTCGCAGCCTGCTGCTGGCTGTAAATGCCCATGTGATGATAAACACCTAAATAAGAATATTGGAGCAATCAAAGACAGCCTCCAAAGTCTCCCCAAACCAACAGGAGTTGATTGGTACTGGAAAACAAACTCAGAACTCAACTAGATACTAACTGAGGATGACACTGAAACAGAAGAATTCATCACATTAAGTCTGCACATCATTCAGCTGGGCAATAGGATATCAAGGAGGTCATAATTTTGGGAGTTCAAATATAATTTAGGCAAATTTTTGAAAGAATAATGCTGCAAAATACAATGATGTCATGTTTGGTGTAGAAATATCCTGAAATCATAGCTCACCAGAGGCAGGGGAAGCACGCTGGAAAAATATTGGGATATTTTCTTATACTCTCCCATAGGCATCTACGGTAAGACAGTGGCTTGAGAAAGATGTGCCCTCACTGGACAGTCCTGTTGCAGCATCCTATCAATGTTTTCTTTATGGGTTAGTTTTCAGGAGTTTGTAGGTGCTCAGATGCAAAATACCCAGAAGTGTTAGCTAAGCCTGGTTAAAGATACGCCGGGAAAAAAGTGGTTGTGGTGAGAGTACAGGGACTGAACAAGGAGATTGAATCGTGCCTGTTCCTGCATATGCATGTTCCTAAGCCTGTTCTTGTGTGTGCCTGTTGCTTCAGGGCAGGACCCAGAGTTTCAGCTGTTGCAGCAGTGCTAGGACAAACAGAATTTGGCAGCTCCTGTGGTAAAACTAAGTAAAGGGCAGTTCGGTTTCCCAAAATGACTATCCATCAATTCAGGCTGGCATCATCACCAGATCTGTCATGTGGGGGTATTGGAAGTGACTTTATTAAACACATTTTTGTGACTTTCGTCTTTGTGTAGCCCTGCACTTCCGACAGTGCTAAGAGGAAGTAAATTCAGTTCTGTTCTAACTTGGCAGCCTCAAGAGAAATGTTTACTGCTTTCTGGCCATTTACATCCTTGCAAACCCACAGGAAGCATCCTTTTCCTGGCAGAACTTTTATTGCAAGTGGTGAGGTGCGAAAACTGAGAATCCAGCTTGACTGTAAAAGTTCAAATTGCATTTGCAGTTTTGTCAGTCAAAAAGCATCTTTTGAAAAACCTAGTAAGCAAATACAATGGGGAGTCGGTGGGCAAGAAAAGAGGAGTTGTTATACCCAAGGTTTTGAGGTTTATGGTTGGTTTGGGGAACTGCAGCACAGCTGAAGGGGGTTTCCAAAGGGAACTCTGTTACTTCAGTCACAAAGAGCTTGAATGCCACCTTCTTGGCATGACTTCTCAGTATTGAAACCCGAGACACCTGTATGAGTCCTGGAAAGCAGGATAAACATGGTGTGATAGAAGAAGCTAGGCGGGGGCAAAGGAAACAGGAAAGTAGTCACATTTAGATTATGTCCTTGAAGCCCTGATGTCAGCAACTGACTTTGCCATATGTAAGCTAATTCTTGAAGTGGGCCTGCTGGAATTCCTGGATTGAAAATCTAAAAAGCATCTGAGAAAGAAAACAAGTCAGTTGAATAAAAATTGTATCAACAAACTTGCATTTCCATGCTGAACTGCTTCCATTAGGTGATCTAGGATTAACAAAGGAATCAAAAATTTAGAATGGATTAAGGAGTCTTTGGATATAATGCAAATATAATAGTTTTTACCAGCAGATTGGCTGGTTTAAATAATTGAACAGATAAGATTTTTCATATTTTACGTACTGTGGATGCTACAGGTGCTATCACACTGTTTTTCATTTTTGTAATTTTACCCAAACAGCACTGAATATTGAGCGGTGCGGTTCTTCTGAAATTAAATCCACTGGGGAGCTAAGCAAAACAGCCATGGTAATTGGTGAAGTACAGTTCTGTTTATTTAAAGCCTCGGGAGGTATCTAAAAATCAGACAGCTAGTTTCAGAAGCACAGCACAAGAGGCTGTCTGCTTTATAAAGCAGTCTTCCCCTTTCCTTACTCTGATGACTTTGAACGCATATTAATGAGGGAGTCAATTTAGACCCTCCATCCTCATCCTCAGAGCATGTTCCAGTATTAAAAAATCCTGTTATGACATAGCAATGTTCCTCTTGTACCGAAGTGTTAGTAGAACCTTCATTTGAGCTGACTGGGAATGGGCAAACCTCAAAGGATTTGTGAGGGGCAACAACTCCAGAGCGTTACGTTTGGTGAAAATGGGCGTAGCAAACTGAAGAGAGGGGTCTGTTCTTCACCCTGCCAGTGTGTGTGCCTCCAAATAAACTGGAAAACTTGCTGTATTTTTAAAATGAGGATATCTCGTGGAGCTGGGACACAAATCAAAAGCAGAGTTTCATCGGTATGAAGGTTTCAGTTCAGGTTTTAGGCAAAAGTTCATATCAATTCTCATTCAATTCTCATTATTTCACACCAGTGTGCTCGGATCTAGAGGAGCATCTTCTGCCAGCCGAGTCATATTGACACTGACAGAAGGCACAATAAGCTCAGGGTAAATAAGTGAATGTTCTGAAACTGAACAAAAAGCCCAAGAAATTCTAAGAAGTGGAACAGACACAGTTTGAAGTGCAGATGTTTTTCCTTCACCTGATGAACTAAGAGTTTAATGGTTTTGATATTGCAAACTCTTTTTCATGAAAGTAATACTTACTCAAGCAAGCAGTTTCATTGACCGCCTGCCAGAGAAAGAATTAATTTATCTGGGTATGATTTTCAGGAGCTGGACAAGACAGCCATTGATTTGCAATAGGAAATTTTTAAGTGATTCAAAAATGAACAGAGAATTTAGACCAGTGAAGTTTAATGACTAAAATAAGTCCCTGTTTGCCTGTAAGCAGGTCCCAAGGCCTGGAATGGCTATCAGGAAAAGAGAGCACTGCAGACGTCAGTCCTGGATCACCAGAGGGTTTACTCACTGTCATGGGCAAGATTTGAGCCCTTGGCTCAGAACCTTCTCTGGAACTGAATGCCCAGGGCTTCATTTTCAGCCGTGCAGTAGCTGGACTATTGCTTTCCTATGTAATCGTTCATCCAGCGTAGAACCAGGTGTTGTTTGTTTGCAAACAATCCCTCTTTTCAAATGCCTTACACTTTCAGACGTTTGCTTTTAGGACTTAAATTTTTCTGGCAGACCATATGGAAACCTCTAGCTGTCTGGGTGCGGGGGAGCATTAGCAGCAGGCTCTTTCTGCAGCGCTATCCTGGCACCAGGAGCATTGTGATAAGGTTCACCCATTAGTGCAGCATCCTTTCTTCTGACACCTCTCTGTGAAAGGCAGTGCATGCCTGGTGTCACCGATGAGCAAGGATGACTGAGCTTGCGTTATCACCATTGGGCGTCATGAAACTGGAGCCAACATCACTCACCTATTTTTGCAAATCTTGACTTTAATTTATGCTTTAGCTGCCTCTGTGTGAAACAAAGATTTAATGT
The DNA here is from genome assembly GCF_032191515.1 of Phaenicophaeus curvirostris. Classification (NCBI taxonomy): domain Eukaryota; kingdom Metazoa; phylum Chordata; class Aves; order Cuculiformes; family Cuculidae; genus Phaenicophaeus; species Phaenicophaeus curvirostris. The sequence goes on along the minus strand of NC_091404.1, from coordinate 15,364,459 downwards.
GTATTCTAGACAGAGGCTGGGAACTTGCTCCATAGGCAGTAAAGTTCAGCACAGAGGTCCCTTAGGCTTTTTCTTGGGGAGATTATTGCTGCTGCTATAGCAAAGACCTGAAAGAGCTTTATGCAAATTGATTTCTACCACATTAGTTAATTGTTTTTCAAATTTGCTTTTCTAATCAGTGAGATGCCAAAATCCACCTGTACTTTCAAAGTGTTGCTGTAGTACTTTATGTTTTCTTTAATTATGCTTGTAGGAACAATACCAGAATGGCAAGTATTTATTAAAAATAACTTGTAGCTCTTACAAATAAGCTATAAATAATATTTTTCTTCACAAAATTATGTCCAGCAGCAGTGGCAGGGAGAGAGTATTCCCTGTTCATCAGCCAATAGCCATTGTACTGATAATATGTCTTCCTGAACAAGATTGATTTAAAAGCACGTGTTTATGCACCAGCTCTATCACGGAGCCCAGGCAGCACTATGTTTAGAGGCCATGCTGTGATTTCCCCATGGTGAATCCCTGAAGATCTTGACATTTTCAGCTGAGAAGGAGGCAATCTAGATCTGTGTGTAACTTGGGAGTATCTATGCTAAGGAAACCAACCCGCATTTCTGCTGTTAACCAAGGAGATGAGCATGGTCACCCTGGCTTGGCCACAAATCATCTGATGAAGTTTCATTTGCTTCCCCATGGCAAACCCTCTGCAATTGCAGCCCTTCATTTTATTATCACAGGAATGACAGTAAAAGAAGACAAGTGATTTTTTTCCCCTCTCATTTAATACCAGGCTTTCTGGTTTTGAGCTGTTTTGTTTTCGTCTGGCTCTGACAGTCTTCTAAACAGCAGTTGCTTCTCTTATGAAACAATTGCAGTTAATGTGGGTAATTGTGGTAGTTACTGCCTTTATTTTTCGATATAGCAGTTGTCCAATGTTGGTAAAATTAAGTTGTCGTTAGACTGATCTCTCTGAAGACTGTTTACTACAGAAAGACCAAATCTGAGCATCTCTCCTTTTCTCAAGACAAATACTGAGTAACCTGCAATTGATAATTCCATGTGCATTGGACCTACTCAGGTTGTACCTTCCACATACCGACATCACTGTATCATCATGAAGAGTTTGGTCCTTTGACTTCTGTTTTGGCATTTTTAAAGCTCTGTTGGTAGAGAGACTGGTGAGGTGTTAGAGGTCATGTAGTCCTTAAGCCTGAATCAAAGCACTTCAAGCTGATGTTAGAAGTTTCCCATTTATGTAGGGCAGCAATAAATACAGGGGATGCACAAATAGCCCAAATTACTCTTCCGAGTAGATAGTTTTGTGAGTTTATATTGATTACTTCAAAAATGGATAAACGTATTTTCTATCCAGTGTCCTGAAAAAAAAAAATTCACGAAGCTACAGAAATTTTGATTTATCTCTAATCTTCAAGATCCAGAAAACCTGATAAAATTTTATTTCCTTGGAACATGTCTTCTGAAGTAATACTTTTGCATCACTACCAACCTGATGCTACAACCGTTTCATTTCTTAATATAATGATAAGGAACATATCTGTTATACAGAAGATATGACATATTAATCCATATCTAGAGAATAAATAGGGATGGACAACACCCAAACCTTTAAGCAGGGTTGTGGAGCTCTGTGTAGTTATATACTGGAACCTGGAATAAAACTTCAGCTGAGTTTTGGAGCAGGGGGCAGGGAAGCCTTCGATAAATAAACAAAAGAAACAGAGGTGTGCCAGCACTCGGGGCTTTTCTCCAAGTCCCCATCTCTCCAAATGTAAAACCTGGCTCAGGCACCTGGATTTAAGACAACTTTTTTTTTTTTTTTAATTATTGTTCAAATAGAAATCACCGCAAAGCTAACTCTGTATTTTTATTTCATAGCATGAATTTAATTTCAATTCAAGATTTATTTGTTCTTACTGACTCATTTAGCCCTTCCTCAACACTACCTGCTGGCACAGAGATATTAGTCTGTTGCATGTGTAAGATTTAGAAGGAGGCAATCATGCCTCTAAGGCTAATTGCATCATCTTTGAAAGACTGCTTGTGAATAATGCTTTTCTATGGCTAGTTAGAAGTGGAGCATTCTGCTTGAAAACTTACGTGTTTCTGCTTAGAAAACCCAAGATTTTTGCTCTCTACAGTCACAGGGATCATTCATGCCCACATTCAGAATCCACCAACTCATTCCAAGGCTATAAACTGGAATAAATGACAGGGGATTGCAGTTGAAATAGTGATGGTTAATATAGCCCTTTTCTAATATCAGCAGCTCTGGTAAAGCCTCCTGATTAGGGCAGTGTCCTTGATCACTGCTTACGGGAATGCTGCTGATGCTGGAATAGTTGCACTGGGATGTGCAAAAAGCAAACTGGAACCATCAAAAGGAGCATGTGGAATGGCACATTTCAAACAGTCCCAGTATCCACCTCTCCAAGCATTTATTTTTTACACCTTGCTTTCTGACCTAACAAGTCACAGCAGCGTTTCGTGTCACTCTGACACTTAGGAAGTGTTTTATCAGTACATGGTATTGTGTGACACTGTATATTCCAGCAAGCGCAATACAAAGAGCACTGTACCACGTGGCGGTTCAGCCCGAAAGAGCTCATTTCATTTCTCAGTGTGGTTGATATCCTCCATCAGTTTGGATGTTGCATACCTGCTCTCAAGCATGAGTGAACCGCCCCTTGCAAAGTGTTGGGTTGCTCTTATAAAGCCTCCTCCCTGACCCCTGGTTTTGAGTGGCACGTTGCACAGAATTCTGTGTCGGCTGATGCTGAGGAGGCTGCAGCCACATGGTGTAGGTGCGAGCCAGGCTGCTCTAATTCATGCGTGTTCCTAGAGAGCCTTTGCTGCAGAGGAGGGTGAGTGGGATATAACTAAACTGTATGTCCTGGTGACCTTTTCTCACAGAGGCTCCCAATGAAGGAAACTTCAGTATCTTTAGTCTCTTCTCCAAACTGATGAAATAGCTGTGTACAAGTTTACATTATGCATAATGTACAAACAGCTCAGGAATTGCCTTGCATCAAAATCTGACATCTCAACAGCTCTGGCATTATTGAAAAAGAGGTGGGGAAAGATATGAGATTAAATTGGGAGGAAAATGTTGCAGCTGGGCAGTCTTCTCTGGGCTTAGCCAAAGCAAGCCCTGAATGTGAAACTGCTGGTTTTTAAGGCCTAGCCATGAATTATCTGCCCAGTAGTTGTTAGGGCTACTGGTTATCTCCAGTGTATGGAATGACACTGAGGATCTAACCAAGAATAGTGTCCATAGTGAGCCATGGTGTTGCAGTTCCCAGTGGAAAGAAGGATCAGAGTCAGAGAAATCTCATTGAAATATTGTTTGTCCAGAGGCCAGAAGTGCAGTAAATTGGTGTTCTTGGCTATGTTACCTACTGTACAAAGTGTTTAATAAGCAATCTGCATCCAACAAGCTGGTATATTTGGAAGTCGTTCACTCCCTTGGCTATATGGCATGCTAGCTCTCTACTTAGCTGTATTGTTGTGTATAATGGGTAAAGAAGGCAGAAAATCAGGGTTAGGGCAATATCTGTCATCAGTGAGTGCAGGAGCATGTTAGTAGTAATCACCATTAGTGCAAAAGCAAAGATTTGTTGTAAGACAGTACGGATTTTAGTCATAAAATCTTTCCTGTATCAATCTGTATGCTTTGTCTTCCTAGCTGTAGTCCTGGTCCTACAAGCAGAGAGCCAACATTGACCTGCAGCGTTTCTGTTTCCAGGATTGGAAACTGGGAAAGCATGTGCATTTTAAATGCTTAGCTTTTCATTTAAACCCAGGAGATCAATCAAAATACCATATAACTTTATAAAAGAAAAGACGTTCTCATTAATTTTCATCCCCCATACGTAGCTTATTGCATTATACTGAAAAATCTCATCTGAGAAATCGTTTCATAATGCAATATGTTGCAGAATAAACAATGGAACTGGTTGCTCCATGAATATTTTGTCTTTCAGGGATTTGGCCAACACCATTAGTCTGTTGGTTGTAGCAAGTGTTTCTTTGCTAATGCAGGTGCACTGATGTAACACATCAAGGTGCACAAACACAATCTGCTTCACACTGGCTTTGGGTGCTGGGGACATTTGTCTGCTCTAAAAATCTTCCAACTTAAATTTGGTATCTTCATCTGCCCTGTCCAGCATCTTTGCTGACATACTCAACACCTGCCTCATTTAGAAAAACACCTGCAAGCTTAGACACTCAACAGAGTGTGTGGAGGTTAAGTAAATGCAATTATCAAAGTAGTAGGTCCTATTTAAATGTTAAGTATGTCTATTAAAGTCATATTCTGCCTTCAGTCCTCTATGCTTTACCTCTGTCCCACATTCCTTTTTCCACTTAGATGCAAGCAGATAAGTCTTCTAACAGCTCTGTGAACCACACCGATCACAGAGCATCACGGCATCGTGGTGGTCATGCCTGGTACCCAAGATGTCCCAAAGGCATTAGCAAATGTGCTGCTGAGGTGATGGGTAGGCGTTCCTCTGACCACATCCTGTATCCAAGCCACCACCAGGCAGCAGAGTTCTTGCTGAAATGCAGTCTGAGGGTGACTAAGGTGCAGAATTCTGGTTTCCCATCAGATGGGATAAGTTTAGCCTGGAGAAGAGGAGGCTGAGGGGAGACCTCATTGCTCTCTATAACTACCTGAAAGGAGGTTGTAGAGAGAAGGGTGCTGGCCTCTTCTCCCAAGTGACAGGGGGCAGGACAAGAGGGAATGGCCTCAAGCTCCACCAGGGGAGATTTTGGCTGGACATTAGGAAAAAATTCTTCACAGAAAAGGTCACTGGGCACTGGCAGAGGCTGCCCAGGGAGGTGGTTGATTCACCTTCCCTGGAGGTGTTTAAGGCATGGGTGGATGAGGTGCTAAGGGACATGGTTTAGTGTTTGATAGGAATGGTTGGACTCGATGATCCAGTGGGTCTCTTCCAACCTGGTTATATTCTATGATTCTCCCAGACCTCAAGGCAAAGCTCAGGCAGCCTCCTCTACCGTGAACCCCCATACAGCCCACAATCCCCACTCTTTACCTGTAGGTGCTTTGAAAGCTAGTGCTCTTCTGGGTTGGGCATTGATAATTATCTGCACAGATTTCATCTGGGTAACAGGCTGAAAAAAATCCATCTGCTGTTCATTGCTGTCACTGATCACTCTCAATGCAAAGATGTCTCTCTGCTGATGGTGCCCTTCCTTGAGATGATAAAACAATTTTGTTCAAGGAATGGCAAGGTTGATTAACAGAAATAATTATTGATGAAAAAGAAAAGATTAGTTGAGAGAGAATTCTAACCTGCACAGCCTCATCTTATCTTTTAGTCTCTTTTTCCTTGATATTTTCTGCTCCAAGAGTAAAATCTTTAATGTAAGCCCTACTTTTTTTTTGCATGCATGCATATTCAGGGTTGTAAATGAAAGGAGAGTGGCAGTTTTGCATTTAGTAACTTCACACCCACACACCTCTTTTCTTTCTGATGCTGACACTTCAGCCTTTGAAACAGCTCCCAAGAGCAGTTCTTGGATGCAGACAAGTGAGATCTAAAGAGGGAACCTGGATCTGCTACTGTTCACACATGGCACCTGGAAAAGGCTTTGAAGAAGGGCTCTTTTCTAGATGAGATGAGTAGCTCAGAAACTGCTTCTCATTAACTCAGGAGAAAGCCTAAAGCCAGTTTTAAGAAGAAACTAAGTGTGTGAAGTTGTCTAAGGGCTTGTTAAGACTGGGGACAGAAGCTAAAACCTGGCACCAGTGACATTAAAGGTGAGCTGGGCTCTCTTCCTGCCCACAGGAGAGGGAATTGGCTTCAGTGGGATGCTAGGTAGGTGATCCTGCTGGTTTTTGCCTACTGGTTCCATGGGTCTCACATGGATTTGTGGGCACACTCTGCCCTGCATCACTACATCCCCAGCAGCAGGGCAGAAAGCAGGTGTGGCTGTTGGTTATACCCAAACCCTTTCTCTGGCACAGTCCTCACAGCACAGGGTGAGTTACTACCTCCCAAGCACAGGCTGTTTCCTCAGCTGGATTGGTACCAGAGACTGTATTAGATTTTCCCTAACTTCAGTGGTTCCCTCTTATCACATCTTTTTTATAAACAACTTGTTAATTTTTACAACAACTGACTTCTCTTTTCTTATCTTCTGTCACTTCCCCTCTTTTCACATCCGCTTTTCTCAATATTTTATTTATTACCTGTCTTTTTTTTTTTTTTAGCCCAGAATTTATTGCATCCCTTTCTTTGCCAGCAGAGAGGGCAGATTTACTTCCCTTCACCTCCCCACTCCTCCTGTTCCTGGGATCATTACAAGTCTGGTTTAAAGCTATAATAATAACAAAATATATCTCACATTTTGGAACAAAAGGTGGTTTGAAAACCTATTTCTTCTCTCACTTGCTTCAGAGGACACCCTGACTTGGAAGGACTTTTCTTTTCCAAATGTAGCTCAAAATAGACATTTATTACAAAGAAAGTAATTTTCAATTTGAAGTGCGGATGGCAGCATACATATTCAACTCAAATCATATATATTTTGGGTAATTTAAAATTACCATAGCTAGGAAGCCTATGTGGTGTAAGCCCTTATGATCCTTAGCCATTCACAGCAGAGCACGCAGTCTCCTGAGCTCTGTTTAAATTAGCATCAGAGTGTGTTTGCCTCTGGGAAATAACAGTCCATTTCTCCCAGGTAAAAGGATGTGCTTGAATTGCCTTTGCAAAGCCTTTGGATGAACTGCTTAAGGAATGTGATCATCTCTGTGAAACAGAAGCTGTATCATTTAAGCACCGTCATTTGTATTCAAAAGTCAGCTTGTTAAATAAGTGAAGATTTACAGTAAATGTGTTGCTTGCTAGCGAAGGCGTATGAGCTACCTAAGTCTGAAATTCTGATCAGGGCTTGGGCATTATTGGGTTTGTTGTTTTCTTTGGGGGACCAAAAAAAGGAGCCATAGAAAAATTCATTGATAAATATAAGGCCGAAAACTCAGTAGAGAATTACCAAAGGGGAAAGCCAGTCTGAGAGAGGGGAGACAGAGGAGGAATTAATAAAGCAACAGAAGCAGGGAACAAGAGAAAGCAGAATAATGTAAAATATGATACAGGGCAAGTCTATTACAGATGAGACAGGCATTCATCACACCTGAGATTTGATTATTCTTAACCAAGTACAGCTGGGCAAAGTATTAAGGTAGAGCTGGTTTTTTTTTCCACTTAGAAAATTACTCTGGGAAAAAGGAGCATTGGGAGAAAATCAATTAGTGATGGGGAAACTGTATGTGCTGAAAGTTGAACCCTTTGACACATACAGTCGTGCGTGGATGAGCCAGGTGAATGCAAACATCTGTAGTGAGGATTAAATAGAGCCACGTTCCCTGTCTTCTTTCCTCGTGGTTTTAAAACATTCAGTAATTTCCCTCAGAGGAAATAAATTTTCTCAAGAACAAGTACATCTTCTCCCAGTGCACATGTGTGCATTTTCCCTCTGGTCTGCAATGCAGTTCTGTACAGGAAATTTTAACCATTTTTTATACCAGCCCACAGCAGCAAGAACATTGCATAGTTTTCTCCCACCAAAGAAACTTGCAAATCCCTTATCTGACTTTTTGGTAATGAATTCATTTGTTTACCTGAAAATAAGTTGTTCATTCTGAATGAGAGAGTTCTCCTTCTCAATGCGACATCACTAGGATTTGAGTTTAGTGGCAGAGTTGCTGAAAAGAAACATTTGCAAAATTCTTTGCAGCTCTACGGGAGAGGCAAAGCGGCAGTGTTTGAACTCTCAGCGGGGTTTCGTTACTCACTCATCCTCCAGTCTTTCACAGAGCTGCTGCTGCTGCCACTGCCGCTGCACGCGTGGATCCCAGAGGCAGCATCAGGGAGGGCCAGGGGTTTGCACCAGGCAGCCACGCTCACCGTGGTGCTGGGGGTACCGTCTCTGAGTCAAACCACAGCCCTGCAACACAGGTAGTCATTACTTATTTATTTGTAAAATCATTGAATCCACCCTTTGAGAAGCAGCGCTCATGTTTCTGAGCGAGGGCCTGGAGGTTAAACAAGAGTGACTGGCAAGGGCTCACATTGAACAGCGAGGGTCAGAGACCGGGTAGCAGCTGCTTTGTCCTTGCGCAGGCATCTTATGTGTCTTCTCAGCATGCAAGGTCCTTCTAGTGGGCTGAGGGCAGCGCTCAACATCACAACCAACAGCCCCATGAACACAGAATCATAGAATCACCAGGTTGGAAAAGACCCACCGAATCATCGAGTCCAACCATGAGTCTCAGGACCTCCAAAAGGCAGAATTTACTCTTTAATAGCCCATCCTTGGTAGAATACTGCTAACAGAGTGGCAGGGCACTCTGGGAACAGATGATTTATGAAACATCAGGGTCTGCTAAGACCCGAGCAGCTATCGCTGAATACACTGATGGGAGATGATTTTCAATATAGTTTGTCCTGCTAAGCTAAATGAAGGTTTTCCCTAAAGTTTCCAACCTCACTTCAGCTGTAGAAGCAATGGCAGATATTTTGGGCATGGGTTTATGTGCAGAAATACACACTTTTCAGATCTTCCTCAATGTGAAGATGATTTGAAGGTACATGTTGAAATTTTCCTGAAATTTCTACATAGAGCTTGACACCAAGAAGTAAAGCATCAGCATGAGTGGAAAACATTTAAAATTGTTAAAGTGGTGTGAAATATGAGAGCAGAGAGTTAACACAGGGACTATGCCTCCAGCCTAAATTAGGTACACAATCAAGCCTCCCCCCTGGTGTGCTGCAGGTAAACCAAGTCACACCTGATGGCAAGGATCCCTTTGTAACTGTTTTACAAAGGGTTAGTCCATGATAGCCAAAGTTTTGCACTTTTCCAGTAATTTTTGTCTCAGCTTGTGATTAAAAAAAAAAAAGTTTTAAAACTTTGAGGAAAATGGCTATTATTTTTTATCCACAGGAAAGGGCAACCCTGATGCCAGGTGCAGTGATGCTGCTGTGAGCTCTCAGTATCCCAGGGGGCCCAAGGCTGAGTTCTCCTTGGCTAAATCTTGCAGCAAAGGCAGACACTGTGTCTGCAAGTCTCCAGAGCTCTGTACGCCCAGGTCCTCTGGTCCCACCAAGGGAAAGAGACAATGAAAGGAGGGCTTGTCTACATGAGAGCAGTCAGACATGTTATTTATCCCCAGCACATCCCAGGCAGCACGTGAGCCGCGCTGCTAGTGCCAGGAAGGCTAACCCTCCTGCAGGTCTCTGTTGCAGCTGGCATACATGGCATCTTTCTGGTCCCTGGCATGACCACACAAATAATGATTCAGCAGCTTGTTTCTGCTGCTTTCAGAGCCTGAAGTGCTACTGTCTGACCTATGGACTGACCTATTGAGCTGTAGGAGTCTAGCCCTTAAATCAAGGAAGGCAAAGAAGTAACTCAACTCAATACAAATTTTTAAGTGCCTTTTGTTCTGTTTGTTTTTATGATACCTTAAAACACTTTTCACCTCCCTACTAGAATTACTTTTGCATATCAGCTGATGAGTTCACCTGAATCTGTGCTTTGGATTTTGGAAGGATTTTCTGAGTCACCAGTGCCCAGGATGTGAGTTGTCCAAGCTCTGTCCTTATCTCCCTTCCAGGAAATGGGATGCAACCTCCAACATCTTATCAGAGACTTGATTTTGTGAAAGCAGCAGTTGCTTTTACATCTTCTCAAAATTGGGGTCCAAGTACTGGGGTTAAGCAAAAATATTGCATTAGCATTTCTCAGCTGGATATGAGTGCTCAGAGAAACCCTGCGTTCATTTCAGTCCTGTATTCATTCTTGTTACATTAGCAGTACGAGCAGTACAGATTTTGGCAGAGGTTAAATCAGTTCAGCGCTAGCTGAAGAAACTGGTAATTTAATAATAGTGATTTGCTCATTTAAATGAGGCAATATATTTTTTCTCTGTAAGATTTATCTAATTCTTGTTTGCTGCAGTTTGTGTTCTGCTGTTCATTCAGCCCCTTTGCTCCCTAGTAATGATTGCTCTGGAGCTGGATTCCAATTCCACTTTTACATAAGCTTTATGTTTCTTATAACCATTCCCGAGAAGGAACAAATTGCATTTCCGTTGCAGGGAAGAACATAAGGACAATGTTGTTGCTTGAACCAGAACAAGCAGCAATTTCATAACTTGGTCATTCCTGGAACAGTGGTGTTGACCCAGGTCTGCTTTAGTTCTCACTTGCCACGAGAACTGATTTTGACACATTGCTTCCTCTGTATGGTTTGCACCTAGTAGTAACCTTACCTGCCTATTAAAGGCAGAAGAATGAAATGCAGCTGGAGGAAGGTCTTATATCATGACCACCTGGAGGCCAGGACCACCCACTGATTTAACCTCTCTGTGCTTGGATGTGGTGTTACAGGATAAGTGCTAGGAGCAGGGCCCACCAAGGTTTTGCTGGAGGAAGAAGGGTGGTTTTGCTTGTTTCATCTGCAGGCTGTAAACAAGGAATTTTATAAAGGTATCCCTGCTAAAGGCAAAGAGCTCTTGAAGTCTGTCTCATGGACACATTGCGCTTCAGCTCCTGGGACACATTAGGAGAAGCAGGGTAAGGGTCAACTTCTTTCCCTTTTCCAGAATTTCATAGGAAGGATTTTAAGATGCTGATGGCTGATTCATAGTGCTTGTACTCAGAAAGCTACCTGGATGGTAGCGCTTCTTCTCCAATCTTCTATCAGCTATTCTACAAAATAAATTACTGTCAGTCTGGAGTACGTCTATGCTTGGTGCATTCAGAACTCTGAATGTTTATATCATGCAGCTGATCTTACAGCATAATAAAGGAACAGTTAATGTGAGGCTAGAAAAAAATTGTCTTTCAAAATATCAAGTCTGACCAAATGATCTTATTCCTAAATACCCAGAGAGTACATTAAGCACTGGAATTGGTTTAGCCTCACGCTGGGCTTGGGAGAGCTGAACAGTTTACATAGCGAAAGCAGAGAAAGGAAGATACCAGCCCCGTTTTGCAGAATGGATAGGATGCAAAATGGGAAGCAGGCTGAGGTGATGCTGTGGTTCATGATGGGTGGGACCCAGTGAGACATCCTGAGGGTGCTGGTTCCCCCACTTCCATCTTCTGCTTTCACAGAGCAACCTTGGAGACAGTGTAGTCCATTTAGCATTATATCATTCTTTATTAAAACAACATATGCTTACTGGGCATTTCATTTTCTGTTTCCCTGCCTTTGAATATGTTGTTGTGGTTACAGTAACCAGTCATGCACTTTTCTGAGCCATTATCTGGTAAAAGCATTTTCTTTTTCTGTCAAGAAGTGATAAGGGCTAAGTTACAACCTCCCTGTAAGTGTTATCCTGTGGAAAAAGTCTCCTGCGTATCAGACAATACACTCGCTCTTCCACGTCAGTCTCTTTGTAAACAATTCTGTGACTCTGTCCTTTTTTTCCCCTGGTGATAATCAGAAGCGGTTCCATTTCTGAGCCTCTGGAGCATCTTGCAACCTTTTTGTGCTGTACTGTGGATGGGACTAAGAGAAGGCATAACCAGGATGGAGCTCATCTGGGAAACCACTGTATGAATTAAGATTTTGCTTTTTTTTTTTTTTTTTACCAAGACTGATTTTTGCAATGAAAAAGTTAAGCAAACCCTGGAGATCTTCCTTACAGTTGTGTTACACTAGTTACTGCAAATCTCCCACTTTACTATAAAAAGAACTGCTCCACTTTTAATTGGGAAATGTGCTCTAAGTGCATATGGGGCAACATTTCAAACTTGCTGGGATCTGAACAGCATCAGTAGAAATCATTAAATAAAACAGATGTTTCTCATTTGACAGTCAGTCTGAGGATAGTGGTTAGACCCTTTAATGGAACTTAATGAGACACTCAGCCGACCATTTCCTACTGCTCCTGGCTTTTATGTACGACATCATCCAATCAGTAAGCATCCTCTTGCAGTCATAGCTGTGAAGGTCACTAAGCCTGTCTGAATATGGCAGTGGTTTGAGCCCAGTGCTGGCACACAGAAGCATTCCCTCACTGGGTTAAAAAGGTCTTCTCCCCACAATATAGTTCTTCTGACCTGCAATAATGTTTTCTCTGCAAAGTCCTTGAAATACTTGGAAAGATAGTGCCGTCCTCAGTGCAACAGGGCAGCATCCCTTGCTACAGAGAAAGAAAACCTCTTTGTTTAGCAATAGCTTCCCATCCTCACCTCATGCTCCTCCTGGGCTGGAAATGCTGATAGCAGAGTTGGGGTTCATCCCACACTTGCGCAAAGGATGCAGAGCTAGGTGGCAAAGCCAAGGGGTAGCACTGGGAGCAATCCCCATGTGGGAGCTGGCAGGCTGAAGGGTGCCCAGTTATTTGGGTTGCTGGAGGGGTGGGGAGAGGGTGTCATTAAAATAAAATCCTGGCAATACTTGTGGCTGAAAATAAGTCAGGCAGAAGAAGGAGCTGTTTTTTCAGGTTCTGTACAGGTGCAGGTGAGTGCTAAGTAGAAAGTCAGTGAAACAAAAAAGGAAAAATTTGTGCAGACCATTGGCAAAGATACCTGTTCTTGAGTTTGCTGTAGCTTTGTGGTTACCAAAAACACTGATGCTTTGCATGCCCCATCAAAAAAATAAAAGGGACTTTTTTCCCTAGAAAAGGCTGAGCAGTAAAGCAGACAGAATCAAGTGGTATTACAGTTCACTGTTAGCCAAGAAGGAACAGCTGAGACTAATCAGCTTTCATTTAAAAGTATAGCATTCCCTCTAAGCTCTTGTTGCTGCTGGTTTTATTTTCTTATTCTTATTAATCACTGCCATTATGAATTTGAATGGATGAAAGCTTTAGGAAGGTACTTGGGGAACCAGCATCAGGGATCATCTGGATGAGGTGCTGTATAAAGCCATCTATAAAACAGGTCTATTAATCCATAAGGGTAATCTAAGATTTCAAGAAAATAGAATTCAGGAGAGAAAGCCTGGGAGAAAGATGACTGGATCCAGTAGAAAAGCTGGAAGTTTTGATTTTTAAAGTTCCTAAGGCAAGATTATGAAAATATTTTATTGTTGTGAAAAAATGTTTCAACATTACAATTTCAGTTTTCTTTTTTTTATAATAGCCTAAACAAAGCATTTTAAGAATATCATGAGGTGTTTTCTGGTATTTTGTTGGTTTTATGAAAAGATACGAGATTTTTATTTTTTCATGTTTATTCAAATTAAGAACAAATTTTGTAGTCTTGCGGTTTCCCATGGGACTGACTTTGTTTTTATTGGCTTTTATGATACCTTATCATTTGATAGAGATGTTGCAAAAACTAGTGAATGACTGAGGGGCACTTGGGCTTCAGAGAAACCTGTGAAGGGGTTTGTGATTCCCATTGCAGCTCAGGGTTTGTCTGCTGTGCCCCAGTTGGGGATGGTACAGCAGGCAGAAAAATGTGTCCTGAATTGGTGCAACATATTGCATAGAGCAGAACTTGGATACAGTTGGACAGTGCTTTTATGTGGGATGTATAACAAGAGATTTGGGCAAGTTATGTTTCCCAAGATGTATATTTGGTAGTGTTTTAAATAACAACTCGCTGTGGTCATCCTCAGTAGATGGACTGGATTTCTTGGGAAATAATAATACTGTAGTTTTGTTCATAGCAAGCATTGCAGGTAAAGATGTTCATTACATAATATTCATATGATTGAAAGATTATTACTTGCTCTAAAAAAAGTAATTTATGAATTAGTGGCCAGTAGAAGCCTGTATGAAAGACTCCAAAGAAACACTATCTTGCACACTAAAGTACTTCGCATCATACATTTATAAAAGATAATCTGCCCAATTTTAAAAGGAATTTATTCAATTACTGAGATAGAAAGAACTATATATTGTGTACAACTGATCTATTGATTCCATTTTCAATGTGTTAGTGATGATGGTAAGGAATATGACCTCTCACAATCTGCATAAGAAGTTGTCCTAGGTATTTCACATTTATAGCCCATTAAAAGATCTTGGTATGTGTGCAAATACCTGACATTTCAGTGGATCAAAAAGTTTTATTTTTTCAGCATCCATATTCCCTTCAAAAGGACATTCTTGAAATTCATTGTAAATTTTTTCTTTTGATCAGCAGTCATAGAGTTTTTCTAGCTTTCTTATTCTTATTCAAATCTAGAACAAGGTAGTATTTAGCTATGTTTGTAGCTAATTTTATGAAAGTAATCTCCAGAAAACCTGAAAAAGACAAGGTAGATCTTGTCTGTCACTCCCAGGAGGGAATCAATTAACAATAAAAGAAATCAAACCACAAATAGGGGTTCTTCAGTTTTGAAAGATGAGATTTGGAAAAAGCAGTGTAATTTGTCCCCAATATATCTTTCTGACACTGAAGAAGAGATAAAAAAGAAAGTTTTTCTTTTATTTTTCAAATATAAATACATAATAAAAATAGGTCACACCGTTTAGTATGAAACAGGTCATGATTTAGAGAAATCAGTGCATCTAATTTGTGTATTTCTTGTGGGTTTTATCACTCAACACCCACATTACCTAATTATATACACCTCAAATCAAAACTTAAGAATAGCTTGCTTATTAAAATCTGTCATTGCTGTTGGAAAACGTGTCACTGCAACATACATTTTGTTTCTGGCTTGCCTTGTCATCACCATTCCCATCTTAATAACCCACTTGCCCCCATTTACCCGTTGTTTTTCTAGGTGGGTGGAAACGGGGGAGAGCTCAGCAGATTTCTCACAGGGAAGAGTCAGGCCTTGGGCTGGGATCTGTCTGAATCACCTTTGCAGAGCATTTAGCAAAACCAAACAGGGAAGACCCAAAGTGCATGTTACTGAGATCTGTATCTGTGCAAGTTTCCCAATTCTCTGATCTCTTTTCTTTTTCAGGGATTAATTACGTGTTAGCTCACTTTTCAAAGGCGTTTTTTACTGATGCTATCTTTCATCTTTTTTCCCTTGTTCTTATGCACACTCTTTTCATACCTATCACTAAGGAATATTGGGACAGAAAACTTTTATCTCTTCCAATATTGGATTTTGCTTCATGATGTTATTGCTGTGTCTGCAACAACCCAATTTCCTCCTCCTCTGTATATACCTTTATTGCTGAGTTATTACCCAGGTAAATTTTCTCTCTTGTCACTCTGCAATTTGACACAAGTTGATTAATTTAATAACAGGGGTTATTTTTCAGAAGCTCCCTGAAAAGGCTATGTCCATTCGGGTGAGGGACAAAGGCAGTGCAACGTAACTGTATATCGAGGACTTTATTTTAACTGCTTTATACTCATTGGCAGTTGTGCTGAGCCTTGGATACAGTTCCCCAACTTGGGATATAATGCCCAAGATGGAAGAGACAGCAATGAAGAAGCAAAGAAGCTATTCATTAAAGCTGAGCAAATACAGGGGGGAAAATGTGAATATTCACTTAATTTAAAAAATAAATTAGATTTAGCTGTGTTTTCATCCCCTTTGGCATTTATTTTCCAGAACTCTGCATCCCAACAGATTATACTAGTTTAAATGTTCTCAGAAAGCTCATTTTTAGCTAGTATACTGAATTATTTGTATGACCCCCAGGGATCAGTTCCTTGTAATTACACAAATAAAGTACTTGACTTACTTGTAGGTACATACAGCAGCTGGTGCCGTGTGCAGTTGTTGGTGCACATTAACCACGTTTTACTGGTATATAGCGCTCACCAACAGATCCTCACCAATTTCCCCTCAGCATGATCATGGACTCATTTTGGCAGGGGACGGAGCAGCTTTATAGTCCACAGTGCCTAATTCATTTTTAAAGCCATAGTAGCACCTTGCTGCTGGGCTAGCCCAGCTTTCTTTCGATGCCAGCCATGCAATGCTGCTGATGGTTTGCTGTCACCCAGAAGTGTGCTGCTAGCAAGCTTCACCAGTCAGAAATACCCCCAAAAGTTCTGCAGTTGGACAGTGCAGGTAGAGGGCACCACAATGTTGCCACAGGAAACTTTAGCTCCAGAAAGCAGTAATTAAGTTGCAGAAGAGTCAGTCTGAAAATGCCCCTGTGTTCCTTGGTGTGTACCTTTTCTAAGAAGTGAGAGGACAACTAGCTGCTTTGGTTGTAAATGAATAATACAGATACAGAGTTAAACAGAAATGTGAAGGTAAATACAGAGGGAGTCTTTTATTTGCTGGGAATTGTTGCTTTGCCAAAGGCAGGAGGCTTGGACCCTCATCAACAGCTTCACTTGTTCCTTTTAGCTTTGTAAAGGGAAGACGTAGCCATACTCCTTCCGTGAACTTGAGACTGGATGCACTTTGGCTAGTCCTACCTAAATCCTGCATGCACCTGCCCAAGTGTGAAAAGAGTTTATGGAAAAAGACAAAAGGCAGGTTTAGCATTGTAGCAGGAGATAGTAAGGAGACACCAAGGACTAGGGCTATTCCAGGACTTTTAAAAGATTTGAAAACCAAGAAACCAAGAGAGTCCAAACTTGTCTTGGCCTCACAGCGCAGAGAGAGCTCAGTGGAGTCAGGAGAAGTAGGAAAAGTCTGTACTAAACACCATAGTGGTGCAAGAAGTGTTCTGGGGGTTTTAGTCTGTGCTGGGAGATAAATTCCTCATTTGCCTTGGGCAAAACATGCAAGAACTTGGTTTCCATGTCTTCCTTTGTAAAGTCGCTCATGTGGGAACATCATCCAAGCTCAGGGAGGTGCTGCTGGCAGACAAGTCCCATTTCCAAAAGCAAGGAGGGAATGCAGGGAGCCAAGCCTTGTGATAAACTGGGAGTAGTATGTTCCTAAATCATTGCAGTGCTTCCACTAGTTTACCCTAAATTTTGAAGTTGCTACTGAGACTAAAATGCACGTCAGCTCCAAGTCTCTTTTTTTTTAAGTTTTTGAACATTACATTGCTGCCTCTGATGGATATTTTTCACCTTTATCATCTTTATTCTTTAATCGAGAATACCTAGGGTACATAGGTCCTTCACGTGTGTCTGTATGCGTGCCCAGCATGTTCAGAAAACTAACAGAGTAAATGAGCAACAACAATATGTAAAGGTCCCTGATGATGAAAGGCTAACTGATTTATGTGCTGAGGTAGAAAATAGCCCACTAACAGATTAAAAATTATGAAGAAATAACAAAACCCACTCAACCCAAATGCATTTTTTTTAACCAATGTGACTTAGAAGGAGAGGGGTTTAGATCTGTTGTGCTTCGCATCTCTGCCTTTGTCGTAAAAGTAGGTTATTAGTAAATCACTGAACCATATACTGTTGTATTTTAGAGCTATCAGATTAAAAATCCCAATGATAAGCCACCGTATACATCATTTGATGGCTAAGTTGCAAGCTTTGTTCATGTAATTCACATGAGTTTTGTAAAAATATAGAAATCATTTTTCTGTCTATACATGTAATTCAGACCTTTGGATTCTTGGCTGGTATCACTACTTACTGCAGCTACTGGGAGCAGGAAAGGCGAATCTCTTATAAGTTTGGGTTGTTTTTTTTCTAAGCACACTTCAACTATGTAAATGTGATTACACTCAGATATTATTTAGTAGTCTTCATTTTCACAAATGCAAACATTAATTACTTCTCACAGCTGTAATCTCTGCTGTTTTACAAAATAGGAAATTGGATACAATGCTTTGCTCATTTTAGTAGGTGCAGCGTCCCAAAGTTTGTCTCCAAGAAATGAGGCTGTTGCAAAGAACTTTGTCTCAGGCCATGCTGGAGAGTGTCAAGTTTGAGTTAGGCAGCTGCAGTGTTCTGACCCCAAATTGCACTCGCTTATTTGAAGGGTCAGCTGAGGTTGTGTCCACGCAAGAAGATGACATCTAGACCATCATTTGGCACATCTCTTTTGTCTTTTTCAGTAATGATAAGGTTTCAGTGACAACAATACATGAAAGATGGCTCTACTGCAAAGACAGAGCGCCTTGTTTTCTGTATAATTACCTCTCTGTCTAGACAGGTCCTTGCAATCTAGATGCTGGGTAGGCAGCTGGTTGGTTTATGCTAGACTTCTATAATTCATTTTGGACCATGTTTGGCAAGCTTGCTTTTTAAAGTGATGTCATAGTTTGGCAACTCCTGTCTTCTCTTATCTGAGAAAATGGTGTGAGACAATTGGGATGAGGTATGTTAGAAACAGAGGCTCTGTTAGAAACACCAGGACTGGAGCCATAGGACAACCTGGAGTAAAAGTGATTTCTGTAACACTCGAGGGTTTTCTGCCTTTGGGGCCAGCAAAGCTCCCTCTGGGTTTGAGCTGTGTTCAGGGCAACAGGACCTCATACACCCATGTTTATGTTTGAAGTATAAGAAACTTCATTATCATATCTCCTGCTAGCAGAAATAGTCTCTGGAGTGCAATAGTTAGGCTAGCCAAGCTGACCATTAAAAACAAACTCTGTAGCCCTAGATGTTTTGGATAACAGTTGTAAATGCATATTGCCCTACACTGACGGGCTTACAGCTATCCAATAAATCTTCACATAGATCTTTAAGGTATTTGCAAAAAAAATCTGGCATTCTGCTCATGCAAAGTGTTATTTAATAGATGGGAATTCCTGCCAATACTGTCTGAAATCTTTTCTAGTCCAATCCTAATTAAATTTCCTCAGGAACTCCATTGCCAATCAAACGTCTCTGGTTTGTTCAGACCCCTGATGCTTTGGTTCGTTTGAGACAGTCACGTGAAAGACCAGCAGGAGCCCAGGTAGCAACACTTATTAGTAAGTTGGCTGGGCTTCCCATTACCAGATACTATTTTTAACTGCTGTGTACTTTGTCAGAATTTAAGATTTGAAATCTATAAGTTTTCCATTTCATACTGAGGTTTGTGGGGAAGTTTCATCTCTATCACTGCAATTATTTCCAAGAATTAGACTTGGAAAACATTTCTTTTGTCCATTTATATTCAATCAGACCCTTGGAATGGGACTTTCTTATGTCTCTGTAGTATCTGAAACAAGAGATTTTCATTTACTCTGAGTTCAGTAGGTACTTTTGCCCTTGTTGTGGAAAGAAAAAAAGTAAAAAGAAAAAAAAAAGCTGGGACTTGCTGTTATCCCCCTGCCATATCCCCTGCCTGAGGCTCCTTCCCTACATCAGCCTGAGCTGCTTTAAAACTAGTGATGTAGAAGCCCACAGAAGAGCATCCACAGTAAGGCAAGGGTGAAGGGAGGCTTGTATCTGAGTATGGCAACACAGCATTTTACTTCCCTTCTCAGTGTGATTATTTTGGCTCTCTAGTTAAGCTCTCAGAGAATGCAAATTTTGTCAGTGGCAGCTGTAGGAGCTTGATGGTGGAAGAACAAAGTAGGAATTTATAGCGTGCATATAATTGTAAAGAGAAGGATTTTTTTAGTGAGAGATCAGCGGTAGTGCAGAGTAATAATCATCTTAGACGGTGACTCTCTAGAATTAGTTGTTATTTTGTTTGAGTCCTTTGAAAACGTTTCCATACTATATAATTATCTTAAATTTTAAGTGCTTCCTGCAGTGATAATGTGTGCATTTTTGCATTCTTATGTAAATGCTTTAGCAGTTCTCAGTGTAGAATTGGAAATGTCATTCAAAGCCAGGTAATGGCTTTGCAAAATCTAGCGGAAGAAATTAATCTTTTTCTTGCTCATCATTGTACAGTTTATAGTCTGTGCTTGTGTGGCTGTGTTTTCAGCTCTGGCAGAAGCCACCTTTCAATAACAAATATCCAGTGGTGGGATGCACTGAAGCAAAGAGCTGAATTTCACCAATCTGAACTTAAAAAGACGAGACCTGCAGCCAAACTGTTATGTCCTATAGAAGTAGTTACTCCATGCACTCAGACATCCTAGTCTAAGCCAGTTATGAATAATTATAAAAACATTCCACTGTAATGAAAACCTAGGAATCTCTGATAAGATGATAATTCTTGTGTGATGTTGCTAAATTAAGTAAATACAAGTAGCTGGTCCCTCTGAGCACCCATGGATATGGCAAAGGGCTGAGGCTGGGATCAAGGTGGTTGGGTGTAACTCTTTAAAAGTTTCATGCAAGTCACCTGCCCCAGAAATCAGTCACTACCAGACTGGGCACCTGCAGCTCTGCCAGCCCCAGTCTGATGAACATTGCTTCCAGTTTAGCAAAACACCACCAACTCACCTGGCTGTGTAGGTGGCACAGACTAAACCCTGAAATCCAAGGAAGAGTTAATTATGTTGAACTACAGATGCTGCTGTACCTATGGCTAATTTTACCAATGCAAACACAATGCCTAAAGCAATATTTGGTGTTCAGTCTGAGTCCCCTGACGGTGCTGTGTGGGAACAAGAAGGGATATCGACAGGCTGCACTGGGAAGGTACATTTGCCTGTTCAGACAGTAGATTATTTTGCAAGAGGGAGAAAAAGAACAAGCCTACGGCTTCCCCACAAGAACAGTGTCAGTTTGTGATGCAAGGGGCTCACTTACACTGTAATGCTGATGGTGGAGGTTGTATGTGAAGCAAAGAAACAAAGCAGGAGTTCTGTGTTGTACTAAAGTGTGATGATTAAAATATGAGGTTTAAAAGGCACTGTGTTTCACTAAAAAGCTAGGGCTTAGATTTCAAAGCAGGCTGGGAGTTCAGCCACATACCTTCTGCTAGTTTCAAAAAAGGATTTTTGTTTAAATTTACTGAACTGTTTTGAAAATTGACATAAATTCTTACATATCATTCACTTTTAATAATTTAGAGCTTAGTCCTGGAGCACTAACTCAGGCAAAGTCATGATTCATTTCAATGGGAGCTTTGCCAAAATAAGACTGTAAGGTCTGGGGGCTGTTCCAGTGAAGAGGAAAGAAATCCCTGTAAATATTGCAAAGCAAAAAAATGTAACTCGGATGTACCCAAGGTAATTTCTTTCCATTTCAGCAGTCAGATTGCTGATGCCAAGGCTGATCTGGGACAGACTTTTCCCTGGCTTGGACTAGAGCAGAACTGAAATCCTCTTGTATAAAATACTTACTATTAAAGCTCATTTAACCCATCTCATGTTGTGACTGGGGACAGCAACTTGGGGCCACCTTGGGACAGTCTGTGGTGTTCTGCTGAGCCACAGCACACTGGGATGGACCAGTCCCATGGAAGCTTCCAGCAGAGCTCACAGACTGGCCTCACCCACCAAAGTAACACTGGGAGGGGAACAGGGCCAGTGCCTCTGCAACTCAGTTTGTGGTTTGGTAGGAAAAGTCCAGTCTCCTGTTCGCTTTGCCTACAGTGTCTCTCACCTGTCTTTTCTCCCTCTATTCCTGCCTGGATCTTATCTCCCATCCCTCCACCCCTGCCCACACCAGAGACATTAGCAGACATGGGTTTTGTGCTGAAGGAGTCAAACACAGCTGATCCACCCTCCCTTGTCCTCTCCAAGGGTAATTTATCCCAGCTATCTTCATTGAGGACAGGAAAATCCCAGACCGACCCAACTCCTAACTTTGGTGTTTAAGTGCCTGAAGGTAGATGAGATGAATCAGAGCTTGAAGTTGCACACGCAGGTCCAGTTTTTGACTCAGATCCTCAGGGATTTTTAGATAGATGAATCCTATTTGTTTCATTGGTACTCTTATTTTATTTTAAGTGGTAGAATTTAAATGGCATTTAGTTACCCCATTTGGTCTCCACAGGCTCAGGTTCAAAACTTTCAGAGTTCAAGCATGTCCCAGGAGTCTTCCTTGCCCATGGGAAAACCACATTTCTGAACTTGCTGGCACATGCTCTTTGTGCAGACTTCAGTAGAGAGGTGATAGGATTCATCAGCACTTCCCTTGAGTCCGTAGTCCGCTCTGCCATCTTCCCTCAGCCTTTTTTGCTGCTCATTAGGTTATATTAACAACAGGTAGCCCTGGTTGGTGAAATGGATGATCAACCAGCAGGTAAATTGAAAGGTGATCACCTTTTCTGATCGACAAGCTCACCTTTATACTTTCAGTTGCAGGGTGGTTTAGCTCTCTGCTCTGTGGTTGCAGCCAGATATTACTCGCTGACTTGGAAGTAGGTAACCGAATTTTAGAAGTAAAACTGACCCAAGGCATTCTAGATTCTCAAGAAAATGTACAACAGTAGTTTTCAAACTAAGCTTTGGACTTACTTTTCAGATTCCTCCTTGCAATACAACAAACAGTATTTGTTAATCTAGTGCTGGGAGTTCACTGTTTTATCTGTGCTTAAAAGGGCTTTCTGTAGCACAGATACAAGGTTTGGTTTTGAAATCAAGGTGCTCAAACCATTCATCTTTTTGTATGATTTAGGAATGAAGATCACTCTTCACTAAAACCCTTCTAAATCCTCTCAGGGAGCTTCCTGTCAGTTCAACAGGTCAGAGAAATTGAGATTGAGTCCGAGATATTAAATGTTCCTTGGCTCAAAGTCTCAAGAATTCTGAGAGACACTCTGGTACAGGCGTGTAAGCCAGGGAGTGATCATGCATATGTCTGAATTTAGCGTTTTGCTGCTTGTTTCTCTGTGAGATAACTCATAGTGGCAACAGCTCACCTGTCAAAATATTACAATACAGAGATCTGCAGTTTGGCTCATGGAGCAACTGCTCCACACCCTTCCAGAAATCTGTGATTGAAGTCCAGGCTATCTTAGGTTAGAGTTTCAAATTGTGCCTCCCAGAGATATTTGGTGTCTTCCAAGTTTAAATTACCTTTGCGAGTGTTTTACCAGGGACTCATTTCTCCTCTGCTGCTTAGCACGGTGTCTCCCAAAAGTCTGGCTCCAGAGTAATCTGTTACATAGCCCAGGGGCAGCAGGGAGGCATGAAACAGCCAGACGACAGACCCTGGCAAAGTCCATATCGTTGTCCGGGAAAGAAAACAGAGCTTTATAAGCTTATCTCTGTGTTCAGGCTGTCTCTTGGAAGAAAAGGGGTTCCCATTTGACTGTGTACTTGTTTTAGAGAAAAATTCACATAAATCACTGAAAAAGAGAGCATGTATTCTAAACTTCATTAGGACAGATGGAGGACTGTTAGGAGGACATGTAATATTCAGCCCAGTTTCATTAATGACATGGCCCATAAGGTGAGGTATTAGAAATGTTCGTTTCTGCATTGTGTGGCTTGGTGCTCCCTGTTTAGAAGTAGCAATTATAAAACCCAAAGGAACTGCATTTTGGAGGCAGCTTTGTGGGCCTGTCTGATGTTTCAGTGAGGTTTCCATGTGGATCTGCTTGGGCTGGTTTCCGAGGGGTTGATGGGATGTGCAAGTAGCTCCTTGCTGCCCTCCCAGGCTGTCCAAGCTGTTCCTAGGGATGTACGCAGGCTGAGTGCACTGTCGTTCCAGCGCTGACTGTAACATGAAGCCTCCCATTTCTTAAGCTACGTGATGCCAACTTGCTTGTTAGAGCAATGTAGTGTTTAAAATGCCTGTGCATGACTTCCCTGCGTTACACACAGGCTCCTGCTAACTGTGTCTGTTGCAGAGGAGGTTGGGCTCTGCTCTGCTGCACAGCTTTTTCTGTGCAAAGTACTGGAAAACTCTCTGAAACTCGAATTTCCATTAATTTCACCCTCAAAGTGTTGCTTATGAGAAACGTGTATTTGTCATTTACAGAGATAAATTTAGCCTGTTCTCTGCATAAGTGTCCCTTCTTAGGTGGCATCTTCACCTGCTGAAGCAAATCCTTTCTGCCAGTTAGCATCAACTCTCAAATAAAGGGTTACTCTTACATCTCATCTCCCTTGTATAATCCTTGATTATCTTGTTTTTAAGGCTTTTTTTTCCATCTGAAATCTCTCAAATCCCTCAATTAGCCTGCCATCTAATACAAACATCCCTCTGAGACACCCTTAGCAGCATATGTTCAATAGCATAATTTAGGGAGCCACAAGGGCAGAGGAATTCCGAAGAGCATCTCCGCTTTATATCAAGAAGCAGGGTTTGGCTGCCAGTAATGTCCTGGCACTGTCAAGCTACTGAGATTTGAAAAACATCCATCCATGGCATTCATGAATAAATGGATTGAAGTAAATCAGGCTCATTTGAAAAGGTCTCATTACCATTTGGTCATACAGGGATGCTGGTTTGGTCAGGGTGGAGCTAACCAGCCCCCTGAGCCTCTGACATTCCCATTATTATTAAGCTCAGTCCTTTTTATTTACAGCTTATAATTAGCAAGTAAGTGGAATTAATAGTGACAAATATCAAAGAGCGTGGATTACTTAAAGCAAGGAGTTTAAGTTTCTTTGTAGACTACCTGAACATTACAAAACTGACCAAAACACAGTAAAGGAATGGGTAGTGTTTCCTCTGGTCATAACATCGGGTCCTGAAAGAGTTGCTGCTTTTGTGCAGTATAACGATCTGCCTAACTTTCCCTCACACTGACATTATATGTCTTAAATTTTAAAGTATGCAGGGTAGAGCTTGGCAGAAGAAAAACTTAAATAATAGGCATATTAGTTTGATATAGATATTGGTTTTAGAATGTAATGCCAGTCCAAACACTGTGCTGCTTTTAATACTTCACGGGGGTTTGCTATGAAGCACCTCTAGGGCAGCAATTCCAGCCCCGGCAGTGCAAGGGGATAGTCTAGGGAGAGAACAGCAGCCCTCTGAGGGCACTGCTAACTGCACCCAAGGAACAGCAGCAGACGGGACAAATGCCTTTGCTGAGAACTCCTGTGGAAAAGACGAAGTTGAATGCCAAAGTTATCGGCTAATCCATAGTACCATAAATATGCATCCACATTAATAAAATATACAGGCCAAATGGCAGGGCTGTCCTTTTGTGTGGACTAGACTCTAAGCTGACAGTGAAGCAAGGATCTGTTTGATGTAATGTGGCATTAGTTCTCCTCCTGCTGCTCATGCTGTTATTTATCTTCCATTTGCAGCTTCTTGCAGTCAGTGAGCAGAGGCAATTTCTAGCGTGCAGGAAAAGAGCTCGTTCAGCAGCATCTGTCTCTAAGCGCTTCCTCTGGGGTGGACCCCATCTTTCTCCTTTAATGTCAGTGAGGCAGCTTGGTGGTAGTTCAGTGAGGTCAGAGCTGAGCTGAGGATGTGCTTGAGAGAGCTACCTGCCCAGCCTTCAGGTGGAAGAGCACTGTCTCCACAAGTTTGCCATCAGGAACATAGGGTGGCACCTCACCAAAGCGGCAGAGGAAGAGGAGATCACTTCCACATTGATCTACCCATCATAACTCACAGCAGTTGTACAGACAGGCTTTCAGCCAGGTTGCAGGTTACCACAGAAACAGCATTCCCCATTATCACATATTCCCACGGGAAGGACTGTAGCACTTGTTCTGACTGTTGTTCTTTCAGCTGTGCTTCCCTCAAAAGAGAGAAACCTTTGTGTGCTTTCCTTTTTTCCATAGAATTTTAGGATCATCCACTGCTAAAAAGGGTCATGTCCCTGCTTGTAATTAAACACAGATTTAGAGTTTGCTGCAAACACTGATTAGATTATTGTTTTTTAGCACTTTAATATAAATCTGTATGAATTCATGGATGACAGTCTGAAGGAGATCTCTTCCATCTCCTTACCCCAGGGCAGATGTCCTGTATCTAGGATACAGCAGTAAATCCCACACTGCTCTAATTAACCCAGCTACTTCTGCAGCGCCTGTCTGGGGAGCTCCCTGGTGCGAGGGAAGCTGCAGCCACAAAGCTGTTTGGTGATGCCGTGCTCCAGCAGTGCTGCCATTCTTTGTACTGAGGCCAGGTGTGCTCTGGGGTGTTGTTGCTGCCTGCTGAGCCCCATCCCAGCTTATGTGTCTCCTGCAGCCCCTCACAGCCCATGTAACTCCAAGCAGAATTCTGGGATGGTATGGCCAGGGCTTTTGGTGTGGCAGCAGAAAGGTTCTGCTGCCCTTCTTGCCCCTTGCTCCCAAGTGGTGTTTCAACAAATACCAGCCAAGCCACCGTGTTCCAGGAGCAAAGTAACCCATGGTTACAGCCACAGTTTCCACCAGTGGCAGTGATCATGTAGAAAAACACAAGAGTAATTGTGTAAAAGGGCTACTGGGACAGGAACGTGTTTTCTTTCTCAGCTGCTCTTACCAGCTTGCAGACATTTCCTCTTTGCAGCAGCCAGGCTGTGACAAAGTGCTGTCTCTTCATGCCACTCTCATCTGCCAGATGGTGCAACTTTTTTCTTGGTGCATTCTTGCTGCAGCTTCTTGCTAGTGGGTGGAAGGTACAGGCTTTGCATGATTTCACTCACTGTCACCGTGTCCCGCTGAGGCAGTAGCATACAAAGCCAAAGGGAGAGCTGTCAGAGGAATAAACCACAAGTAGTTCACTAAAAACAAGACAATTGTGATGTCTCCTAAGGCTCAGGCTCTTCATACGCCTTCAGCATCTCATGCCACTGTCCCTTTTCAGCGAATGGCAGTGGGCTTAGGGCTTGGCCATTAAAACGGGTGGGATGCAGGGCTGGCTGTAACTGAAAGCAGAACATAGTCCCTGTAACTTAAAAGGAGTTTTTCAACTTTGATGTATTTTTTTTCACAAAAAAGTAATGTGTGACATACTTAAGCTGAGGACATTCTGCTCAACAGCTGTGCCGGAGAGATTTGACAATACCAGGATTTGATGTCAATTATAACTTCTAGAAATCTGATTGCTGTGGCTGGCAGGTTATCTGTGTGGTAATGGGTATGTTATAAAATAGGTTGCTTAGCATCTTTGGGGCTCTCTGCTCTAGTTCTGGGGAAGAAAGCTGTCCTATCTGCCTTTTGCTTCCTTCTCCCTTCCTTTATTTTTTAAGCTTGGCAACACTGATTGATCAGAGGGTCAGAAATACTATAAAATTGGACCATATTTATCACAGACACAACTTAAAAGATAGAGAACTTTTGTACAAATGCACAATAGTGAGGCTGAACAGTAAAGACCGTTTCACTTTGCCACAAGGCAAATAGCTGAAAATATCTTACCTCCATTATGCAACTCAACGGTACAGCTTTTTTTGAAATGTTGTGTTTCAGGTCTAGAAATGATAGAGGAACAAAAATTGAAAGGATTCAGTGAAGGGTAATGAAAATGATTAGAGGCAGAGAGAACCTTTCATATGAGGAGAGATTTGAAAAGATTAGGCCCGCTTAGTTAAGACAAGAGATGAATAAGCAGAGACACGATAGAGAGATGTAGAGTAATGAATGGCACGGAAGAGGCACAGTGGCTACTTTTATGTGCTGTTTTCCAAAATTAAAAGCTGAAAGAAGAAAGCTGTAAAAAAATAAGGCAAGAAATTTGCTGATGATAAAAAACAACAATGGACACATTTTAAATATGTTTTCTGCAAAGCCGACTTCACCTGTGGAAGTTTCTGTCACAGGGAACACAGATGAGCTTAGAAAAATTATGAAAAGGATTGGAAGCTCGGGGAAAAATCATGAACCTACTAAGAGGAAAAAGGAGTTCTCCGGTGGCTTTGGTTGGGAGCAGGATTCACCAGCTGGCATGATCCCAAGGCTGCTGCAATGAACCGCCAGCCTCAGTGGGCTCTGGGTATTCATACACTATATACAGCTACCTGTGCACTCGATATAGATAATCACCTGCTTCAGCTGCCTTCAGTGATGTAAGATGACTCTATTTCTCATCCAGGTTGAGCAGGCAGAATCTATCCCAGCATATTTTCAAGAAGTACATCTTTTCCAACATCCCTGTTTTCTGTAATGTCCATGCAGGTCATGTATTGAGGCAGCTCTTGCTTTTCAGTTGACCTGCTCGGAAGGTAGCTTCTGGTGCTTCCTGAAAATGTGCCTTTCTATCACTCCTGCCAGTAAGCAGGCTTCCTGATCAAGGAAATAAGTGTCTTTTCTATATAGTTTTTTATTCAACTTTCTTCCTTGCCTTATTGCTTGGCCTGTACGCATGCCTTTAAATCGTAGTGTATTCAGGGGGAATTACAGCCTTACATAAATTCCTGTTTAACAGTAGTTTCTTCATTCTAGCAGCAGTTATTCCAGCTTTACAGCACTTCCTGAGGGCTTTGTACTACCCATGATGCCTCTATGAGAACTCACCTGGAAGAGGCGTAGCCAAAATACAGCTGCACAGTGCACTGATTCTGCTTTCAAAAGCCCACATAGCTTTTTGATGAGCATGTCTTTTGCTGTGACTAGTGACTGTTGTATACAGTCACAATGACATGGTCAGGCTTCCTAATTTCAGTCCTACAAGATTTGTACATGTTGATATATGATGAGTTGCTCCCACTGAAATCAAAAGGATTCCTCAAAATAGGTAAATTTAAGCAAAATGGATAATATTGTGGGATTGGAACCTATCTGTAGGAACTAATAGATCTGATCCAGACTAAATAGCTTCAAGATAATTGTAAGTTTCCATTCCTATAGCAAACAGCTTTTGTTGGCTTCATGAATGCCAGTTTCTTCAGTCTTCTCACATTGGCGATCTAAAAGCTGTTATTTCTGATAACGTTGAAGCTGAAGTATTCACATCTTGTGCTGTTGATATTGCTGCACATTATAGGGTGATGATCCAGAGGATACACCCTGGAACTTCACATGCCAAGATGGAGAAAATCAATCTCTGTTAATAAAAAAAGGCAGGCTCAGTGGTGCAGAAAATCACTACTCTGAGCCTTAAAGAGGCTCCTTCAAAAATTCATGATTATAGAATGGAATCTTGGGCTACATTATAGTCCTGAAAAAAATCAGGAGGATATGGAGGAAAAAAAAAATCCAATTTTCATTAAGTGGAGAAAAAAAAGAATAGATCTCATATGCGAAGTCATTGATCACATGGAACATAGTCGTATACTCAATATGTAAGAACATTTTCCAAGTTTCCCAAGTGCCCAACACTTTTTCCAAATATTTTTTAAACTTACTTTTTCTTTTCTTGTTTGTTTATTCATGCCCCTAGCATTAAATCCATCTGAATAAAATATCTGATTGTTCTGATCAACCACTGTAGGGTAGCTGCAGGACATTAAACCTGTGGTGATATACAGGCATTTAACCAACTCAGTATTGACCTAATGATTTAAACTCAGTAATCCATAAATTATTTGGTAATGATGTCCCTTGCTGATGGCATCCACAATGCAAAGACAGAATGCAATATAGAGTGTCTTTGCCCTCTTTATGTGCACTGTGCCTACAGGTGTACTAGTAAGAGGCTTCTATACTATGACAGAGACTTGAAGACACTAAAACTCCTTTTTTATAGCAGATTTCCCATTTTCTGTCTGTGGGAAATCCGAATTCCTGCAACGCAATCATTTAGAGGCCAGAATAATTACTACTCAGTCCTGCAGTGTAGGTGGGTATGATAGCTGATAATTTCGATGGTCTTTAGCTTGAAACACGGCTTTTCCATAATTGGAGCAGGAAGAATTCCAGCTTTGCTTTTACAGTATTTTAGCTTTCATCCTTGGCAGACCCGCAATGCACTATTTGTATGGAAGACATTGGATTATTTCACATGTAATCTAGTCAGCTGCCTGGAAATAGCCACTCTAAGTGAATGCTTTGTGGCCTTTTTATCATAGTATCATACACCAAATTATTCTTTTTTAATTATTTTTCACATATTTCATACAGCTGCATATCTATTCATGAAGGAATGTTTCAGTAGTTCAGCTGAACAGCTCGAAACCAAGAAGAAGCTCTTGACAGTTCATCTTCTTGCTTACTTAAGCATGGCTGAGTCACGACTACAGTGAATCCAACACTTTAACTTTTATTTATTCATTCATTCATTGTTAGGGTGTATGTGTGAAAGGCTTGGGTGAATGCAATTGACCGTCATGTAGGTGCCATCATCCCTGACTTCTGGGGTAAGCTGAGATGGAAATACTATTTCAAATAAATACCTATTTTTCATCTGTTTTGTGTAACAATATATTCGTAACATTGCACTTCTGAAAACTCCTTTGAATTATTTTCTTTGCAAAAATGGACGAACAGGACAGCTGAGAGACAGGAGAAAACTGGTCTTAGATTTCAGTACTTTATAACATCCCATCAGTTATATGAGCTGCTGGAGAAGATCAGTTTTAATTGGGGCACTGAGCCCTTTCCCAACTTTAACTTGCACTTTCTCAGTAAATTAGTAAAGAATTTGCTGGCAAAGATAGTATTATGGTCATCTTGCACTTGCTGCTCTGCACTGTATTTTGAACTGATGTGCTGTTAGTAACATTGTTCATACTCAGTTGGGTTGGCACATGGATTTGCCAATCTCAGAAATGCACATTTTAATTTTAATACCCCTAAATCAGCACATTTTCTAGCATTCTTCATTCAGAGCTTGCCTCTGCAGTTCTCCTGCTAAGCCAGTCAGGTGAGCAAGGTGGTCTGCTTTAGTGCCAGAAAAACTGGGAGGGAATTTCTTGTGGTAACTGAGAGGTGTCTTTTTTTTCCATGCCCCACTGTTTGTGGTGAGAAATCACCCCCATGGCCATGGTAATTATTGCTGAATTGTAAGATGCTCCAGGGTGGGGATTGCTGCTTGTGAGGGCTGAGCATGGCTCAGCTGCAAACTCACTTATAGCTGCACAGCGCTTCCACCGCAGCTTGTTATCGCAAGCCTCACAGCCACGAGAAAAATCAAGGGTGAAGTAGTCTTTTACTGTCTTTCTGTGTCCCCACTGCTTCTGTCGCTCTGTTTCAGGGGGCTCTGTGGGCTGTTGGCTCCTGCTGCTTAGAGGGAGGTTAACTTGCTTCCTAAGAGAGCCAGAGTAAATGTTATGGTTCTGTTTGCAATCTGACCCTCTGTTGCTGTGTACCAGCAGACCTTCTGTAGCCAAAACTGCTCCAAATCACTGTACATGAACCATAATCTTCTGGTGGGAGCACTGTAGTTTTCCATTTTGTTGCTAATTGGATGATACACTTGCAATTGTCTTTGTTAACGTGGATAGGCTGGGCAGTGGGAGAAGGCTTTTATTTAGAAATCTTGCAAAAATGCAGTGACTGTCCCCATTTGACAGCAATTGAAACCAATTGTCAATTAACTAAATAGACAATTAGCTAGAAGAAAAAAAGAAGAAAATTACTTACTTCACATGCTTTGTTGAAAGTAATGCCAATCAGAGGATGGGAGGCCTTTTCTTTCTTCTATGCAAAGACAAAATGGCAAAAGATGTGAAGAAAACACGTCATTTGGGTTTTATTATTTTTTAAATACCATATTTTTCTCTGAGAAGACTATTATTTAAGAAACTAGGTAAGAACATCTTAAGCTCCCGAGATATTGAATTTCCTTTTATTTTTTAAAATCAGAATTACAATCATTATGCAAGCACCATTTTTCTCCTTTCTTTCACACTGCTGTGGGATATTTTAAGCACAAGGGCAGCTCCACTGAAGCTGGTTGCCTTCACAAGGAAAGACCAAGAAACAGTTGGGTGCTGTGCGGTGCCAGGACAGGCAGGACTGTGATATTAACTTTTGCATCACCAGACCAAGCCTTTCCTCCTCCAGATTTTACTGAATTTTATGGGTCCATAGGTGAGGTGTCATCAGAACTTGCAATGTTAAAAAAAACTGAAGCACCCAGAGGCCTTACGAAGAAACGGAATGGTGCTGTCAGGACTGACACTTTAATCTTTGCTTCCTCTAAGACCCATGTTTCATGTCTCCATCCTTCTTTGAATCTGGGCAGTAGTGTCTTTGAATTTTGATTGCACTTTTCTCATAAGCAGTTAAGGCCAGGAGTTAATGCACAAAGTCATTCAGTGGCCTCACATCTCACCTGTGGGGCTGGACCACAGCTGGTCCCTTGGGGTTGACATCAGGGCTGCATCTGCCTAATGACCATTAGTTCCTTCAATCAATAATTCTTCACTTAGACTTTTTACTCATACTTCAAAAAGATTTTATTATGTTACTTTGAGCTGCTCACAGCATCATTTCATGTGTTTCAAATTGTGTTACTCTTTTGTTAATACTTTTATGGCCTGTGTTTCATAATTGGATAGTGAAGGGTGAGAGGTACATCTTTTAACTGTCGGAAAAGCAATGAATATCGGATGCTGTTTCGTTAACTGAAGTGAGATTCAACACTGCACATATTGATCTATTGCTTTCTTACAGGAACATTTTACACCTGAATGCAAGTTCAAAGAATCAGTATTTGAAAACTACTACGTGACGTATTCTTCAATGATCTACAGACAGCAACAGTCTGGCCGGGGTTGGTATTTGGGTCTTAACAAAGAAGGAGAAATAATGAAAGGAAACCATGTGAAAAAAAATAAACCTGCAGCACACTTTCTTCCAAAACCATTAAAAGGTAATTGCTTGGGTTTGCTCCATCTACATGAACTGACATTGTTTTGTTACCTCTCCATTTCTCTAAACAAATAAGCATATTAGTTTCTTTGTGTCCAAAGTCCATGGTGTCTCTGCTACATATAACAAAAGCTCTACCTGGAATGACTTAAACATCTGCTCACAGGCCATCAAGGACTTGCTGTGTAGCTTGTCAATGTATGCTTTATGTTACAGAATATTTGTCTATTTTTGCCTAAGATAAAGCTCTGATGTCCAGTGTTTATTAAACTGTAATTAATGCGGTATCAGCACGTTACATTAAAGGTAATAAGGCATGTGGCATAAGTATTCTGCTTTGTAATAAAAGCGAGGACCTGGAGTCATTCTGGTTAACTGAAGCATCTGGATCAGGACTGGTCAGACTTGGCTCCCTCTTTGGTCGATATAAAGACGGAGATCTCAATTGATGTTTGGAGGTGCCCCTTTTCTCCCAAAGAACCAGCTTTCATATGCCCTTTCCTTAAGGTAGGGGGGTGATTTAACTGGGAGAGGGAAGGAGCTGTGTTTTTTTACTTCTCTAAAATGTCATTTCCTTGAAGAGGAGCTTATTGCTGAATGAAAAGTCCCAATATTTTGCAGCTAGACTTTGCACCAACAGACTGAGTAACCCATAACATGCTGATTATACCTCTCTTTTGCTTTGCAGTGGCCATGTACAAAGAGCCTTCTCTCCACGATCTCACAGAGTTCTCAAGATCAGGAAGTGGGACCCCAACAAAGAGCAGAAGTGTTTCAGGAGTGCTAAATGGGGGTAAATCCATGAGCCAAAACGAGTCAACGTAGCCAGGTTCAGGCAAGCCAAGTGCTCTCTAACAGAACCTTACCTCTGGATGCAGTTGAATTCTTAATAGCAGTCTTTCATCCAAACATTCAATTGCCCAGGACAAGCCACTGAACTTGCATAGGTCACTCGTTTATCAGCCATTAGATCTACTGGTTGTCAAAGGATATACCCCAATAATGTAGAATATGCTTGTGCATATCACAAGGCACTTGGATAGCCAACAAACATAACTGCGGAATAAATCTCGGAGAAGAAATGTCCAGCTCTTTCTCTCTCTGTCTTTCTCTTTCTCTCTCTCTCTTTTTCTCTCTCTCCTATGCTTTGTGGAGTACAAAACAAAAACATTTAACAGCATTCACTGCTGATAAGAATTTGCTTTCCAACAGAAAAAGACCACTTTTGCTCTTCAAAGGAAATTTTACTGCTTGTATGTTTTATAGGGGCAAACAAAAAACAAATATGTAAACTCTGTTGTTTCCTTGGCTTAACGTTTTATATCTAAGGCTTGATAAAAAATGTATCCTTTAATTTGGAATAGCGCAACTTTTCAATTTCTGAACTCCAATGGGTCTTTAAAGCTATGTCTTTAAAAAAATAATTAAAAATTCAGGGTTGGAACTGAGAGTTAGTGTCTCAGGCTCTAGCAAACAGTGTTATTGTGGTTTTAAACACAATGAAATATAAATTTTTATAGATTTGTAGTTTCTGGTAAAGTTCTTGTGCTAACCCCAGTCTGTAGGAACTGAGTTGTTTTGTTATCCCAAGTGGAAGTTAACAGAAAGGGATAAAATCGTCCTCCGGTGTAGATTTCTCTTAATTCCATTTTGTGTGTCATGTTAAACTATTGTCGTGGCTTCTTTTCTAAAGACAGAAACTGTGGAATTAAGGTGACTTAATTTTTTTATAAGAAACGTCTTATTTGTAAAAGTCCTTCTTTCACTGTAACAGGCACGTGAATATTGTGTAGGAGGAAGCGTTAGGACAGGTTACCCCTAAACAACATATACTTATAGATGCTATTGGAAACAATCGTTTAAAAAATGTAGTTAGGTTTCCATTTAGGTCATCATGTCTGTTGCATGGGAGAAAGTTGGAATACTGGCATAGAGTTGCATGATGTGTAAGATTTTGTGCATTAATCATCGTTGGATTCTGTGCTCCAAAACTGACATAGTTCTGTACAGGCAGCTTTCTGCCTTGTACAAAAGAGTTGTTTATTATTTGTTGTATACACGACCATGCACTGAATAAACTATTTATATTAAGATGTACTTTTTAAAAAAGCTTGTTTGATTATATGATGTACATCCATGATTAATTTCAAGGCAAAAGGGTTGGCAGTTAAATTATAAAATTATGAAAGATACTGTAATTAATGTTCAAAATCTTTCTATGTAATGGGTTATTCCCCTGTAATGATGCTGTACACTGTACAAATGAGAACATATTCTTTCTTTTGGATATTATTAGAACTGGTCTTATATGCCCAGCCGAGATACTCAAAACATAGTGACAATTATGTGCCACAAAGTCTTGGTAACGGCCTCTCGGCTGTGCACTGCTGGAGCCCCACTGAATTGCACTCCTCTGCTTTGAGCTTCTCCAGCTTCTCTGTGTCTGCCCTCTATGTCAGACTTCCTTAGTGCAGCCACGTAGAGCTACCTCGCAGCACACCTCCCCAGAGCCCTCAGTACAGGGGGTCCCAAAGAGATCGGGTAAGTCAAGCACTGCTTATGTCAAGGTGGCACCTTGAGGATGCTCAGTTTGCTGTGCATCATTGCAGGTGCACTTTAGGGGCCAGCTTTATCTGGTCTTGAGGAAAAAGGCTGTCATGCCTCCTGCCTTTGTGCACACGCTCCGGAGAGAAAATATACCTCTCTCCTGCCTTTTCTCTCTGAAAATATCAGTGAGAACTTTTCTCATCTACAGCATCCACGCAGCTCTGACAGGTGAGCTTCACTCATCACTGTGTTTCAAGAAGTCCTAGGAGGAACAATTTTTCCTCATGGGTGGCTGAAAAACCAGTTCCAGAAGGGAATAATGGAAACAGAGTTAAAATGCTGCCTATAAATTTTAGCAGAATATCTGATTTTAATGTCAAGTTACCTGCTCTGTGCATCCTGCTTGACCAAGCTGGAATTAGACCTCAGACCAGGCTGGGGCAATTTTTTTTTTTAAGACGTTGGGGCTGAGAGAAGAGGGAAGGAGATTAAGTTTCTGATCAAACTCCCGGATTTGTTGTTCTGCAGCAAATAGTAAGCAGAGTGCTGGCTTTCTGAACTCCCATATTGGAGCAGGGTATTGCCGTTTCCAAAGGGTGAAGAAGGTTGGAGCACAACCAATGCCATAGAAATCCTTAAAAATTGAAGATGTGGCCATGAATGTTGAGAGGTTTTGATAATTCAGTGGGCCTGGAGCATCTGTTCCCTTCAACTGTGTTATACCCTTGTGGAACACTAATCTTAACCCTCCCAGTCCCAAACATCAGACTTACTGGGGTATATGTCCCAAAAAGAGGAGTCCAAGTGCCTTAGGGACATAAAACCTGATTAAAAAAATATTTGTGGCACATCTAGTTCAATGTTGAGCATTTATTCCCCATCCTCAGTACCTCCAACCTTGACAGTGAAAGGAAAATGCTCACAAACAGTCTCTTCTGAGGTCTGACCAGTCTTTTGTATTGACGTTGGCATCAGCTGTAAGCATTCACTGCCAAGTCCCTAGTTTCAAAGGTTTCTAATGTACCAAGCTAACAAAGACCAGTCTTGGATGAGATGAGAAGAGAGATGAGCCATAAACAGCTGTTTCTGACAATTATATTATGTTTCTGACAAACCTTTTCCAACGGTAACTTTCCCTTCAGATTATTGTGGACTGAAAGGGCAATACTCTTGACTGAAGAGTCATGATAGTAGCCAAAAGCTCATGTAGACTGCAGGCAAAGGGGGGATTACACCCAAGATTTTGTGTGTAGTCTCTGGAGCCATAGACTGAGATGTAATAAGGAGAAACAGAGTTAAATGTGCCTTTGCAGACAGAGAAGTGAAGGTCATGTTCTGACCCAGCCCGTAAAGAAGTCCCCAGGGTAGATAAGAATGGGGCTTCAGCAGAGGACCAGATTTAGAAGCCAGACTCTAGAGTATTTATTTATCCTTCAGCATCCATAAATTAGAAAGTTAAACAGGATGACTCCTAGATAATACCTTCCTTCCAGAAAGCTGCCAGAGTTGGATAAATGTCCGTATTGATGGCTGTTTATCAAAAGAAACCTCAACAGCCACCGGTCAACCCATTTCGCTCTGCCACATGTACAGTGGCAGAGTGCAGTAAGATGCACACCTGGAATAAGGACAAAGTCCCGGGGCTGGTGTGAAACCAAGCCCTGCACTGGCTGTGAGCGCTAGCGATCTGCAGAAGGCTTGGTCTCAGGACCTTCTGTTATTGCCAGTGTGATGGCTGATGCCTTTCATCTGCCATTTCTCTTGTCCCTGCCTCTCCACCAATGCTGCTCGCACTCAGTGCAGCCTGGAGTTGGCTTAGGATGTGCAAAACCAGCACAGCAGTTTTCTGATTCACCTGAGATTCACTTGGAAAAGCCCTGAGCCGTCTTATTAAAGGCTGACAAATACTACTTGCCAACCCAAAAGGAAGCAGGTCATCCATGAAACTGGGAGGAATATGGCTAGGAGCACAACTGTTCTAAGGCAAAATTGCTACATTATTTGTGATCCACCTGTCAGAGCTGCTTTTTTGGAGGTCTCTGCAGGGGGTTCAGGCATTTCCTGCTCGGTTTGGTTTGGGGGCGAGGGAGGGTGGGAAGAGCTCATCTCTGTGTCACAGAGATATTCCTTTTTTCTTTTCCTTTTTTTTGTCTTTTAGTTTACCTCATGCTACCTCATAGCATGGTTGTATCTCCGTAGCCACTTGCTCAGCCATGTTCATCGCTGGCATGATGGAAGACAATTCCTTACTTGGGGGAAAAGATGTCCAAATTACCCCAGGGAAGAACAGTGCCCCTTCTGCAGCACCATCTGGTGTCCTCGCCGCTGGTTTCCAGCCCATGGGCTGGGTTTTCCAGTGGGATAAAGATGGTGTAATGAGCTCAGGGATGCTGTGGTACACCAGGCCTCTCCCCAGCTGAGCACCAGCGTGAGAGCCAGGTCTGGCAGAGCTCTGCTGTGTCTTGAGTATCTCTGCAGGAGACCAGAGCCAGGTCTAATGGGTTTAAACGTCTCCCTCTGCATATCCTTGACCAGGACACTTTTGCAGGACAGAATCTGTACGTAACAACCTCCTATCTTCTAATAAATAATTCTCTCTAAAACAGACTCCCTTTTGTCTGGTCTCTTATTTTTATCTTTGCAGCTTTCTAAAGGCTCTCCACCCCACCACTGGTACACTACCCCATGGTTTAGCTTTTCTCTTGCTATAGATCCTTCTGTATTACCATTGTCCTTTTACTATCTTTCTAAACCAGAAAGCGGCTTTCTGCTTTAGACAACTTGAGGAACTTGACAGGTTAAGGTAAGATCATGACTGATGGATCCTTATGCACTTTTACCAGCTCAGGGAATGGCTACTTTACATACTGGAGCGCTGTTTTCTGCATAGTGTAACAACAATACAAAAGCCACCATGCTTTTGACTGACTTTGGCCCTGCAAAAATGGTGTAAAAGAATAGCAGAAAACAGATTTAAAATAAATTGATTTCTTAGGAAAATGCCTTACCATGCACTTTACCCCAGATAACATCAGCTTTGAGGAGATGTTCTTGACAACTTAAAGGTCACAGGGTATCTTTTTAAGAAACTCACTTCCCTGGCATGTGTGAGCAGAGCTCTGCTCTTTCCAGGCAGGCTGACACCGAGGTTCATGCCTCTTGGCAAGCAGGGTCCTGAAACAAGCTGGGTTGATTGGTGCATGATGGCTTTTACTGCTGATAAGGTATAGTAGCAGAGCTTATTCTGCTTTGGGAAGGTACCTCAGGTTGAAGGGCACTCAGTCAACCTGCCCTTCTGCAGCTCCTTTCCTGGGGAAGTTTAAATATTAAAGGAAGACCCGAATTTGAAATATATTTTGCATTAATCAGAGAAATTGAAGTAATAAATTATTCCATCTCATCAGGAATAGGAAGACAGTTTATAGGGTTCCCTTCAAAGATCCCTATTACCAATTTTGAAGTTAAGACTCTTAAATACCATGTATGGAAAATTACTTCCAAGCACCCATAGATCTAATTCTACACACACACACTCATATATTTGGCATTTCTCACCTAAATTCAGCAGCTGGCAGGGCAGGATAGACGCTTTCATCTCCCACTGGGTTCTCAGCATCGGAAATTGTCTGTCACACCCCTTTTTTGAGCTTGTCCCCTTGCTGAAGACAGGGTCACAGGTCCACCAAGGCCCATCACATTCGTATATGGGAGAAGAGTTGGCCCTGCCCTGGTGCTTGTAGCACACAGAACTTGGTGATTTGATGTTGATCAGGACTGAGCTGAGCCGTCGATGACGTACTTTAGGGGATATACAGCAGACTGGCAGCTCTCTTCCTCACTGTCTTTGCTCCTTTGTGGAGACGTCTCAGAGCACGCTTCCAGGGAAGTCTAGGTTGAATGTGGGAGTTGTACTGAAAAGGACTGCTCGGGCACTGATGGCAAAACACTGTTTGCTGTGGCTGAGCAGCTGTGGCAGCAGCAGTGCTGGGAGGACCATGGCTGGTGCCTGTTAAAATTAAATCATTAATGAATAAACTGCAAAGCCCTGAAAAGTAATTTGTTATGATTCGTCATTCACATCTTGAAGAAAACCAAGGTGCAGACAAAAGCCCTATCCAACTGGTCACTGCTTAGCTCTACCAAAAATTGTTTTAGAACAATGAAGTAGAAGTTACACTTCGCTTATGATGAAAAGCATAAGGCCAAGTGAAAGATGGGATGGAGCTTAAGAATCAGAGAGTGGAACACATTCTCCCTAAGAGGCAACAAAACCACCAACATTCATTGAGTTTAGCAGGTCTCAGCTCACATCCTGATCCACAACCACTACAGCAAAATAATATGGCACAGTTCAAACTTCTTTCTTGTGGATATCGCAAGGCCTGATCCTAATCTCAGTTGCAGAATACACCATGGACTTTTGTTAAGTCTAGAGTCCCGTGTTGATTTAAAGCACCTTTATCTAGACCAGCAATTCACCCTGTTGCTGAAGGACCTCAGACATTACCTTATATATAAGTATGCTACAGTGTTAATCTATGAAATATTTTTAGATAACAAAATTAACTGGTTCAAAGCTTAATCCTATTTCCTTCCCAAATGGTTTCCTTCAAATGGTACTTGAAATAATTTTACTTTCCCCATTGTCTGTCTAATGCACTGATGAACATTTTCTTCTGAGCTTCTCCCTATTTTAATTGCCTGCTCATCCAACCGTTCCCTTCTGATAATTAAGCAAGTTAATAGTATAGAGTGATCTTTAAAAATTAAATTTCTTTCCTTGTTAAGCAAAAGCAAAACTTTTGTTGTTGTTCAAAGGGGTGAGTTTTTAACTTTCTTCATTTAAAAGAACAATTATTGCCTTTGGAAGCAGTGGCAACATTTGGGAACCTACTTGCTACACAGATGCTGATGAAAACATTACTTTGCATTAAATAATACAAAGGTTTCACATTAGATTATATAATGAGGTTTTTCTAGGGAGTTTCAATCAGTAGATCTTATGATCACTTAATCAGGGCAGACTGAATGAAACAAGGAGAAAAGCAAAGGAAATCATCAAGCAATTGGGAATATGGATGCTTCTATTACCAGCTAGTGTTCTCTTCTGCTTGGATGATCCATAAGACTCAACCTATGAACACATCACCAGTCTCACCTTGGTTGCTAATGCTTGGTCCTGTTGTATCTTTTTTCTGCAAATTTAATCAACGTTCCAGATGCATGAAGTGGAGCCCAGGCACTTGTTGGTCTCCCATGGCAGGTCCATGGCATCCCTTCTGTCATAGAAAACCAGCATCGTATCAGAGTTTTCCCACTGGAAGTCACTTGCTGAGGGTCCTTTTCCCCCTCAGTGCAGCCCCTCACAACATACACATTGCAGAGCAGGGGATGGTACCTACCCAGTTACGCATCTGGCTCCAGGAGAGCCTTGGTAGCTGCTCACCCACATCAGAGCCAGCCCCCAGCACATCTCTCTGTGGCATGTCACCGAGACAACTCTAAATCATTTTCATTTTCAGTGGGCACAAAAGCACAATCCATCCACCATGCTCTACATCAGACACACAGCAGCCCACTCACAGTTTAATTCCTGACAAGGAGGAAGATGTCTTCATACAAGAACATATTACATACACACACACTTATGAAAGATACGTATAGAGACACACACTCACTCTCAAAAATACATATAAATATACATCTTTAATATATATAATAGGTAAATCTATATACATGTAGCAGCTCACGTTTATCACAGGAGAGCTCCCTGGTAAACAGCCTGAATTGGTGAGAATTAGGTCCACCACCAGCAAGCTCAAGGAACACCTCATGGTGTAAAGTGGGCTTAAAGCAGACAGAAAACCACCTCACCAAGGCAGTAGACTGAAAAATGATTAAACCACAGCTTGCCTTGTTCATGCAAGCACTTTCACAGCCCTCATACTCCCCTTGGTACTGGCTGACCCACCTTGTACAGCAAGCAGGAATGGACTAACGCTGTGCTAGAAGTCTTTTACTTCTCGATCAAAGTTTGCAGTGAGAAAGGCTTTGATCAGTCAGGGTGAAACGCAACACTGAAGAATTGCTCAGCAATGGCATGAAAGAAAAAGGTAGACTCCAGTCCCTCAACTAACACAGCAACAGGGAGGAAAAGCAGCTGTGAGCACTCCACAGAAAGCTGCTCAAAGATCTCAAGTCTTCAAAAACTATCATGGAAACACAGAAAGGTTTAAACAGCTGACAAAGATGACCAAGCTGGATGGAGCTTGCCAGGCAAGGTGAAACAAGACATGAGGACAATGTTAATCACCAGCAGGGTTAAAGGAAATTAGAAGTGTAAGTGCAAATAAAGTGCTGGGAAAAGAGAGCGGGCCTAGGAATAACCACTGAGTGGGATGGTTTTGATGATGACTCAAAAATGGTGAAGAAGTTTTTGAAAGTTGGGCTGCCTACAGATCTAGACATTTGTCTTAGCACCAAAAGTCTTCATTAAATGCCAATAAAACTTCCAGCCATCTGGTTCTGAACCACCGAAGCTGATCTCTGCTCTGATTGATCGCCCAGAGCACACAGTAAGTCACCTCCTTACTCTCCTGGAAAATGGCTCTGAGAGGAAACATCACTGTGGTTATAGAAAGGTCAACAAAAACGAATGAGCTTATCAAGCCCACGACTATTGCATACTGGAACAAATTGGCTCAGGGATAGCGGCTGAGGAGTAGTGGCTTTAACCAGTTTTATTTGTCATCTGAACCTTGGGCTGAAATCATTTTGTTGCTCTATAGCCAGAAGGAAAGCACTGATTTGTAAGCTGAATTTGCCATCAGATGGTTTGCGTTAGTTCACATACACAAGGAATAACAGCGCATTATGAATGAATAACAGCACTTCATCTGTGTCCAAATGGACTTCAGGTGATCACTGAATTTATCAGCAGAATCAACAGAAAGTTAGCAATAAACATGTACCATTCCCCTGTCCTGCAAATACTCTTAGAACAAAAACATCTTAATCTAAATAGCTCGAGTAGCACTGGTTTTTCTTAAAAGTGAATGCTGTGCTATAAAATAAAGTGATACACGCCTAAAGGTGCATGAAAATGAGAACACAAGAAGCAAAGAACGACAATGCAGCTATGAAAAACAACTACATGGAAATTACTGTAAATGTCCTTAAAAAATGACTCGAGCCACTATGTGGAACACTTGAACTGCACATGACAGAGAGCCAACTGCACCGTGTGGTCCTGCCTCACTACCCTTCAAGCACTAAGAGAGGATGATGAAGATAAAGGAATAAGGAAGTTTGTCCTGTTTTGGAAAAGAATAACGCACAGATATAAAATAAACATCTTCTTGCTATATAATAACCCATCACAGGAATGAATGAGACTGGATGTCAGCTCAACTGTGCCCAGCTTGGGAGCGCCAAGGTCAGTGAATGAAGCTGAAGGCCACAGTTTAATCTGGCTTGACTGCCTGAGAAAGGGATTTATTGGGCTGAGCGTACCTGGAATTATGCCTAACACTGGTCAGAGAGATTTATCTTTAGCTTGCACAAAACTAGCATCAAATGTAGTGTGGTAAAACATCACATTATGGTGTTCCCAGCTCTCTTACTAACACCAGAAAACAAACCAGCCAGTGACTTGATGAAGGAAAATGTCTGTGCTGTTTGTCACAGGTGTTAATGTGTGCAGGCTTTTGAGGTAACCTTTACGGTACTTTATGTATTCAGCACCAGCAGCCAAAAAGGACAGCGGTGTGAAATTCCCTACAAGAACCCAGCCTACAGCCTCGATGTCTGAGCACTTATTTGAACAGGACCTTGATTTGTTCTGATGAAGGCAGCTGTCAAACCACTCAGGGAGCCGCCCTTTGTAAGTAGCCATGATATTTATACCCCATGACCTTTTAAAAAATGTACGCCCTGGCGTAAAGGGCAGCCTTCCTGAAATAAATTACTCTGAAAACTCTTAGGTCAGATTTTTTTAAAAAATCTATAATGAACAGACATTACATTATTTTACAATGAGAAGTTTAATCACTAATACCTGGTAATTGATTTGTAAGCTACATTTATTTATGATGTGTTTGTGCAGCACCATGCACACCCTTTATCTATTATCCAGATCCCAAGGAGTTACTTAGTGCAAATAAATCAATGCAATTTATCGATTAGATTATATAAATACTCCTGCAACTTGGACAAGTGAAAGTTTCTGTAGTCTCTCATTTATGGGCTGGTAGCTGGCAAATTATTACATGAAGAAAGCCAAGGAAGCTGGTGAGCTCAACATGGACCCTGCAGCTTTGTTCCTGTGACTGCTCATACTTTCTTGCCTGATACAAGTCTTCATTCATGTTAGTGGTTCATGCTGCAGTCCAAGTGAGAGAGGGAGAGGGACGATTTTCTCTCTTGACTGAGCTGCAAAATATTTGTACAGAGGGCTGGACTCCTTTAGTGATGGGTGTGATAACCATAACAGGCTGCAGTCTCTGAACTGGTGCCTGACCAGATACAGAGCAAAAGGGTGGCAAGAAAGCACCCACAAGCTCACATCACTCTTCCTTCAGCCCCCTACTTTAACATTCTCTTTATCATCAAACAAATCCTGGCCAAGAAGACACTGCGTGTATCCTGCCGTCGTCCTCCCTTCCCCTCTATCTTGCTGCTGTTTCTTGTCTCCTGCCCAGAGAAGCGCAGCGGGCAGCCTCTCCGGACAGGCAGCAGCTGCACTGCTGTCCTGCCAGTGCCTATATCGCATACAAATAAATCATACATGCACAGGAATATCAGCTCTTGAGCATCTTAAGTTGAACATCCTAAATTAAATTCTTGACTGAATCTTTCTCTGTCTCTATTCCTTATTTATAAAGTGATAATGTTTCTCTCCTGCCTTAGTGGGCTTCACAGAAACAAATTAATTAATATTTTGTGCGGGAAATAAACAAACATGACTGGAGTAATGAGTGCCACAGAAAAAAACCAAGTGGAAACTGTATTTCATCTTTACAGCAAGGCTGAGCGGTATGCAGCAAACAAGGGCTGGGGCCACATGCTGAATGACGGGAAGAAAACAGGTTTTTGAATTGCTGCCCACTGATTTGCATCAGGCAGTCTGCTCAGCAACTGAGGCAGGGCCCCTGTGGAAAAAACAGCATTTCATCACACAAGGAGTCATCTCTGGAAGCCCAGGAAAGGGGATAAGACTTCTGCTGCTCCTTGCGTACTTGACTTTGTAATTTGAACACTGTCATAAAAACTTGTCTATTAGCTTATATAATTTAATAGAAATTTAATAAAGTTTATGA
The DNA here is from genome assembly GCF_032191515.1 of Phaenicophaeus curvirostris. Lineage (NCBI taxonomy): Eukaryota > Metazoa > Chordata > Aves > Cuculiformes > Cuculidae > Phaenicophaeus > Phaenicophaeus curvirostris. Next base: position 15,320,317 of record NC_091404.1, on the reverse strand, counting down.
AGCTTATCTGTACTATTGCAGCTGCGTGCTGGACCAGGTTCTTTGAAAGTGCATTTGTTATACGTGCAATGGTTCAAATTATCCTGACAAATGCAAAACAAAGATCTTGCATAATTCACTGCAACTGGCAAAGATAAAATTTTACATGTCATAACAACACGTATCAAAAGAATTATGTAAAACTCACCCATAATTTAAAATGTCACTGGAATCGCTTCATAATTAGGGCAAGGTCTTTAAAAGCCTCCCTGGGGAAGATGATACCTCTGTGACAGAGACTCAGCTGAATGCATATAGGTAAAATACACGTGTTAATTTCTTAATTGTACTTGCTACTTGTACGGAGGAACTGGAAGTACCAAAGGCATTAACACAGCCTCTGTCCCCAGCAGCACCAGGTGAGCGCGAGGTGTTCTCCACACCCTGCAGAGATGCTCCTTCTAAATACCTGGGCATACCCTATAGATTGTGGCTTCTTTTATAGGGCTATCAAGTGTGGGCGTTGCACAAAAACTGCTGCTTAAAGACAAGCTCCGGATGCCCTGCAACTTCACATGATATCATGGTGCTTCCAGCCTGTCTCTCACATCAGGCCGATGCAATGGGTCACACTGGGGGTGAGGGAGAGACCCACGTGCTACACGAATTTGTGGGGCCTAGAAATGTCTTATCCTTCATTAACTTGCATGTTTAGCAGAGTTTTATAGGAACTCAAGAGAAGAAATGAAAAGTGAATGGCAGCGAACAACTTAGTGACATCTAACATCAAAGAATAAAGAGATAAGGGTTGTTATTTAGACCTGTCAACTCTCCGCCACACCCAAAGGGAGAGAGAAACCGTAACCTACTTGCAGAATTAAGAATTCATCAGGACATGGGTTTTAGGATTCAGGAGACAGTCCACCCTCTAAATCCAAATTTTTGTTGTGAAAAACCCAGCTTTGGCTTGTGACTTGGCCTGAAATGCTGCTTCATGATTTGAGCTAAAACCACTCCTGCCTTCAATTCTGTTATCTCTCTGCTTGCTCGCTGGTCACTTCAGGGTGTGTTGCAGATGATGCTGAACTGGTACAAAAGGCACTTGTGCAAGCAGGGGCTCCAGCCTCAGAATAGCAGCTCAGACGTGGCTCAGTGCAGCTAATGCACCTTGCCAAGAAACTGAGAGCTGTGGGGAGATGGAAGGAAGGAGTCAGGGATGAGGTTGTGCAGCTGGTGGGGAGAAGGCTGAAGCTGCCAGGAGCTGCAGAGATGCTGTCCCTGCCCCACACTTCCTCCCAGCTACCTGAACAGGCCTTGGCAAGAGCCAGTGAAGAGACACAAGCCTTCAATTTGCAGGTGCAGAATTCCAATTTAATCTTGCAGGTGCAAAATAACTTGCAGAGCAAAAAATCCTTTGCTCTGCTTGCGTGGGTGGATTTCTGTCCTTCCCAGAGGGTCTTTCCTTCTGCATCATATCTGCGAAATGCAATATCCTTGCAGAACTATCGCAGCTGCTGAGCAGCAGCTCTGCAGTGGGCGTGCAGGAACACCAGAAGCACAACTCCAAACTCTGGGCTGATATTACAACTTTCTTTCATTATGTTCCTTCCTTTGTGTGCAGAGGAACAAGAATTTTTTTATATTTTTTTGTCTACAAAGAGGGCCTGGCCTAGAGCACCTGAACAGAACTTGTCTGGGGTGAACAAAAGATGAAGTGTTCAGCCCACAGCTGTTTTCTTCCTCTCCTCTTGGGAGAGCATGGATTCACAGGAATGAGCTTTCTCTGGGCTGGAGAACAAAGTGAGGCAGCGTCGCTGATAGCATCAAACCCAGAAGGACACCTGCAGAGAAAGCAAGCTTAAGAGAGAAAGGAACAAAGAGGGGATGTTTCACTGCAGAGGGGTCTCAGGACTAAGCGTGACCAAAGAAGGACTGCCCAGAGAGAGAAAGGACTGGCCTGGTGATGCTGAGGAAGGGGCATCCCACGTACCAAAGATGCTTTGGAAAGATTTCTCATGCGTGGTGCATGAGGGAGGGGATGCTTAACTGATCTACCTGGACATGCACGTCTGTTCTCTGGTAACTAAAGAGCTCTTTTCCAAACCTGAATATTTTTGCTTCAGCTGTTAGTTAATTTACCCTAAAGAGGTGGGTTGTGCCCCAGTGTTGGAAAGGGAAAAGAAGGGAAAAGGGGGGATCAGAGGGGAACTGTTGTGGTTAAAGAACTAGAAGTCTACAGCTGGTATTATCTTGTATCAGCCCTCAACAACTGTAACATCAGGCCTCTGTTCTCAGATGCAGATGTTAGAAACATCTGTGCATTGCAGGATGCCTGAAAACCTGGGTGGGGCAAATTTTCAAATATTATTCAGTTTCCCAAAGCTTGGCAAGGCCAGGAGCCAAACACACCAGACTAACAACAACCTGCCAAGCTTGATTTCTGGTTGCTGCTGGTCCTGCCGTGTTCCCTGTCTCCTGCAGTCTCATCACATTTTCTGGATCACCCTCTCCTCGTCCCACCCCCAAAATCTATGGCACTGGATAAAAAGAAAACATGAAAACCAGAAGCACAAAAGTAGCAGCTAAAGTTCTAGCTCTCAAGACAAAGCTGAATAAACCAGTAGTAAACACATTGCAGAACCCACATAAATCCTAATTTTCTTATTTTTAAGCTTCTGACTTTTAAGCTTATTTGGTTGACCTCATGGTTTGGGAATTTATTAAGTAAATTAGCATCTCAATTTATGCTAACAGATTACCAAATTCATTTCACCATTGCATTTGTACATGGAAAACCATTCTAACCACTGGCACCAGAGGCATCACAATTAAAAATAGATAAATGCCCACTACAAGCCATAAAGCTTACAGCTGGGCAGAACTGAGCTCCACTCCAAAAGATGCAAACATGGGAGATGAAGGAGCAGGTCAAGAGGGCTCATTCATGTTCTTGTGAATATTTATGGAAAGGTGGAAAGTAAGTAAATCTAATGGAAATCAATAGGGATTTTCTTCATCAACTTCAGTGACCTTTGTAGCTATGGGATTCCCTGTGGATTCAACTTCCCACAGGTCTGCTGGCTCTTGTGGGGCTTGGGACCCGCATCACGCCAGGTAGCATCGCCTCCTTCTTCCCTGAGGCACCAAATAAAAGCCTCTCCTATGCCTTTTCTACAGCCTCCAGGGACCGCTTACAGCTAGCTGTCACCAGCCATGTCCTGGAGACACTGAGAAAGGAGATTTTATGTATTTCATGTTGAACTGCTGAAGTCTGTATTTCCTTTGTTCCTGTGCTGTAGCTTGAGGCGCGATGTGTGCGGCAGTGGAGAACCGGGCTGGGTGAGTCAGCCACTCCGAGCGCCAGGGATGGTGGTTTCCCCAGCAACGGGAGATAGAGAAGAAGAAAAAAACCCTTCGGAAGAGCTTTTTCCCTGTAAACAGGTTCTCTCTCTTCTCCGCAGCCTGCACACGCATACACTCCTGCCACTATAGAAGAAAGGCTTGATTTGATTACCTGGGTTTTGTTTTGCTTAAGTTTTCTATTGTTTTTGGAGGTGAAATGCAAAGTAGGAATTGGCATGATCAAAACCAAGCAATCTGAGACCTCCACAGATGTCCTTTAAGCAGGGAAAGTGAGAGACATTGCAATTAATTTTCGATCTGAGGGTAACAATTAGCAATTCATTATAAACACACCCATGATGCCAAAAAGCTGAGTTTAACCACGGGTCCCTATGCTGGGCTGTAGCAGAGTACTGAGTTATTAAAAAAGCAGAAATGAGAAGCATAAGAACAATTATAAGATATCTACTGAATTTTATATTTGGGGAACATCCCTCCCTAGCCTCAAGGGCATAGTGACCTATCTCTGTCTGTTCCAGAAGACCCAGAAATCCTTGTGGAGATTGCCTTGTTTTCCTCCTGCTGCTCTTCTCTCCTGCCCCAGGAGGAAAACTGCATCTGAAACTCCTTTCTGTCTGCATCAGAATCGACATCCCTCGGTTATCCTCACTGCATCTAAAAATAGCACAGGGAAATCCGCCCGAGATCAAAGCGATTCATTTACAAAGCGCCGCATGAGGACAGAGCTCTGCGATTCTCATTCCCATCACATCCACACTAGTCGGATGGCAGGAATCACACCAGACTTTGAAAATATGGGGATGGCTCCCTGCCCCTCCCTCACCTCACCCCACCAGCACAGGGGAAAAACAAGTGGAAGGAAAATTATTCAGTTGGTGTTTGGGGGCTGGTGGGGAAAAGGAAAAATGGGTTTTCTCTGCGTGCGTCACAGCTGATGCTCCCCTCTGGGTTGTGCTTCAGCAGCCCTCTGCAAGGTGGAACAGGAGTGGAAAGATCAGAAAATGAGGTACAGCCTCAGCAACCAGAGAAAGGAGTGCCAAGCCACTACCACGCATGCCAAGGGAGACAAGAACATTGAGTGCATAAAATTAGAAATAATGGATGAGTCCAATCCTCCTCCAGCAGCCAGCCCACCCCAGGAAGTGGTGCAGGGCCCATCCACTCTGCAGGAGGATGCTACAAAGCTTTGCTCTGAGATCTTTTTGCAAACTTCCAGTCTGAAAGCTTAATTATGGTTACTGATTGAGCAGCAAATAAGCCACTGAGTTACAATATTATGTCTTGGGATAGCTAACCCTGTGCTTCTCAGGGCAAATCTCAGAATGATCTGGAAATTTACCCAAGAGATCCTGATGCTGGGATATGCCCAAGGAAAATTTCTGCTTTTTCTTTCTTTGATATAAAAAGGTTTGTTATCAATGAAGTTCTGCAGGAAAAAAAGCATTAATTATAGTAAGCCACTTTCAGAGACTCAGAAACTGGAAGACAAAGTAGAACAACTGCTGTTCCTTCTCTACATAAAAAGTAAAGGCATCATTTTTAGCCGGTTTCACATTCCTAAACACTATGGGGAATTATTACCTGAAGGTCTGTACTTCTGACAAAGTGTGTTGCAGAGCTTTTATCCACACAGTGTTTCTGTTTCTGAGGCTCACGTGGCTCTGGCTCAGGGGATGCAGCGCAGTGGCATGGTTGTCCTCCCTCCTGACGTGCTCCCCAGGCTCACAGGTGCTCGCAGCATCCCTGTTCTCTAGCAAACACTTCCTCCTGGCTAACAGCAGGCAGGACACGGTGCTTCACTAACAGCCTCTTGCCAAAACAGAGTCACTGACAGCCAGATTTCAGGGAGCTGAACCGAACATGCATTAAATAAAGATACAGAGTCTTTATCATCAATGACTTGTACGTTTTTATATTGATCTTTCACCATCAAATATAATTATTGGGATAATAAATAGTTAATCACAACGCTGAAATAAAAACAACCTAGGCTTCCTCAGCTTTGCCAACAACATTTTTCAGCTGAGTAAAATATTCAGTGAATAGTCTGTTTCTCTGCTATAGCTCCTTATTTTTGGCCTAGTGAATTATGTCCTGAAATTCCACTATTCATAAATATAAGAAGTCACTTCCTGGTTTACATTAATACAGTGCAGCCAAAAACCATCCTTGCAAATCCTTCAGATATAGATCGTTCTGTTTGCTGAGTCCAGTAAGCTGCCACGTGTGCCATCCAGCCCATGAGCTAAACTGCTCCTCAGCTGGAGAGCCTCAGCCCACCAAGGATTTGGAGATGACCAAGCAAGCTCTTCTCAGACACATCCATTGACGCGTTTCCCCCATATCCCCATCCACATCTTGCCTAACATCCCTGAGGACTGGGTTTCATTGGCATTGTCTGAGCATCTCAAATACCCTTCCATGGAAAGTGCAAAGACAAATATTCCCAAGAGTGATTTTGCAGTATTCCCTCAAATGATTATAGATCACTGCTCCCTAACATACATGCTCAAGAAAGTCAAAATCTTAACAAAATATATATTTCAGCATAAAAACCATCACCATCCCAGTTTTTGTTTCTTTACAGATGCTTCAGGGGCACAATGTTTTGTTGAGGGAACTGCTACCCATCAGAAGAACGTTACAAGCCATTGCAATGCCCAGCACCCAGTGTAGCATTTTCAGAGACATTGACCTACACACCATTAGTCATATACCAGAATCTCATCATAGAGAAAGAAATCAGAGCAGACTGACCAGGGTGCAAGTCTGAGCTGCTGATTGCAAATGCTAATTTCTCCCTGTGAAAAGCAAAGCTGTAGCCATAGCAAGGGAGGTTGGGGAAAAAAAATTACTGGACATGGAGGAAAATGCTGAGCCAGTTGGAGGGCTCTGACATAGCTTGGTATTCCCAGCAGCACAGGAACTCTTCGCTCTTCCCGGAGCTGTACAGACAAAAGATTTGGCAGAGACCTCACTGCCTGCAGTCCCATTTCTGTTTCAAAGCACACAACTAGAAGAGTTCACTGCCTGACCACTGTCCCTGGGGTGGGCTCTGGTTGGAGGCTGAACGCAAAAATTGCATGCAACAGTCATTCACTTGCTTTATGTGAAAAGAAGCTTTGACAAAAAAAGGAACATCTGGAAAAGAATGAGTGAGGTCCTGTGCTTAAAATCCAGGATGTGAATGGGCTGCATCTCCTGCAAGGCAAGGCTCTGAGCTTCAGAGTACATGAAAACCACAGGCATTCAGCTCCTTCACCCCAAACTCACTCTCCCACTGCCTTTTATAGTTCAAGACATTTTTAAATGGATTTATTGCCATAACTGTTTAGGATATATTTAAATATCTGAGATATTATACTTAAGAATCCCCTTTTAGTAAATATTTTCTTCTATATAATTTCATGGCAATGAGGCAGACAGTCCAACTAATTCAATGAAAATGTGAAGTTTATTTTTAGAGAGTCTAAGCTGGTATTGGATTGTAATTGGAACATCAACAAAGAACTGTGGGGAGTGTCCAAGTCATCACTCAAAAGGTCTGAAGAAAGTTTAGGCATTTTTTCAGATCCTTCTCTATTAGCACAGCAAATGCCACATGCTTTCATACCTGTGACAGAGAGACTTCAACCTCTCCCAGAGAAGGCCTTAGGTGGACTGGTTGCAAACTGCATCTCAATTGCAAAGAGAGTGTGCAAACAAGCTGTAATTGAGAATGTCAGAGACTCCCAACTGACTTCAATAAAAACATCACCAGACTTGAAAGTGAGCATGTCCCTCACCTGCCATAATTGCCAATATGGCATAAAATCGCTTCTTCCTGCACATCCACAATCACAAGGTCAAGTGCACATAAGGAACACCCAAGCTCTTGGTTACTCACTGGGAGAAGGGGAGGCACAGGAGGGATGTTGAGCTTGGCAGCTGGTGGACTGGCTGGAGTAGGACTTGTGTTTGCCCAGGTAGACGTGGTTATTCCACACAGCAGGTGGTTTCTGACTTCTCTTTTCCTACATATGGCTGGAGATGGGGAACAATATGTTTGCTGTGTGACTGTAGAGTACATGTAAACCAGCTCAGGTAAAGCCCTTATAGTAATGCAGTACTTTTATACCTATGCATCAGTGAGTAGAAGAAAAGCCTGTTTTGCTGTTCTATTGCTAAAATTCACTATGCTGTCTTCCATAAATAAGATGCTGAAGGCTTGGGTAAAATCAATGCTAATAAGCACTAAACTATATGAACATTGAATTGGAGTAAAGGGTATTTTGTCTTTGATTAAGTCATTACCCACCCTCCTTGCAGTATAAAATATTTCTCTCTTAAAGTGTTCATGAACGGTAGTGTGCCTTGAAATGCATGGACAAAACCAGTGTTCCTTCAACAAAGAAAAAGCAATTCATAATCTACCTTAGGGACTACACTTTGGTTTGGTATTTTTGTAAATAACTAGGACAGTACCATCCTTTACCTAAATAACACCTGGAACAGAGCAGCCAAACACAGCAAAGCAGGGAATCAATAGCAGGTTTGGTATTTAGGATTAGTCAGTATCCTAAACCTGAGAAAGTCATTGATGAGTGTCCCCTTGAGGGTTTAGAATTAAATATGTCTGAAATATTCCTGAACCCTCTAATCTCCATTTAAAACAAACAAAAAAACACCATAAACCCCCAAAAAACAACAACCAAGAAAACCAAACTTTGCAATGTGAGTCTGCAGCAGCAGTCTTGTTGATCCTACATGACCTGGAGAAGCAAAGTCTGCCCACAGAGCAAGGACAGAGATGTTCTCCTGCCTCAGGTCACTGCTGGTAGAGGAGCAAAGGAGTTTAGGTCTGTTCTTGTCAGGGCCATGACTTCTTTTGCTTTCAAAAAGTAACGTATCAATAAATAAAGAAATTGGGTCTTGGCCCTGGCAGCACTCTGCAGTGCCAAAGAGTATCTTTATGCTGGCATAGCTTTCATCCAGCAATTCAACCAAGGCTCTACTGTCCCTCCTCTGCCTGGGCAGGAACGACTGAATTACAGCTTGTCAGAAAGAGCAGTCACATTTCAAATATATCAGTAATACCCAATGGGAAATGACTACCCCATCATGCATTGTTAAAGCAGCTCCCTTCAATATTAAATGGAGATCAGCCAGGCACACCATATTAAAAGCTCATTTCCTCCAAACCTACTACAAATGTCAGAGCTACATCACCAGTCACCTTTCCAGCTGGAATGGGCAGATCCTGAATCGAAGGGGACAACTTGCACAGACTGCAGCCACACTGTTGCTTTGCCGTGGCACTGCAGCACTTACCCCCACGATGTACCACTTGCAGCCAGCCCGCTCCTTGCACTGTCCTGTGTGGCTTTTGGAGGGAGTGGAAGGAAATTGCTTATGGAAAACAGGGATCTACAGCAAAGCCCCTGGCCACTAGGCTTTCTAGTCAACCTCTGTTTCAAGCTTAAAATGTATGAATTTCATATATGCGTGGTGGAAAAGGGCTGCAAAGGACCTGAGTCCAGAGGCATCACAGCAGGGAAACTACTGTGATGGGTCTCATTTGTTGTATGGATGCTTCTGCCTCCTGTGCAGCCAGCACAAAGGAGAGGATCCAGCTGCTGCCACCTCTCCTGGCACTCTGGCATTCCCTCTGCTGGTTCCAGCTTCTCCCAGCCACTCTCCACAGAAGCAGAGGGATGTACTAGGACCTGCTGTGTGCCATGGATGATCTCCTGGGACCCAGCACCCCTCCAGGATGCCAGAGCAGTATTTGGGGGTAGTTCTGTTCATTATAGCCATTAATGCATAGAACAGACTGAAGCTGCTGTGCACCCTTGTCCTTTCTCGCCCTCCACCCACACACACTCCCATGACAGATCCATTACACACTCCTGCTCACACCTGCATTTTGCAGAGCTCTCTGTAAAAGAGGCAGCTTTTAGCAGGACTATTTGCTGTCACGAGCATTATACACCGAGAGGATAAACACCACATGCAGACATATTGTGGGTAAACTGCAGAACAAGATTATCGGTATTATCTCCATGTAATTGTGATTCCTGAATTTAGTGATCTCCAGTTAAAAAAAGACAGGATTAAAATAGAATTTGGCAACAGTTCTGGGCTAAAAATTGATGTTTTGAAATGGGGAAAAAAAAATCCTTGAAAAATTTATCACCCTTTACTAAGAAAAGAACTCAAATTACAGGAGATGTGGCTTGAGCACCGGCGAGCTGCAGAGCACAATAAACCGCACACTGATTTTTGCGTGCTGTGTGCTGGTGGTGATGGTTGTACCTGCACAGGCACTGGCTGGGCAGGTGGCACCGCTGGCATCTGCATTTTTCAGGATGCAGTGTGATCAGCAAAATAATAATTACCTGGTCTTGAGAGCAGTCAGACCTCACTTACTATTATCAATATGTCTAGGTGCAAAATATGTGCCATTTGTCTGTTTTAACCCAGAAAGAATCTTGAGAAAGTTGAAATACAAAATCTGTGTAATTTGTATATCTAGCTTTAGTTTAAGCAGAATCTTTATTAACCATTTCTACCCCTGATCGTTCAGTGATCTTTAACAGGGCTGTTGGGAAGATAGCCAAGTAAAATTCACACTCATAAGTGCTCCATCCCACTTAAAATTGCCTCCTGGCAATGCCAGCTAGTCTCTGTAGGTGTCAAAACCGCATGTCCAATTATAACTCTCCAACAATCACGGAGAGGAACAGGCAGATGGCTATCATATGCTTAAAGTATCATTTCTCCAGTAAAGCACCATTTGTTTGCCCTGTCAAATTCAATATTTTCCTGTTTGATTTTTGCATGCAAGAGCGAATTAGGAAAACCTGCCGGTGCTGAAGAAACATTCTGCAGTGCCTTGGCAGGGTCCCCGTCACCGCAGCCGGAGCAGCTTTGGGGGTCCAACTGCCCAGACGGTGATTAGCAGCATCTGGCCTTTTGGCAAACCATTTGGGCACCCCGGCTGGCAGTTGTGAATTTGCTGGAGGGGAGATCTTGGTGCTGAATGTGCTAGTAGGATTGTCTTGACCTCCTGTGTGACACCTCTTTTTGACTGAGCAGCCTGCAAGAGGGGTATTATTTCCTTTCCAGTGTCAGAGCTCACGCAGTTTCAGTCTGCCACCTCCACAAAGGGGGCTTAAAATAAAATCGTAGTAGATATTCCTTTATGATTGGAGCTAAAATTACAAGTTTGGATTGAAGCAGGCTTGCCTGGGGATTCAGAACAGCTCTTCCTAACTCTCCATCACTTGACAGCAATAAAATTTTAATTAGAGATGGGGGAAAAAAATAAAAATCTGAAACACTTCAGTGGGGTCTGAACCTAAGTGGACTATCTAGCTGTGGCCAAAACCTGCCCCAAAAGTGGTTTGCTTACGTACAGTTGCTAAATCCATCACCTAAACAATTGTATGCGCTCAGTGGATAAAGTACTTATAGCGCCATGCATTATGCAGTTGTTGCTCTCCAGAAAGCCAGCCTGGAACTTCCCTGCTTGAGGGAGATGAGAGGCTGAGGTCTGTGCAAGCTCCAGGAGAAGGAGAATCAGAAGAGGTAAACCTCATCCATGCCAACGAGATCTAATGGAAGCATTGCTCAACCATTATGTGTCCTGAAATGGTGCAGTAATGATAATTCCAGTCCCCTGCTTTAAACATATGCACAAATTGCAATTATAAGAAGGCATTTATGAAACTATGTAGTGTTAAAAAACATCTATGTACTCTCTCTTAGGCATGCAGCACATGATAATCAGAAGTTACGTCTACAAAGTTATCCAATAAGTGAATATTTATTGGAATTTTTTAGAAAGTGCCTAGTTAGAAGAATTTCCCTACAAGAAACTACTTAATCATTTTACCTTTCATACATCTGGTAAATTGGCAATGTAGTCCAAACAGAAATCATTTTGCTGTACTTCAGATTTACCCAGTTTTAATGAGTCTCTGGAGGTACAGGGATGGATTTTGCTGCCAACTACCATTCGACCTAATATTGCAATGGAAACATCAGAGTAGAGGAACTCTGTGTCCCTGCTGTCAGACTGCCATGTGATAAAGTTAGCACTCACAGAAAGGAACAAGAGGCATCAAAGGTAGACAAGGGAAGGAAACCCAGCTGTGAGATCCAGACCTACTTTCTCAGATGAGTTAACTGAATATTCTTCTTGCTTATTTGAGAACACAAACACACAGTGACGTGTTCTGTTCAGGACAAAAAAAAAATGCTGTGTTCAGACTAGAATAAAGGCCAAAGGCAGAGGTCCTTTCCAACCTATATTATTCTATGATCTTAAGGAATGAAATAATTAAAATTGCATGTAACTACTTTTTAGGGGAAAGAAGAAAAAATGCAACACTGGACTGCAGTTAGGTTCATTTAGGACATGAAAGGGTCATTAGGCAATGGAACGGTCTGCCCAGGGAGGTGGTTGACTCGCCTTCCCTGGAGGTGTTTAAGGTGCGGGTGGATGAGGTACTGAGGGGCATGGTTTAGAGATTGGTGGGAATGGTTGGACTCGATGATCCGGTGGGTCTCTTCCAACCTGGTTATTCTATGATTCTATGATTCACAGCTCTCTTAGCAGCCCTTTGGCAAAATCCAGTGTACAAGCAGTGGGTATTAGCACCAGTAACGCTATACCATGAAAGCAAGTGATGGAGACCCTCTCTGTGCAAAATAAAACATCTTAAAATTATTTTGGGGACCTTAAAAAGCCACAGGAAAGATTCCTTCTCATCTTCTATAAAAACAAGACATGGCAGCAAAATCTCTGCAGCGCGTACAGTGATCCCAGCTGCTAGCCTACAACTGAGAGCACTGCATAGTGCTGCAAGAAGTTTGCCACTTCATAAAACTGCAGCACGGTCTCTTCCTCTGCATGTCCTCACATATTAACAGTTTCTTTATAAGCAGCTGAATAGTTAATAAGCATTAATAAAAAGATGTGAAGAAGCTAAGTATGGGATATGATCATTCCTAGCTCCACTTGTACAAGAACTCATCGTCAGAAGGATGAAGTGCAGAGGCAATATTGAATTCTAATCAAGAGAAATACTCTTTCTGTCGAAGTGACCCACCCTACGCCAGTGCCACTTCTGCAAAAAAAATTGCTAAATCAGTGGTGAATTTTCGATCAAAAATCATTGTTCACTTTCACTCAGTAATATTTGTGCGCTCTGACCACAATCAAAATTTAATGAAGACTTTTTATTTCCCCCTTTCAAAGGCTCTCATTTAAACACATGCTTATCTTTAATAAATGGAAAAATAAATCAACACGGTACAGTAATTAAGGGAGAATTGCAGGCTTATGCTTTGAATCTCTAACAGGAAATGGAAAACTAAAGACAAAATTAACTGAATAATCTCCCAAGCTCAATATATGCCAGATAATTACATCTAATAGAGAGAGTTATCCACCAATTTTTGCTCAACATCAAGAAACTAGAAAGTCATTAGAGAGAAGAGACTTGAGATAATCTGCTAAAAGACTTTAGTTGGATTTTGGAAGTTCAGAGGAGAAAGCATGCTATTTTTTTTTTAAAATCTTGAGAAGAATGTCAGAGGCCTCACCTAGCAGCAAGAGCTGCAAAATGAAGGCAGAAACCCATACATTCACACTATGGAACAAAGAGATTCTAAACCCCTTCTGAAAGGGCTGGAAAACAGAGCTGCCTCATCTCATGTTTTGAAAACAAGGTTCCCACGATGTCTCTCCTCTTACCTTCCTTCTTAGTGCCTGCATCTCACCTGCTGGCCATGGATGTGACCCTCCTCCCAGCCTGGGGAGCACACACCAAAGCAACAGTGAGATGCTTCCTGGTTGCAAAAGCAAGAAAATACTCCGTGTGCAGAGCTACGCTGAGGAGCCACAAACCTCTGCAAATACCGCCTAGAACTGGAAGAAGCATTTTTTTAGGTTTGGTCCTGACACCCCAGCCTCCCCCTCCAAGCAGCCTCCCCAGACTCAGTGCTGTGTAGACACTGGTGCCAAGGAGATCATGAATCAGCAGTGTATCAGCCATGAGGACAACGCAGCTGTCACCCCTAGACATGAGATCAGTTGTTCAGCACTGGCACGATTGTATTTTAACATCCAACGTTTGAGGTCTGCTCTTTCTACAAAGGATCCTTTGCCTGGGGTTAATGAAAAGCACTTCACTGGCAGAGGACAATGACACACACGTCAGGTCAGCCTTACAAAACCCATTTTCAAGAGATGAATGAGAGCATCAAGAGCTCTGCTAAACTTCATTAATTCTAGTCATTTGGTAGAATGCATTTAAAGATTTCTGTTTGGTTAACAAGAAACACCAGATTTGGTCAGCTGCTGTCCATTGTGGGGGCAACTGCAAAATTTACTGCTGCTTAAGTCACCTTTCATTAAGGATCTCAATTAGCTGATTTGTGAGAACAATTACAGTACAATTGCTGAAATCAATAAGTATGTTTCAGAGCAGACAGATAGATTGCATTTTCTTACCTAGCTTCCATTTAGAGAGGCCAAATGAGGCTATCACTGGAAAATCTTATAAAGTCTTAGAGCCTCTTAGTCAGAATCTAGTTAGAAGCTAAAATTCCCTGCTTCATTTAGCCCCTTGCCTTTCCAGGGTGAGATTGCAGTGCATTTCTTAGGATTTTATAAATGGTTACTATTGAAAGAAGTGGGTTTAAGAGATTCTGATTAAACCCATTCATCTCATATCAGATGGAATAGAATAAAAATCAAATCCTGGGAACTTTATAGTGCAAAAAAAAAAGGCCTCAAAGGCCTTTTCTGTCCTGGTCTCCGAGTGCCCTACTGCATTCACTGATGCAAACAACAGCAATGGAGTGAAAGACAGCAAGAGTGTGAATAGTCTTAAGTAGTTAGTTGAACCCACTCCTCCAAACACTTTGCTTCACCAAGAAAAGCACAATGCAAACTAGAACAGGCATTAAACAAGAGATTCACTTTGCTTGCACAGTTTTAACAGAGGTATAGACAGAAAGCCATGTCCTATCTGCAGAACACAGTTAGCTCAAAGGTGTTTGTTTTCCTTGGTTCTGTTCTTCATCTGCCCCTGAGGCTATCAATACACATCCTGAATAACAGTTGCATTCACTTGCACAAGTGCCTTTGTATGAGCATACAGACACTCAAAGCTGTGAAGGGGCTGGAGAACAAGTCTTGTGAGGACTAGCTGAGGGAACTGGAGTTGTTTAGCCTTGAGAAGAGGAGGCTGAGGGGAGACCTTCTTGTTAAAACAGCTTGGACTGATTAGCTTTAATCTGTGGGTACCAGGTATTGTCTGAGCTAGACAGAATAATGACTTTCTAAGTGGGAACTGAAAAAAAAATGCTAGTTTCATAATACGTGCCAAGAGATGGGTGAAAAAAGAAGATATTTCACTCATCATATAGACACATCCATTTCTTCATACTCAGACAGGACTCCTCTAGTTTTTGTTCTAGACCTAATTAGATTTTAAATGAGATTCCAGCACCTATAATAGCTTATTCTGATTGTTCTTTTTATAACATACAGAGGCACTGAATATTCATTGTGTTCATATGATTAAGTACCAAATCAATAGATATGACTAGTGGACTTGTTCAAATTTATGCTTTGCCTTACAAATACAAAGAATGAAGTCATATCTGATGCACAGTTCAGCCTCCCTCTTTGAAGAGTCACTGTGACTGACATGGCTGGTGATCACAATGAAAATGAAGGAGAATGAGTAATTTCATTAAATTTCTGCATTTAGGATTAAAGAAATCAAAAGGACTGTTACAATATGGGATAAGCTTCCAAGCCTTTACCACAGAATAAGAACAATCTGACTTGAAACAAATGCAAGAGGTCACAGCTCCTAAAGCAGCAGATTCTGGAATCTGTCCCCTGGCAAGGGGCACCTGGATTGTTGGAAGGAGAAGACCACAGCTGTTAGCCTGACATGGCAAATAGTGCTCAAGGAAAAAGAATATTTTTCCAAGTGCAAATCACACATCCTCACCCATGTAAGGCAAAGAAAAAGTCATTATGCTTCCTAGGGAAGAGTCTGTCAGTTTAGCACGGTAAAAGAAGGGAACCTGCAGTGTGATATTCTTATTCCATTGCAAAGACAATCTCTATCTCACATGACAGCTGCTGGCTCTGACAATGAAGCAGACCCTTCCCACCAGCAGCACAAGCAACCTTCTGTCATTCAGAGCTGCTCACTGGTCCTTTCCTGGACTGCAGGTCTCCACTGCTGATATCACTTCATCTGTCCATCACCAAAATCACAGCACTAAAAGAGGGAACATACTTGAACAAAACATTTCTAACCTTACAACAGGAGGAAACAACTTCCTGAAGCCATGAAACACATTGCTGGCAGTTCAGCTTGCTCAGAGCAGGCAGTGTGCATGTACATCATTAATAAAGGAGCAGCAGCTCCTTAGCACGTCGATTTTACAGTCAGAAATTTTCGTTCCCCATTTCAATAACCTGAAAGACAGAAAATCCCAACCACGCTCAAATGATTTACATGAAAAGAAGTTCAGAGCATATCAGCGCACCTGAGGAGGCACCAGGCCAGCCATGAATTGATGGTGTTTGTACACAGATAAGGGCCGTGCCGAGTGGAGACACCAGGCACTGCTGGAACTGCGCAGCCAGGCACCGCGTGGCCTTCAGGCAGCAGGACAGCAAAGTGGTCCGGACTGGACTTAAAAACTCTTCAGTTGCCCTCCTACATGACCTACAAGTGATCTGCAGCTCCCAATGTTTTTACCAGCCCCCTCCTTCACAGATGAACCAGATCCTCCCTGTTTAGGAAATACTGCTTGAGCTAATGAGGCTGCCTTGCAGCAGACTTAATTAGCTCGCATACAGGACTGCCGATTGCGTTGCCTCCAGCTTCCAGTCCAGTAACTTCGTTTAAACTTTAGACGTGCAATTGCAGTTCAGAAACAAAATGTCGATAACAATAACTAATACACTGAAATTACTGATTTTATTCCAAGTCAAGTGATGTTAACTAAAGGACCACAACAACAAATTTCATGTTATCTCTGGAGAAGGGTCACGGTGCAAGAAGGAATTACAAGTGTTACAACTACAGTTATCTAGATATGATTTAGTTGCCCTGTATTGCTTTGTAGCATATATTTCCCTTGCCTGCAGTCTACAGCTACAACTTCTGCCATGTCTACTTCCACCATAGCTTCAACAATGCAAGACCTTTACTTTTCTCATTCAGTTAGGATCTCGGATTTCCCCTGGCAATTTTTCATGCCTGTTTTCCTTTGACCAAAACATTGTGAGTTTAGATGCAAATACAATTGGAAGCTTTGGCTTCCACTTGGCATAGCTGAAAACTTAATTTCTTTTGTTACCATAGAACAGAGAGAAAGTGCCTTCCAAGACTCTTGAGAAAGAAATTGTCTCATGTTTGCACAATGCCCCACAGAACCTGGACCTGATTTACAAATCAGATCATTATAGCATGACTTACCACACAGGAATAAATGCATTTTAAGGTAGTTTGATTGGGAAAATCAGATTAACATAAACAGTCTCGATTTTTGTTGAATGCCAAAGGACATTCAAGCAGTAAGGGAAATATGGCAAAGGGAATCTTGTCAAGCACACACTTTAAATCACCAGCAGAAAATTAACCAAAGTATTATTGCAAACCTGAGGAAAGAATTTATGCAGCATAAGATGAGACTGTTCTGAAAGTTCTGAAATATTTCTCATTACTGCACGGATCCTGATCACCACTAAATTGCAGTTATGTGTTGCTTCCCTGTTAATTACCTTTTCAAATCACACATAAATCAATGAGGAAGCATCTCCAGAAGAGCCCACGTTTTGGTAGCGTGTTTCTGGATCTGATACAGAATCCACTGAAATCAATAAGAGCTTTTTAAATGACTTCACTGGGTTCTGGGTGAAACATTGGACTAAGACTAACAATGTTCTTGCCTATGATAATCAAAGCATCCTTATAAGGCAGTTAAGACATGAAATAACCATCAAATCCATTTTAAAACAATCCCCAGACTACTGTTCATGGTAAGGTCAAATACAGATATCTCTAAATTTTTAAACTGTACCTAAAGCTACTTCATCCTCCATGACATAGAGAAACTGGAACACTGTTATTTGCAGGTAGGGCAGCATGTCCTTATCTCCTGTTCACATCTGATGTTATCAGAGAATCGAGCAATCTGGAGTCACTGTGGTTTTCACAATATTTTTCTGATCTTTGAATCAAGATAGGATGGGAGGGGGGAAAGAGTATGTACCTTTCAAGCAGGATATTTGACTGAGCTGTAACCCAAACTCTTTGATACAATGCAATATCAAATGCTGCATCAACACTCCCAAAGGAACCCTCTGTCTTGCATTGCTTGACAGGTACAACCTGTGCTGTATCCGATTCCTGGCTTTCCAATCTTTTTTTTCTGCAAGAACGAAAGCGGTGTCCACAATTTCAGCCGTTTCTCTTTTTCAAAAGTCAAAACGATGCTAGCAGTCCCACTATTCCTTGGGAAGCTGACATACACACAGAGCAGCACACCGAGCAAGTCGCAAGATTCACTACATGCTGCAGTGAACCAGCCTCACCCTGTGATGCTGGTAGTATCACAAGAAGAATTAAACAGCTTGCTTTAAGATCAGGACCAGAACTTATTAGTAAGCTACCAATGAGCAATGCATAACTATAGTAGAGTTTATTAACTAAGCTTATGCGGCTGACTGGCTTATTTAAAGCCTCTAAGGTATCTGTATGTGCTATAAAAATCTCCTTTGAGCACCACAGCTAAGTTTGCTGGTACCACTCCTTCCTGCCCATGCAGGGAGGTCTGTTTGCTAGGACTCCAGGAGGTCAGCAGCACGTTCTCCTGCAGCTCACCCACTCGCATACAGCATCGTGAAGCCCAGATGCACAAAACTCTAGCCTCAACATTGGTTCAGCTCTTCCCTTTCCACAGCCCTTAAGAGCCATTGCAGAATTAATAAGATAAGGGGGAAGGATTTCTCCCATAAGGCAGCAATATAAGAGAAGCATATTGAAGATGTTTACAGAAAGTGAGGACTAAATTAAGTTCTGTTGGGTAGTTGCAGGAGACATAATTCTCTGAAACATCAAAATCTCAGGTTTTCTGTAGGGAAAAGGTTCCGGAGGGCATAACCAGGACAGCCCAACTAATGCAGACAGTCCTGCAGCATCCCAAATACGTTAATCTAAGGATTCCCAAATATACTACACTCCTACGCTGCTGCTAACTGCAGTAGCAACAGCCTCACGCATGCTCTGGATGACAAGGCACTAGGCATCTTCACTAGCATTCTCCCCCACTTTGCTGGGGTATGGGTATCACTGCCAAAAGAGGCAGCCCTCATTTAAGCAGTAATATCAGCAATGTCACTGACATCAGGACCTGGATACATGCTCACCACCCATTGCAGCAGGGCTCAACTTTCCCTAGAGGACAGAAAGGTGAATGGAAAATGTGCACCTCTGTAATGTCCAGTGTCGTGTGGGCTTGGTTACTCCCTGGAGCACAATTCTCATTGAACTATAATAAAATATGACATCTCTAGACTCACGTCCTCAATATTACAACATTACTGCTTTCTGTAAAAGCTGCAGGAAATGTTCTTGTCCTGGAAAAAGCCTAAGGGATCAGTCTGGCTCCTGCCCTGAGTCCTGACTGTCGTGTCTGGAAGTTGTTCTTCCCCTTCATTTTGCAGTCCCCATTCCTGGAACATTTTTCTTTTATTTTATCCATGAATCCCATGTGGGTTTTCACAGCACATGTAATCCTTCTGTCTCCTCTGTCAGCCTAGTCCCAACCCGGGACTGTTCCTCAAATGAATTGTGTCTTCCAAATGGAGTTTTGATTAATCTGGGATTGAGCAACCCCAGCCATCTGCTGCCATCAGAAGAGGGATGAGGCATTGTGTTGTAAGCCATCATTTCTCTGGAAACTTCTAAAGAAAGATGAGGGGCCAAACCACGTAGTCCTTACTCGGACTTGCCCTCCAGGTTTCACCCCTCCATCTGGACACTACTCACAATTTCAGTATTTCTGCAAAATATCTTGTTCAACCAGGTGGTGCAGAACGTGGGGTCTGCTCTATGTTCCAATACAATAGAAAAGATTTGCTTTTATTGATGAATCTGACACTCTAGGCAAGATAGTAATTACATTAAAAATCCTGTTCCAACTCCCACTGATGCATCTATTTCTGGAAGATGCTTAGTCTTGTTGTTTAATTCCCTGTCTCCAGATAAGTTGAGTGTGAAATTTTAACTACATAATCTACTTTTACCTAGAGATCTACACTGTGCCTTTCTTCAACTGGTGAGAAATCAGTGCAACTTAGTTTTCTCCTCAATTTGTATCAGCTGAGAATCTGTCCTCTTAATACTATGTTAAATTATGCTTTCATCAGCTGCTAACCTTCATACCATATTCAGATTGCTCCTGCTGTTAAGCACCTTGGAGATGCTGATACAACTGGAATCCTGCGAGTCACCTCTTCTACAAGGAATGACAATTAGAAACCAGCTGGAGGAAGATCATGCAAAGAGAGGGTGAGGGGAACAGAAAGAGAAGGGTAAAGGTGATGACATTGCTGGAACCAACAGAAACAAGAAGACAAGAGCACTGCTAGCTACCCCAAGAAGAATTAAGCAAGAGTTACTGAAGTGGGATTACATACTGCTAATATTCCTTTGGACTTCTGTGGTCCTATATTAAATTCAACATAGTCTGGTTATCACTTTGAGCAATAAAATTACTAAATACATCAAGCCATGTGTTGATAGGAGTAGCTTATACACTTGGGCAGTTGCGGGCAAAAGAATTCCCTTTTAAGTCTGGCAGGGTTTTCTAATTACACTCTCCAAGCCTGCCACTTGCATGTTTGAGGAAATTAGAACTTTAATGCAGAAATTTCTATTTTCAGACAAGGCTGAATTTTTTTCTAATAACTCTGATGATTGCCAGGTTTAAGTTTAATAATATTAGGTCTTGCACAGGGAAAACCTTCCTGTCTTTTGCAATAGGCTAAATATAAATTGGATGTCTCAAGTGATGTTTGCCTCTGTTGTTGTATTTCACAGAGTACTTCCCTGAAAAGGTACAGACCAGGTTCATGTTCCCAGCTCTGCTGTTGATTTGCAGGGTCCTCACCTGCCTGTGGGGTGTCTTTAGATGGTAAAGTCTTTGGGACAAGCAGCTCCCTCTGGGGGTTTGCCAGTCTCAGTCTGTGCTGGAGCCTGTGCTGTAGGCACAGTGTTAGTGCGTTATGCCTAGTACTCACAGCCCATCTACCATTTCTCTTATTACAGATCACTTTGGTATTTTCCCCTATATATTCCAAATTCCTAAATATTCATGCTAGAAACAGAGCAAGAGAGGTGTAGCAGTAGCAAATAGGAACTTAAGGACAGGCAAAGAATTACTACCAAAAAAGTAGCCTAAGAGCCTACATGAGCTTTGTACAAGTGCGATTATGCCATCATATCATGCCAGCACGGTATCTAGGATCCGAGACCACCTCTCTGCAAAGACCAGTCTGCAGGAGCAAGCTCCAGTCTCACCAACACACCAGCAAGGCCAGGGTGCAGCACCAGGGCTTTGAGATCAGCTCAGGCTCCCCTGGAAGTCAACAAGAATAAATGTGTGAGCTGAACAGGCCCCCAGAAGAGCTGATTTCTTCCTGCAGACCACCAAGGAAACAATTTTGGCTAAAGCTAGGTGATATGAAACCCAGCCCATTTGCCCAATGCATCCTTGCTGGAACAGAGTGAATTTTCAACTCAGGTTTGTTCTCGACCTGCCTGTGAGCATGTAGAGTGCAGTGGCAGAAAGCTCATTGACTGGAGAAAGCAACAGATCCTAAACCACTGCGTTATCTGCTTTGACCTTTGCTTCCTAGGACTCTTTGTCTGAGGCTGCAGAACAGACTTGCTGCTGAGCCATGTCCAAAAATAGGGCACTTATCTCAGCAGGGCTTCTCTCACCTTCTTCTGGAGGTGAGCCATGGGGCCAGCATAGCCTCTCCCTTCCAATAGACAAGTTCTCTTATCAAAACATTTTGCCCTAAGAAGTTCCAGAAATTTCATTTCAATTTGATTTTGCTATGTCGCTTTCTCCTTTTGGGATGTGAAAACTTTAATGGGGGTTTTGTGATGATGCCTCTTCAGCTGAGCTGGGTTGGAGAGGAAAAATATATAAGCCCCGTCTACAAAAACAAGCTGCATTCACTTTCCTCCTACTAAAGGTTTTCAACAAGTAGGTAAGTGCAAAGAGGGAAACAGAGTACAGCATGCACCGTATGGTGAGAACTGGTCTCTTGGTCGACTTTTGTTTATGCATTTGCAGACCCTCTTTTGGGTGAAATCATCATGTTTCCTTTGCTTCCCTGAGTAAAGGGAGATAAGAGCACTGCTTCTCTCATTTTCCTTATCTCATGAATGTCCTCCTTGCTTTGCTGAACAACCTCTCTCTCTCTCTCAGCTGGCTTTGGCACGTTGACAGCTGTGGGAGAGGGGCAAAGGGAGGGAATATGTGTTTGCAAAGCAGAGGGGCTGGTCGCTGCTTTCCCTCTGAAATCATGTATATATTATTCACAAGTCATGGAAAAATGAAACTTTTTGCCACTTTTTGTTGGTTATCACTAGATTGAAAATCTTGAGTAATTTGCTCAATGGGTAGATTTGTATCTGCTTTGGGGGTTAAAAATTGAGTCCCTGTTTCATGAACCTCACTTTACTACACAAGCAGTAATACACTAACTGTACAGTGAAAATGCTTTTCTCTGACATATGAAATTAATTTATTTATTGGTACAAATCAAAACAAACCACTTCGAAGTGCAAATATTATTGTGCCCTTTAGATTTTACTTTGACGAAGCCTTCAATACCATTCCTGTTAACCATCTGTTTAAATCTTAATTAAATGGTATTTCCATACGCAAAACAATCACATCATCCTCTATAATACAAGGATCTATAATTGTTCCAAAAATTAAATACTAAGCTTTAAAAATTATGTCTCTTCTATTGACAAGATTTGTTGTAGGTTGTAAAGTATTCTTAGTTTTATTTGAGTCCTTGCAAGGAGGCACAAACTGTGACAACTCTCCATGTGTTTGATATAAAAGATTTCTATGCTGCAAAGAGATCTGCAAATTTGAATTGTTCTTTCTTTGATAAGCGGGTGTTTTCAAGTGATTTTTTTTTTCTTTTACGTCTTCCCATAAGCTGAAATGATGCTTAACAGCTGGATTGGTTCCTTCAGCCCTTCCCAAGCATCAGCCTAATGACAGAGCATCCAGCACACTGGTGGCCAGCTCTCTCCATCCCAGCATGCTGGTGTGCAGCACTGCCTATCAGAGAAAGACCCTCTTAAGTTTGCATCCAGCATAATAATGACTATTTCCAGGCCTCTTAATTCATCTGCTTAAGCTGCTCCCTCCTGCAAGGAGTCAGATATTTAGGGATCTCTCCAGCAGAGGTATGGAGGAAGCATTTTGGTTAACTTAACATAGACTTCAAATCTCTGTGGCTGAAAGTAATTTGATTCTCAGAGCTCAGCCTTTTCCTCAGAAACAACAGACAAAAAGCTGAAGGAAACCTTGAAGACAGGTCTTATCAATTTAAATGTATCTGACTTCAGCTATTATCTGGTTTTCTAAAAGTACCCTCAGGCAGAAAGGTTACTCTTATTCCATGGCATAAGGAACAACACATCATTACCCTACTCTTCGTTTGTTTCCTGGAAATACCTTATGCTAGTGAGTCACCTCCTTTGAGCTCAACATAATCACACACGTTTTCTGAATGCTCTTTTCCCAACAACTCAACTTTGTACAATGACAAATTCAGTTAAGAACTGAAAAATACTTTTTCCTGCATGAAAAAGCAAATTTTCCAAAGCAAAGATAAAGAGTTATCTCCATTTGTCCTCCTTCTCCTCCAGGATTCCCATTTGAAGCTGACTTAAGAATTTTGGGTCAAACTTTGCTCTCACATACACCTACTATAAATACTCCACTAACCGCAGTCTTGAGGTGCCTGCCTAGAAAAAACAACAGGATTTGTGGAAAGAAAAACCTTGCTGAATTCTTGGGTTTGCAGGCACTGCTGTGACACCACTCTGTGTGAACTTGTCCCTGGGTTTGCCTGGCGAGCAAGGAAGGGGGAAAGCAACTGAAAACCAACTACTCACATGAGCTACATGTCCACTGAAACCTGGGATGCAGCAGGCTACTTGCCCCAACCATGCTGATGCTGGAGTATTCTCATCTGGCACATTTTGCCATCACCTTGCATCTCCAAGAATCTCCTTTTAATGAAGTTACTAGGACGCCATGACTTCCACTTCTTACAGGGTATCTCCTAGATTGCAAACCTCGCATCCCACCAAGCAAGAGAGCACTGCCACGTCCCTGCATGAAGCTGGGAAGCCTCAACTCTGTAAAGAACAATCCACCTTGCTAGTCTTGGGACTGTGTTTTTTAAGTCCATTGAAGTTCCACAGTTTGCTCATTTTTGCACCACCTGATTTAAAGACCAGTTCCCACCAGAACCCAGCTCATACAGCAGTTTCTCTCCAACAGGGCAGCATCACTGCAGCAGCACTTCCTCTGAACTCATTGAGGGGATTGGGACCCCTCACCCCAAGCACCCTAGAAGGCTGGACTTCTGGTGCTTTCCAACATTTCCATAAATGTCCACCCTCCACAGTAGTCTGCATCTATGGGTCACAGACACCAAGCTCCTGTTGGACAATACCTGTTGTTCCTGATGAGGACCCAAACCTACAGCTCAAAACGATTTCTTCTGCTAAGCAGAAGCAATCTTACATCTGTGACGTTTGTCTGGAGGATGCTGAGATAATGCCATAAGCCTCTGCCAAAGCACAGCTGGCAGGGAAATATCACTAGCAGCTGGTTTCGTGCTGCCTTCCTTGGTAGTAAAGTAATAAACAAGACAAGGAGACCACTCAGGCACGCACAGATCTTCAGCCTGTACTGCAGTTGCCATGTGCAGACCAGAAATCTCAGTTCCATGAGAAGGGAGCAAAGCATGGGCAGATCTCTGACTTCATGTACATTCAAAATTCTCTATGTGCACAGGATGAAATTATTCCCTCTATAAGGAGTTATAAGATAGGAATGGTTGGACTCGATGATCTGGTGGGTCTTTTCCAACCTGGTGATTCTATGATTCTATCAATAAGTGACTGTTTCTAAGCCAGAGTGGAAATGGAGGTCAGGCAAAAGAGACTGTCTCAGTCCCTGAAGTGAGCTCTTCAAGGATCTTGCGCAACAGATTCTTGGTGTTTGCCTCCCAGCTACAAGCTGGGTCTGGCAAAGCATGTCCTCTACTTACCCAGTATCAGCCTGCCTAGAGCGGTACAGAGACAACCTTGGGAAGAGCTGGAATTAGTTTTTGCTACATTAAGCTATATTTTAAGATGGAAGTTTTCACCCAGCATGACAACGTGCATGCTAAATTTCCCACACCAAAAAGTAGCTGTTTGATGAAAACTGGAACTGCTGACAACAGTGACAATATAAAGCCATCTTAGTCGCTTAAATTACACAGTTGTAGGCTCAGATTTTCGCACTGAGGAAGGGAAAAGTGATGATACGGAGCATACAATGAAAGCAACACTTTTCTTCTTGAAATGGATTAGTTTTCTTTAAGATTAAGACAGTATCCAGAACTGCACAACATGTGCTGATGTTACTGGCAAAGTCCAGCTTGTAACAACAAAGTGGTCATCTAGTAACACAGAATCCTGTGACTCTGCTTTCAACTATGTGCCTAAATGTAACAGTTAACATTCAGCTTTCAGCAAATGCAATTTTTTATTGCTACCATGCCCTTGAATCGCTGAGTTTGCTTCAGCCTTTATTTACGTTCCCATCTCATGCATATCAGCATGTTCAAGTTGGCCTGTCACCATGCTCCAAGGAAGGAAATTTTGCATGAGCCAGGCTAGGAAAGGACAAACATTCCAACAGGTGTTGGTCTTACATCCAGGTAACAAGCAACGGGCCAACCACAGCCCTGCTTCAGCTCTCCCTGCTTGCAATACTGAATTCTCAGCCTTGATGGGATGTGGAATAAGAAGAAAATGCAAAAGACCTATTGCTGTCTATAGAAAATGCTGTCCTCAAGGCATTGCTTACAGATTGGAACCTAAAGGTCTGGGAAAAGCTGTTAAAAAAATGTTTTTAACACCGTCTTTCGTAAACTAGCCACCATCCTCAAAAACACAGCAGCCAGCAAGCAATAAAGCCCAGCCATGGTTGAGTTTTATTTCTGATGCCTTCCACAGGGAGAGCAGGGCACCATGACAGCCACGGCTGAACCACGTGTGGTACTCAAATGTCTCAGCCCTGTCACAACCACACAAGACTCGGCTCTCACTTTCTGAAATCGATGGCAGCTTCTCCCTCCCTTGCTGTCTGTGCTTTGCTCCAAGCGCAGTCTACACTCATGTTCCACAGGTGCCTCCTGTTTTGAGTACGTGTGCTTTATTTTTGTTGCAATAATAGCAGCTGTTGTGGTTTCATTCAAGAGCAGCTTTTACGTTAGAAGAAAGCAAAGGAAAACCTTGTGGTACCACAGAGGGGACCACCTCAGGGATGTGATACAGTTATCCCATTGCCATAGCAACAGCTCTCGCTGGTGCCACTGTCCCCATGCAAGTGAATAGGAAACGTCACAGTGTGGCACCCAGGAACCTGCTCTCTGTGTTGAGACAGCGGCTGCTGCTCTGGCAGCCTTCACAGCCCTTGCTGGGAAACACCTTGGCTGCATCTATCGGTTCTGCAAAACTTCCATCATCAATGCAAATGCAAAGAGAGTATTAAAAGCATTTTGGGGATTTCTTTACCTCCTGAAATGTCTGCTACCTTGAGCAGTGCCCTAGCAGCAGGTTTTGAGTAAACAAAAGGAAATGACATTTGACAAAGCCTGTAATTAAATCATCAGACTTTTTTTCTACAGGATATTGTAGTGGCCAAAAATATAAACAAGCTCATAGAGAGCTTTGGGAAAATCATGAAGTGCATCACTACTGCACCACTGCATGCTGGTCTGTTGGCAAAGGCCACTCCAGGAATATTTGAGCCAAAACAGCTGATGGGTGCGGAGAGGAAAACTGGGGAAGGACCCCTCTAAAAACACCCTGCTGAGATGCTATTTCCCAAACGCGGACTGACCATGCCAGGCACAGGACACGCTTTACGACTTAGAGAAAATAAGAGTGCAAAATAGGGAAAAGAGACAAATTATTTTTATAGAGATGGTAATCCTTTTCATCCTTTAAAGGAATTCAGGTAGTGATTTGCCAATTTTCGTAGACTGATCCAGAAAAGACATTGACTTAAACATGCAGTTTAGTTGCAGTAAGGGTCTGTTTGAAGAGACTAAACAAGAAATTCTTGTAATTGTAAAACTTTTCCCATTCTGACTTAGTGACAGGTAGCCCAGGACATACTTCATAGAAAATTTAGGCTACTTTTAGATTTATCAGCTGGGTTTAATGTAATGTTTTCTCATTATACTCTGTAATCATGTGTGTAGATACAATTCTAGCTGTGAGAAGCACTATTCAGTGCACAGCATGGCCTGTTGTTATCCTCCAAGTCAAAAAATTCAGGATTTACTCTTACTATTGCAAACTCTGTCTAAGGAAAGTCCTGGTTTAGTGCAGATCAGTTGCTTTTCATGAGGGCATGAACCCACACCACAGCAACACATTTGAAAGGGAATGCTTGCAAAAAAAAATGTGTTCCCAACACTGCGCTAGCTCTAAAACCAAATTATTCTTGTGAGCTAAGTTGTCCTTAAAAGTAATTCCAGGCCTAAGGAGGAATATTTCAAAGGCAGTGAAAAACAGTGACCCCAGCTACCTTTGAAAATGTCTCCTCTGTTTCTAGCCATAACCCAAAGCTCTTCCCCTGTTTCCCCCGAGAGAATTAAAGCAGGGAAAGGTGACTTCTAATTTGATCACTGACAAAGCAATTTCCCCACTACAAATGCACATCCTACTGAAGCCAAAAATTCATGAGAATAAGGAAAAAATGACCTCTTCCCAGCAGCTTTCTGATCTGCTTTGAGATTGTCCAAGTCCCTCTCTTGGCTTCTATACCTTCTGCAAAGCTGCTTCATTAACTACACTTTGCTCTGGGTGTTAGTAGATTTCCTCATCATTAAGAGCTGCTGTGGGAGCTACAACAGTGATGAACTGGAGGCTGAAATCCCTCCTCTGATAATAACTTGTTCTCCTACTTGTCTTTGCCATATTCTCTCTTATCTCGCTATTTCTTTTCTAGATTTGTTCATATGTGAGTCTGGTACATACATATGTCCACACCATGAATTGTCTCACACTGTACCTTCCATATAGCTGCTAAAAGGAGGAGTGTTTTAAATAAACACAGGTTTAAACTTAAGAGTAAGGAAGAAGATTTTTTGACTGAAAGGGGAAAGCAAATTAACTCATGTTCACAACGAAGCACTGGCAGAGCATCAGCCCCAAGGGTGAGACTAGGCCTATTTCAACAGGCTGTTTTCTGTTCCCAAATGAAACTTGGTCACTGCTGTGACAAACATCACCTGCAGCTGGTGCCAAAATTATTTAAAGAAAAAATAGAAGGAAAGAGAGGGAAGAGCCACATATGCCATAGGGTTATGGACCAGTGGAAAAGTCACCGGAGTGAAACAATTAGGCAATTGAAAAGAATTGTTTTCTTATAATTTTTATAGTGGTTTCCAGAAAGCAGAAAGCAACAGGGATGCTGATGGACAGGCTGAGATAAGCTCAGGAAACCTGGCTTGTATCCAGGAAAGCAACCAAGTGTTGCAACCCAATGCTGCATTGGCAGGCAGACGTGGCAGCTGCCATCAAAGGGTTAAAAACCACTGCTGCCAGCTAAAAGAAAAAAATAAGTAACAAATAAAAATCAAGGGGATGCTTGATTGCAGGCAGCCAGTGCTGGTAACTCAGAGGCCCTGAGCAAGCCGCAGGGCTGGGAGCCCAGTTAATAAGAAGGCTGCTCCCCGCAGACCCTGGGGATGAAGGGAGCTTCCCCTCTCACTGCTGAAGGCTGTGGGGCAGCAGGGAGAGGATCCCCCTTGGGACTGTCCAGAGGAGGAGAGATGTTTTTTTTCCCAAGCCGCTGCTGGTGACTGAAGTGGAGAAGTGCATGTTGAAATAATCATTAAAGCAACGTGCTTACGTCCTCCGAATATGAGTGGTTGCGTTCCTGGAAGCACCAGGCATTGTCCCTACATCAGCAGTTATGAAAAAGAGCCAAAAAGGGCTCTCTAAAGAGACAAACTTGTATCATTTTGATTTCCTATTTACGTATGGCAGAGGTTCTTCTCTGTCAAAGAACCCTTGAGAAATAACTAGAATGAGGAAGGCAGAGAGGATGAAAGAGAAAGCTCAAAAAATTACATTCTTTATTACAATCAAACTTCTTGAGAACAGAAGTGAATCTGAGCCCTGAATTAGCACTGAGACACTCCCAAAACATCAATGCAAATTCTAGCTTTGAAGGCACAAAGTTGATGCTGCTTAGATCTAGTTTCTACCAGGGATTTAATTTTAAGTTGTGAATTGTCCATTCAAGAGATTTCATACCTGTTTCTCGGTTCTTCAGTTCCCTGAGGCAAAGCCTGGCCCCCAGAGTGCTGTAAAGGGAAGGCTGTCAGGTGTCAAGTCAGTCCTGCCAGACAGGGTATGTTCAGATTTGTGTCTGAATCAAATAGTTTTTAAGGACCAAGAAGGAGTCAAAATGATCCCTAGCCTAACACACACAGGGTGGGCAGGGAAGACACAGCAGAGCAGTGTGGAGGGACTTGGTACGAGCTCCTTCTTGGAAGGGCAGTTGCTGGTGGCTCATTCATGCTATGGGCAGGGCAGGAGAAGCATGGAGAGACTACCAATAAAATGAAAGCAAATCCACTTTCAGTACCAGTAGAGCATTGCCAAGACTGGGGATGCTGCAAAGGCAGTAGAAAAACAGGACTTTATGGGCACTTGTAATAACAGAGAAGGAGGACGGTAGAATGCAGAGTTGGTCCACAGAGTCATTTGTATATGTGGAAGAAATCCTTCCTCTATCCTAAATATGAAAGCTGCTGATGGCATAGCTGTCTGGCAGTGCACTGGGTTCAAATGGTCTCCACAAGGGACTGGGCTCCATGTCTTGGAGTGATCACTGCCACAGACCCACTACTCCCATGAGGTTTCCTTCTGAAAATATATAAAATGGGCACTCTCTCAATTCATGGTTTCATGGGGAAGTAACTGAATTACGTGGTTATGTGTGTATCTATGCTTATACACACACAGCTGAACATGAAGGGAACATTTTTTGAAAAAACGTTACATCAGGAAACGAACTTCTTTTGGTGTGCAAGATAACTGAGCTTTCAAATAACAACTACCAGTTAGGATATTTAACAAACTTCCTCCCACATTTAAAATAAATAAATAAAGCAGACAAGCCAGCCTGCCAGCCTGTCAAAACCCCCAGGGAAACAAGGACAGGCGAGAGGAATGGTGCAAATCAATCTGCATTACATTACCGCACCAGGAAGACTTGAAGGGACTACAGAACATTTTCATTAATCTTATATGTCACTGCTCTGTGTCATCCCAAATAGCATGAAGACGAGATGAAGCCAGCAGCCACAGCCAGCACACAGGCCAGACCTCTCACCACAACCAGGTGAGAGGAAAGAGAAGGGGACTTATTGTCCAGCCTAAGTTGTTCCAGATGAGCTAGAGTTTAGCTATAACTGATAAGAGAAAGACCTTTGAGTCCAGAGGTTCCCCATCTTTCTGGAAGGCCTGGAGTAAGTACCGTGTTGGACCAATCTTACCCATTTTGGAGCACCACAGCATCTCCACATGCTCCAGTCAAGATTTGTGGGTTTACAGCTCCTTGAAGAGGATGGGTCAGCCTGGAAGCATGTCCAGGGACAGCATGAGCCCACTAGGAATGGCCACCACACAGAAGGAGACACCACAGTCTTCCTGCAGGAGCATACAGTATCCTCACTCTAGCCAGCCAGCATGCAATGGGAAAACACTTTGAATGTACCCAAAACCATTAAAACACAGAATCCCCACCTTGCCAAGTTATCTGAGGACCACATTAAAGGTGATCATAGCCAATGAGCAGATTCCCATGTCTATTACTTTGTTTTACTACTGTACTGAAGTTGATACGCTCTCAGTATCAGTGCAACTCCTAGCAAGAAGAAGATGGGCGTGTTTGTGTAGGCAATGGAGCATTTGGCCTCTCAGTCCACAACAATATGCTCTTTAGTTGGCCATGGACCCATGAATGTGTCAACTCCAGGCAATATAAGCTGTCCCAATTAAAAAATAAATCAATCTGTACACACAGCCCCCCAAAATGATTTAAATCTCCCTCCTGGGTTGAATCCTAGCTAAATCTGGCACACTTTAAAGTGTTTCCCTTTCAACACATCATCTGCCTCTTTGTTTGCAGCTGCCACAGTGTGAATTGCTCCAGGTTTATGCCTCCTGTCTTGCTTCTATTCATGTGCCCGTGACATTAGCACAGAGACACACTGAAGGTAGCTGTATTTGAGCTTTTTCAACCAGAAAATTTCTTGCTGTCCTAATCTGGTGCTGTAGATGATCAGTAGGAGGGGGCAGGCACAAAAAAGCAAAAATAAATAATCAACCAATCCAACACTGGAGTATTATCCCAAAAAACAGCTCCTGTGTGATGCTTTCAGTTCAAATCCAGTCTGACATTAATAGTTGCCTTAACTTCCCTAGAGAAAACAAACATGATGAGACTCAGTGTATAATACAAATTTGAAGATTTATTCATCAAGCTGGGTTAGATTTATAATGGGTCAAAAAACCTGGCAAAAGTACTGAGCTCTAAATTATTTTAGTGATTGTCAGACCAGCATTGCAAATACACCAAGAAGTCACCTGGCATAAAGGCACCCACCGTCTGTGCTACACAGGAAATTTTTGAAGAAGATAAGAGGAGTCAGAAACAGGCACAAAGGAAAAGTGCCAATACCTGGCATCATTTCACATCCCTTGTACAAGCAGCCTCAGAGCAAGAATTATAGGTTGGGGCTCTCTCCTGAATTACTGTCTTGTCCTCACTAGTGCAAAACTGAGCAATATTTCATAAGCTACCTATTCAGTCAATGTTGCCCTCATTTGTTGGTGGAAAAGCTCTAGAAGGGGAGTTTCAGCATCCTCCTACGCACATACACCCTGGCATTCACTCACCTTGTTGAACCCTCCAGCCTGTCTGCAGTCACTTTTTCATCCACATTGACTGAAAGAAGCTTGTCATGAAGATACCCTAAAATCAGCCAGGCACCAGCTAATCACATCTGGGCCACATACAGTCTCAGCACGTTCATTTCCACGTGAACACATCTAAGGCACAAATTTACACTTTGTTATAAACATGAATTTTCTTTTCTGGGGAATTTTGCATCAGTAAAACCACAATTTTTGACACAAGCATGAAATACAGATGCAAAACAGTGAAATCAAATAGCCATGAGAGTATAGCTTTCCTCATTCACTTGAACGTAAGACAAAAGTACCAGCAGCAAAGTTTTCCACACCATTCCATTGGCACTATTAGTCAAAGTTTAAATGCCTCTTATTAATCAGCTTTGAAAAACAAGAAATAGCTAGTATGGAAATTGTACTTTGAGAGCTACAAAATTAACTTGGTACTACAAATAACGCACTAACAAACAACTTCAAAAATCATGTTCATCCTTGTCACTGAAATAATTACTGCCTCAACCAATGGGAAACTCCTTCCCTTCAGTAACCATGGCAATGTTTAAAGGTTGCCAAAGCCCTGCAATTATGGATTTCCCAATAGTTTCCCATGTGATGTAGGAACTCAGTGTATCATGCACAGAAAATAAGGGCTTCATGCCACAGAATGCAAAAAAAGTACTTTAATTATCACAACAGAAAGTGATAGTTGGCCAAAAGACAGAAACCAGAATTACTAAAAATCAATATAAGACTGCCACCAGCTTGTAGGATGTGTCTTATCTGCCTTGTTAGAATAAAAAAAGAGACATGTACTGTATGTATCAGAGGTTGTGCAAAAAGGCAATTCAATTTTTGTGAGCGTAAAACTATCATAGTTATGAATATGGATAAGGCTGCAGGTAGCGGGGCCTCTGTGCAACCCATCAAACATTGCTGGAACAAGTTGAATGGAAATGACTCCATCAAAATTACTTTGTCCTGCAACCAGCTACCAGAGCTGCTAATCTGAAGATGCAGAGCACAGAAAGAAGGGCTCATACCCCAAGTGCCAGGAATGGGTTCAGGGTGAGGCTGTTGAAAGCAGGTCCAGGTGGTATGAGGAGACACCAGTGCCCAGCACAGCACTGCCCTGCTCTCGGATGCATCAGTCACAGGAAGGAAAAGCACTGCCCACACGCCACCACCCTCCTCATTCTTCCCCATTCCCTCTGGTATTCTCCTTCCTCCTTTTCCCAGGTTGTCTCCAAGGTTCTTCTGCCACATTCACCTCTCTCACCTCTTCCCCTTCTTCCTGGTCCCCAGTGCCAGCACGTCTCCACGTCACAATCTTGGCCCCACAGAAGCCGCAACACTGTTTCCTCTACATTCAGTCATTGCCACCCCCACATCAGTTCCTGCCATCAACAAGCCTGGAAAAGGTCACACAGGAATACATTATTCCATCTAGAGAACATCTTTTAAAGAAAGGAAAACATCGCCTTTGCTTACAAATTGCTTTACTTCTCCAGAACAGAGTGTTCAGTCTAACAAAGGGTGCTGTCCCCTCCCCACCACTTTGATGCACAAGTCCTCCGTTGCAGGAGCAGACTTCATTAATTATTGCAAATAGATTGCTTAAACTAGGCTAACACAGCAACCTGTAAAAGGAAGGATCTGCTCTCATCAGAGGAGCAGCCCAGCCTCCTCCGGTTCAGCACATAGGAGAGGAACTCCCCATCACTCCAGCTGTCCCCAGGACAAATGACCAGACTCCAGCTCTTCCACAGGGCACACGTGATGTCTCAGCAATAACATCTCCAACAGACTCAGCGGGTGACTTAAGCATGCAATGCCAAACTATGTATTATTCATCTTTGACACATGAGATCACTGCAGTTAAAAGCACTTCCCTTAATTTTCTTGTCTTGCTTACTTTGAGTCTAATTGAGCCTGCATGTGCCAAGTGAAAAGATCTCAAACATGCTTGGCATAAACATTGCCATTCTCTGTCTTTGTAAGAAATCATCATTCCACAAATTCTTTAAGAGCTGGACAGTCCTAGCTCTAGGAATATTGCTGGGGGGAAAGCACACTAATTGATTTTGCTTCTGCAAATCATTGAAAGTTAGTGAGTACATACAAGAAACATCAACCACTTAGCTGTTAGTCCCATCTCCTTACTAACTCCCCTCCCTCCTAATACAATCCTCAAACGTAACAGAATCGAGCAACATATCAGTGGAGGAGAACACATCTCATACTAAGGCATTTCTTCCCCCAGACAGAACTGCCATTAGCCCTCTTCACACCAAATCCTTTCGCTCCAAGAAGCTAATTCATCGTCTGCTTTCTTGCTGAAATTACAGAGGTATATAACGGAGTTAATCTTGAGGGAATTTTACTTGCAAAATGACCTTGCTGGTGCTTCTACTTTTCATATTTTGCTGACTCACTCAGGAGACCACCTCAGCCAAAATCAGGACTGTGGCTATGCAGAAAACATGCACAAAGCACAGCAGCTCACATTTGTTTTCTTGTGCCTGTGTCTGCAGAGATGCAAGACAGAACAGCTAAGCAGCTCTTCTTGCCCACAATGTGCCTTACTTCATTATGAGCTTTCTTTGGGGTCAAACCTTCCAACAACAAGGGAGTCATTTGGTTTCACACAGCAGCATGTTTCCCCAAAGCTTCCTAAGGGTTGAAATTACTCCAGAAACCATGTTCCTTTCCAATACACCTGGACACCACCAAATACAGACCAGAAGAGCTTGGAAATCTAGTGGATGCTGACTTCTTAACCTTACCGGCAGGCCGCATCTGTCAGGACATCAACAATTACTGATGTGAGACTCTTAGATGTGGTATTTCACAAAATGCATTAGAAACCTGAAAGTCCCGGGTTTGCCAATGAGACAAAATGATATCTGAATATGCAGTGTCCTGCCACCTAGGAAGTCAACCCTGGTGTCTGCTCCTTGCAGAGTTGTTCGCATTCACTCACCAGGGAAGGAGACTTCTGTGGCTGACAAGGAACAGCGATCACAGAGCCAAAGGCATCAGGATTTGTAAATGTGGAATTGAGTCTGTATTGAATTTGTGATTATTTCTCAATAGTAAATCAGGCAAGTCATTCATTTAACGTGCTAATTACAGGTGACTCACCTTTCCAGACAAATCAGGGTTTAATCAAAGAATAACAGCCTAAAGGCAGCATCATTGCTGAGCTGGAAATGTGGAAGGGGCTGATGAGGACAGACCTAATACTGCACTTCCATAACATAAGGCAGACTTTACAGTGACCTGCATCACCCACCTTTACAGGATAATTGTCCAAAACCTGGATTAAGTTAGAAATAAAATAAATATGGCAAGTGGATAAACTGAAAAACACATTACTATCACATCAGTTGACTTCCTCACAGCTTCCCTTACATAAACAGCGAACAAGAGGTCTTGATGGCATAAGTACACACACTTACTGCATCACACCAACCACCATGAGCGCTGACTTTTGTGGGTACAGATGCCCTGAGCATGGATAATTACATAAAAAAACCACAATGTGAATATAAATTAATTCTCACACTGGATTGACATTTAAGCCTTCAAGCATACAGATATTTTTGTATGTGTACAAGTATACAAATACTTCCATTTACTTCAGCAGGACAACACACAGGCTTTATATTAAGCCCGCTCTAAGTGTTTGCATGCTTTAATCACACCAAGTATCATTTTACAGCTAAGATGCCCTCGAGTGGCTCATGAATTCAGCAGCCCCTAGATTCCTGGTGCTGCTGTATCTATCACCAACCCTGCATGACACGCAGTAATTATAGGCTGCAGTCAGATGAGTAAGATCCTCAACAAGAAGAGCTGAGCTCTTGAACATCAGTGTGCCAACCAGACAAACACAGAGCTCCTCTAAAAACAGAGATTAGCTGAAAGAAAGCAGGCCAAATCCTGCTCTCATTTACTCCTCTTGGACAGGCTGCATGGATTTAGCTGCCAAGATGATTCGGCAAGTTGCAGCCCTCCAGCAGCATGAACTCTTTTGCACAGCTCCTATGAACAGAATGCAAATGCAGGAGCTGAGCTGGAGGCTTGCTCTGCCGCTGACGTTGGTGCAGCTCTGCAGATGGTTTACACTGGATCCTAATTTACACATGTTTCTAAGTCAGTCTTCCAGTTCTGGTTAGCTAAAACCACTCATCTTTAAAATCCTTCTCTCCCACCAAAGTCACACAGCACAGTCCAGGATAGTTATTTTTCTCTTGGTAAAGGGGTGAAATATTTTTTCATCTTTAAAAAGGGAGAAATGGGACTTCCCTCAACACATTAAGTAGAGACTAAGCCTGATAAAATTTAGTATATAAGTAAACTATTACATGAAGTCTTAGAAATCAGATTCCTGAAGCCAACGTAATGGGACTGTGTAATTCTCATTCAGAGAAGCAAATAAAAAACTGAAAAAAACAGATATCATTCAAAGAGTTGAACAGGAACACAGCCAGGTTTCACCGATTACTATGCCAATAAGTTCTCTGATAGGGGACATCTGTTACTGAAGCTTTTCATTTTTCCCTTTTCTTTTATCAACAGGGATTTCAAGATTTAGTGGAAACTGCCCAGCTGCTGAACTGTAGGACATAGAGATAATGGGTCTAATTCTGCTTTGACTTCCAAGGCAGCCTTAGGATTTCAGGGTGGTTAGGTCCTGTATGATCCTACTCTCTACCTTTGTAACTACACCTGGGTAGAACAGAGGAGTTTTGCTTAGGAAGGTCAAATGAAAGGAAAGTAACAGCTGTGGGAACAACCTTAAGGGATTTTACTGCTCCACAAACAATGTATGCAAAGCACACACAGGTGCTTCTCCTCATGAGCCTGGGTCTAGCAAACAACAGCAGATTTCTCCACCACAAAGCTGATGAAGTTCAAGAGCAGCTGTGAGCCGACAAATGCACAACAGGGAAACACCTCCCTGGCAAAGAGGAAGGGTAAGGAAGAGGAGGGGGACAGGAGATCTTTTTTTCCCCCAGATAAGACCAGTCTGAAGGTGCACTTGTAACTCATCTAGACATACTCGGCCCTTTAGGCAGTGATCCACCTCACTTCTAAGCCAGTTGGCTCAGACTGGTTATAAGCACAGGCAGAACTCCCAGGCTTGTCCCACAATGCAGGCAAGTCCCAATTGGCAAGGCTACACTGGCTCTCCAGATTCCCAGCAAGCCCCTGATACTGAGAAAGAGGAGGTCTTCCTGCAGCAACTGCACTGTTTGTTAACTGAAAAAGCTAAACAGAAAGCAAACCGACCCATAAAACACCGGGTACGTTTTTAGAAACAATACAACAAAGCAGCTGGAGAGAAGGAGGAATGAGTTTATCCTTCTTGTTTCCCTCAGGGCACTAAGAAAACATTGATGAATCACTAGAAGAAGTTGAAAACACACTTTTAGGGGTGTGTTGGATCTATAGGCTTAGCAGGAAAGGGAAGAAAGGCCAGCACAGGGTAGCAGAGGAACTCACTCACCTCCAGTGCGCTGCCAGGGCTCCTCTCCACCTACTCCCCTGGTTGTGCACACCACCTGCAGACCCTCTCCTTATTTTCTCCCATCAGGTGACTCACACAGGTGTTAGCACCTGTCACGTGACCTGCAAGACCAAATTAGGAAAAACCCTATTACTTCTCTTGATGCAAGCCATGAGGGACACCTTAGCAAGCCAGCAGTCCTGGTCTGAGTTTAATTTGTATGAGGTAGGCTTTTATATACAGCATCAGTTTGTGACCATATGCTACAGAGTAGCTGTGCTTCTATTTATGCAACTATTTCATAGTATCAAGGGTAGTAGTGAAAGATGTAGTGATAAAAAAAAGTCTAAGTAAGTTGTATGGAACAAGGGTTGGGGTTTCTATGGAAGACAAGGTTGTGTAGCACAGAACAACAGAGTTTCAAAATTTTGCTTCATGTAAACCAGTCAACAGGTATCTCAAAGTGTAGCCTGAGAATTTATACGCTTGATTTTTTTATTTAGTACCTATTAGTGAGACTTGTAAATCAGCAGCGCTACATCTAAGCTTATAATGTGTAAGTTCATTTCTTGACTTAAAACAGCAGCCGAATCTTTGTGTTTTATAATGATCTCTAAAGTTGTGGGATTAGGTTTGCTGGCTGTTTTATATGTCTGTTGCAAAATACAGTTTAAGGACCAAGCTGTAAAGAAATGCAGATGTAATATATATATATAAACATATATATGTATATTTATATAAAATCCTAGCATGTAAGGCAATAGGAAAACAATGTTTTTCTCACCAGGAAATAATTTTACAAATGGAACCCGTATTTCTGTAAATAAACATCTGCTTTCTCATTAGCTTCACATCAACCTATACTGAAATATACATCAGAGAAGTCTGTCAAAGCAGTCACAAAGGAAAAACAAGAGCAGAGTTTAAAAGCCAAGCCTTCAGAAATTGTTATGCTTTTCAAGTTTAAGCAGTAAATAGGACAGGAGAATGACAGGAGAGTTGGCAACAGAATCTCATGACTAAAATAAAATAGGAGTTTTTTTGTTAAAACACAAAACTTATGTTTGGTCAGCTGCCACAAGTGCTTTGCAGCGAATGGAGATAGACATAAGATCCTGACATACTGTAACATCACAACCCTAAAAAAATGCAATCAGGAGTCCCAAACCAACTGTCAGCCAGCAAACAAGCCCAGCAGATGCGGTTGGCAGACCGCAGAGCACCTCAGACTCCAAAAATTCTTCCCTGCTTCTTGAGAAGCATGGGATGAAGCTAGCTTCTAAAAGAGCACAGGATCAATACCAAAGAGAACAGAATTAGAAGATATTTAGAACAACAACAACAAAAAAGAAGACATGTACTTAGAAATACAGAACAGTCTGTCATTACTGAGCAAGCACTTGCCTTGCTGAGTCACCCACAGGTTTGCACAGCAGCAGGTGGCATTTTGAATGTCTGTGCCTTGCTTGATGAGGTTCTGCAAAACTAACACGGAGGTCCCAAGGCACAAAGAGGGGCTCGGCCCTCAGTCTATGCTGGAACTGAGGGAACCTTGTTTTCCTACAGAGTGGGAGTCCAAACCCCATAACATCCACACCTCTCCCCTCAGTTCCCCTGCCTCTGCTGGAGTTTC
Organism: Phaenicophaeus curvirostris; assembly: GCF_032191515.1. Taxonomy (NCBI): domain Eukaryota; kingdom Metazoa; phylum Chordata; class Aves; order Cuculiformes; family Cuculidae; genus Phaenicophaeus; species Phaenicophaeus curvirostris. Next base: position 15,281,481 of record NC_091404.1, on the reverse strand, counting down.
CTCCTACCGAATATCCTAAATCCCCCCTCCCATACTGGGGTGTTGACTTGAGATTTCTGAAGCAAGATTAGATATGGCACTGGAATTTACACTAGAGGGAATTACTCCCTTTTAAGAATCAAATGGAATGATACGGGGGATGCTCTGTTCTACTTTCCAGCAAAAAAAAGACATTTAGCAATCTACCCCCACAGTGCCCCAAACATTTCTCTCTCGATGGAAAAGCTGCTTGCCAGAAGAAGCAAAGTGCTCCAGTTTGATCCAAAAAAGTAACTGAACATGAGATCAGTAGGACTGAGCTGATGCTCTGTGACACATATTGTGGCTTTGCTGGGAGAAACCAGAGTGCTCTGCACTTCACAGGACTGAAGGGTCTTCCCTGGACTAAAAACAAAACAGATAAAAAAAGCACTTGAAGCTTTCCTCTTTAGTCTCAGATATTCATAAGTTATATTGCTTTAAAAATTCATTTCAAATCTCTCATAAGAAAAAACATGCTATCATTTTGTTTAGAAGTTTTAGTTTGCAGTTCACAAAGAAAAATTTCATATTCCATTTTGAAGAAGTGGTATTTTGTATAACCACTTCCCCTGGCTTCCAATCTCAGAAGAAACTATAAGCAAACACTGAAACACTTTAAATAGTTTGAAGTGCCTTTCAGAGAAATCTGAAGTGTCTCACAGCAAGACTAAGCAAACAGGGGTATTCCTGGCCAGCACAGCTGCTGCAGCGCCTGTGCTAAAGCCCAAGGACATTTCATAGCCCAAGCAGCAACTCCAAATTGTTTACTATTATTAAGAATGGCATTTTTAAAAGTAGTTAATACTGGTTTAAACTCACTGTTATTGAAGACAACAGCAAGCAGAAGTAAGTAATGCCAGGTGATGCTAACCTGGATGGTGCAGCTTGTTTCATCTCCATGTGGCTGAAGTGAGAAGCACGCGATGGACTCCACCCCCACAGTGACTGAGTATCATAATTCAGAAATTTGAAGATGGTGGAGATTCTTCCTCTGAAGCCTGCCAAACATATGACCTGATGCATCAGGGAGTTTTGAAATAATTAGGCAAATGAGAAAGTTGGAAGCTCAAGTCTTTGCACCCCTGAGCCAACCATGGGTTCAGATATTTTATTTTCCTGTTGCTGTTAAAATGTATCATTTTCCAGCCTATCATTGCATCATCCATTAAAACAAACAAACATTAAAAAAACCCAAACTGATCAGGTAGATCTCACTTCAAAACAATATAGATGCTGGTTTTCAGGCCAGCCGAATTCCCCACTTCAGATTTAGTAATTCCTAACCAACTTTTCTACTCAATGTTCCAGGTGTTTGGGAAGGAGGACCCAGGGCAGAAGGAGGTGCTACAAATGAAAGCACAAGCCAATAGATGGGAGTTCAGTCCAGCCAGGTGCATGCTCCTTCAAGGCTGAAAAACAGCTAAGTCCACACCTCTAGTGCAGCAGCTCACAGGCTTCTGGTTGTCTCCATAGAGGCACCTTTGTTGATCAGTCCCAGAGTACTCAGCACTTTGTAGTGCTGATTTTCCTTCCATTGCTGGAGACAAGAAGCAAATCCAGAAAAGATTGCATCAAAGTGAAGTTAACTCCTGCTCAGGATCTGTTGCCACATTTTCTGAGCAGCCTAGAGAAGGAGCACAAACTAGAGCTTCAGTGCAAACATGACAAGACATCACCATTAGCTACTATTGTGCTGTATTCTTGCATATATTTAGGCTAAATGCTTCAAAAAAAATGTACCTAACAAGTACAGACACTGTGCTGTTTATAACACTGTTAATAAAGAGTGTGCTAAGACTATTTGTAAAGGAAGAGGAGTCTTTGAGCAGACAGACACTGTCACTAATCTGAGGCAGGACAGCTGTACAGTACATTTCCTCCCATGCTGCTCATGAGAAAGCAGGGCAATAACTTTGTCAAAGTTTAATGCATCCCCATGCTGATGTAAAACTATTAATAGTTCTAGATAATGGTCTATAAAGCCCTGAGAACATATGAATCATAATATAATGACTAACGAACACATGATAATATTGCCTTAATAAAACCAAAAGCCACTATGTTGTGAATTATCAAAATTAACTGTAGAGATGGGAAACCTTGGGGAATCTCCCCAACAGAATCCAGGTGAGACATATCTCATGTTTCTTTAATGCACTCCTGCTCTGTTTCCTGTCTATACCTTGAAAACCAGCTTTATTTTAAACACAGCTGGGCAATAAATCCCAGGTGTCACCACGATAATTTTTCCTCCTACCTGGCAAAAGCAGAAAGGCTTTTTGCAGCAGAAAGACTTCCTTCCCATTTTAGCAGCCAAAGTTTCTTTTTATGAGAGTATTTCATGCCTTTTTACCACTCGGGTAAACCTCAGGCAACTATTCCCTACGTGTCCCTCGCTACACACACATACATCCATTTTCTATTTCTCTTTCAGGAGTCCTGCTACATCATTTTTAACTAGTGCTCCAAAATAATCGCAGTGTTTTTTCAATACTATGTTTTTTAGCCCCATTTTAATACCATATTTACTTTCTTTGATTGCTGCTGCTCATATTCTTTAAATTATCATGCAATGCTTTCTGCGAGCACTAAAATCACTGTGCAATTTCAAAGGCAGAGAGACAACAAAGCTCTGCAGCTCCTGCTTTGCAAGAAGGTGCCCAGCTGTGTGCCAGCTCCTTGTTCACAAAGGCTGTAACTCCGTTTGGGGCTGCACCCATTTGAGAGGAAGGGCAAACTTTAACAGCAAAAACGGTCTGGAAGGGATGAATTGTTATGCCAAAAAAAACCCCACAAACACAATGCACACAGAGCTCACAAGTTATATAGAAAAGGTAGAGTTCAAACTTAAATTGACTAAGTATTTTGTGTTGATGCAAAGGCAGAAAGGACCAAAGATGGCAGAGGACCAACGTGGTCTGACCCAGGAGGGAAATGAACTGGCTACCCAAAAATAGTTATTGCAAATTTCCCGGACTAGCACAGGCTACATTTATTATTGTCAGTAGAAGACAACATAGGAAATAACCAGCTGCTGTGTGCCACTCAACATAGAATCACCACCAGGTTGGAAAAGACCCATCGGATCATCAAGTCCAACCATGCAACATGACCAATTACTATGGGAATCCAGCAAGACACAGAACCAAGGCCAGCTGGTATGGTTAATCCTCTCTGCTGAATATTTTAAAATTTTAAGCTGACTTGAGAGTAAGAGCAGAAACCAGCAAACCACTGAGTCGCTACCTTAGTCCTAAACAAGGAATGAACAATATTTTTATCTCACCCAGAAGGTCAGCAGCAGGATGCTCAAGAGACCCAGTGGAAACCAAAATCCCTGAGGTTGCATCGGGAAAGAACTGACCTAGGGCTGTGCTTTGGTCAGAGGACTGCACGGATCCTCCAGATGAAGTTGATGATTCCCCACCAGATTGTTTTATCAGTCCAGGCAGAGTTAAGCACAGATTTATAGACCTACAATAACAAAGGAACTTGTAGATTTTCCATGATAAAACACCACAGTACACCTGGAAGCAACACAGTAGATCTACAACATGTTGACCATTACTCCTGGCAAGTACGAGATTGAAAAAGTAGACAGATGCTTTTATGTAAAAAAGGTTCAAATGCTTAACTGGATTTGTGGATGGCCCAAACCTCAACCACTTCCCAAATAAAGACATCAATTTCCTTTAAAATAATACTAATCACAAACAGCAAACTTAGAAGAAATGCAGTAATTGAAAAGCGAAATAAAAATACAGGAAATATTAGTAGCCAGCATCAGATAAACTCCCAGAGAGAAAGAAAGGAAGAAACCGATCTCCAGATGCCTTGGAGAGGGAAGGGAAGCAGAAAGGCAACTAACTACATTGTCCAGTGATCTACCCCCTTGTGAGCATGTTGGCTGCTTGAGGATGTCAGGTATTATGCACTGATTAGATACAAGAGGATCTTGCTTGGAAGAAAAAGCATGGAAGGATTTTGATCCGTGGACATTGTAAAATATCAGTGATATTAAGAGTATTATTTTTTGTCAGTTTAAAGTTCACAGCTTCTTTACATAACCAAACAAATTACTCCATTATTCATATTTTTACAGCTAGATATATATTTTAATCCCTGTTTACTGCCAGTAGCTTTAACTGGATCAAGATGGACTGAATGCAAAATGCTAAAACAACTGTAAAACTAATACAGCATTAACAAGCCATTGCAGTACCTGTTAAGAACAGAATGTTAATCTTTAACATAACTGCCTCTAAAAATTAAATATTTCAGTTACACAAGAAACTAGAAGATGTGAGAATTTCTGTCACACCTGGACGCTTCACTTACCACAGTGATGAATCAAACCAATTGTCTCGTCCAGCATCTTGTATGACACTAAATACAGTGCTGGATCTATTGATCCTTTACATGAACAGCTCTTTGAGCCTCAAGTGAGTGCTTGTTTGCTTGTTCTTGCTTCTTACATATTAAATTGAAGGAGGGAAGCACGTTTAAATGTCATTTTCTGCCAGGAAGATAGTTTCTCTGTGCATGTTTTTATTCATCTTTGTCACAACAAGTGTTAGTACGCAGGCTGGGTTTCTCTCATCATTTCAGTTACTGGTGGTGGTCTGGTGGTTTGCAGCACATTTCCATGAAGTTGGAGGAAAATACTGCTTAATTATTTGATAGACCCAGCTACAGAAAGCCTTTGGATAAGTAACCAGCTGCTGACAACCCAGCACTGAATCCTCTCAACTCAAACGTTTTCCATAGAAAATGTGCTCCTATAGGACCTTCTCTGTCCATTTTCAATCAAGCTCTGACATCTTTCCACTCTGCTTAGTCCCAGCAGTGGTGCCTGCAGACAGCAAAAGCTCCAGCCAAGCACCCCGAGTTTTGACATGACTGGAGTCCTCATCCCAAGCTCCAGCGAGCACTGTAGCATGATGCTCCTGGTTGCACTCTCCTGCACCACAGAGACCTCCTGGTATTTAAAATGTTTGAGTAGAGAGGGATGTTTCAGAGTGTGGACTTTTGATATGTTAGGACCTCATCAAAAGGAAGAGATGAAAGTAAAACAGTATCTGAAGGCTTTGATGTTCCAGGTGAAATTTCCATAGCAATCATAAAAGAGAGAGACTGTTACTTTTGAAAATCTGATTTTAGATAATTAAAAGCATTGTCAAATAAACACAATGAGAAGTAGGCAAATTTATGCAAACAATATCTCAAAACTCACTGGCCAGAACCAGAGAAAAGTAACACACCTGTAACAACACTGCAGGAGAGGAAGGTATTGATTACATTAACCGGGAATGACATTGTGCAGCTGTACAGACTTCACTCTGAATATCTTATACAAGGCTTGCAATCCAGCAAGATAATGTTCATGCTTTAATTTTTATCCAGCTCTGAATTTAAAATATCTTTCTGTCAGAAAGAAAATTAAAGTCTTTCAGACACACGGTTTGATTCACAGAACTAATGAGATGAAACTCCTGACTGAAGGTAAAAAAAACAATGCATTAAATCAATGGGAAATTTTCCTTTGAAGGATTTGATATCAAATCAAGATTTGACACTCCTGTGAACCTCAAGGGTTGGAAACATCTCAGTATGAGATGCTGACTTTCTCTGAAAACTTAGGTCCAGCTGGGCCAGAAGGGAACATTTGGGGATTACAGAGAATAGCCATCATCCAAACAAAGTGAGAGCACAGGGCTTTCTTGGGAATTGCTTTGGGAGTCAGCAAAGGCACATCTTGTTGCTGTGTTAGATGTTGATTCTGACACTAGCTCTTCCACAAAATCTCATTCTCTGCCACCTCTGGTGCTGCTGTTCCCACTCAGCCCCCACCTGCAAATGCACCTGTGCTCACTTTGAGTGCACGTGTAGCAGCATCACAAGAGGTTTGTGGATCATCTGCAGCTCCCAGGAACACTGATGGCATCTGCATCCCCTTGAGCCACTGGTTACAGATGGGATGATTCACCCAGCCTCTGTTGCCACAGCTGCTTCAGAACAACAGTGACGAAATTTAATGTCACAGACCAAAATTGAAAAAAAAAATGCACAAAAAAACAACCTCAACCTTTAGATATTTGAAATCCAGGCACAAGGGAGAGGGTGGAAGATGATGCTGCTGGAAAGACAATCATTAAGAATGAGGCATTTTTAGCAATATTCATTCTGCCCCTTGCAACCCCACACTTCTTTCTCATTACAACAGCATAACATCAATTTCTGGGCATTACTCCATGGGATGAGAAAGCTATGAAAGACTGTGCATCATGCAAGAAAAATATGGGGACTTTAACACAGTGTACTAATCACATCCGTCCCTTGTACTCCCAGCTATCCAGAGAGGTGGTGGGAGGGCTGGCAGATGCTTAGCTTGGGGGTCTTTTCTAAACTCTCCAGCACAGACTCATTCTCAGCCCTTTAGGTGATGGGAATTCAGCCAGAAACCCTTCCAGCAGCAGCTTTCAATCATCATAAGCAGGTAACCCCAGCATCAAGACCTGGGAAGCTGTGGTGAACCCTTTCATAACACTGAGGCGTGTCCTGGGGCCTCCTCTTCAGCTTCTCCCAGCATTGCAGTGGCCAAGGGGAAAGGAGCATCACAGGGTAAAAATAGTGTTACTGTGACACTGAACAGGATGTCTGGTCTGCTCAGAACCCCAGAGGCAGAAGGTTCAGCAGCCCTGCAAAAAAATAATACCGAAAGTTCACTCTTTGTAATAATACAACAGAAAGTGAGAAGATTTTTTGATATAAGTAACAGAGCCCCTAGGTTAACAGAAATTAACAGCAAGAGGTTTATTAAGCATGAATCATTTCCTACTTATTGTCCACAAACGCATCAGAGTGTGCTTTTCTTTTCTTTTTTGTAAGCCAAATATGTAATTGGCATTATTAGTTTCCTCCCCCTCTCTCCCTCTCCTTTAGTTTTAATTAGAGCATTGGGGGGGGGAAATGCATATTTGATATGAAGAACTGGGGAGGGAGAATAATAATTCTGACTGTTTCAATTATTCCTACACAAGATGAGCCAGATTTCTGTTAGAGCTCAGCCTCCACAGTCGGCACCGGATCTGAGCTGAGGCCAGTACACGGTGTCCTCTGCAGGGTTGAAGCATTTGAGATATCCAGCCTTTGCCCAAGCGCAGAGCGGGTGCAGGGCTCTGCCCTGATTCTATCCCAGTGATGGAGCTAGACCCCTTCAAACCATCAGCTTCACTTGGAAATTGTGTCTCTGGAAAAGGAAAACTTCCCACCAGCAAAGCTCTGCTTTAGGTTGAGTGTCCTTTTCTTTGCAACTCCTGATTATCAGAGGTACCTTGATGTGCTGGAGGGAACCATCCTCCAGCCTCACTTATCTGTCACCTTCAAGCACTCTGCTTGATGTGGATGGATCTGTTTGCTCATCTTATTTGATCACACCTGAACTTGCCTTTTTCCCCACCTCCTTTCAGTACTTCATCAAGGCTGTATCTCCCTAGCCAACCTCTCATTCCCTTACTCAACATGGCTACAACCAGCCTTGCAGCTGACAGGGTGCGTGCACACCCCAGTCTCTTGCCCCAAGCCAAGCTTCACTCCCTGGACCACATCACAAAATTACATGCATAGACCTTGGGCCAGGGGCTTTCTCTGCCTCCTTTTTCTCCCCCCTCTGGTTTGGGAAACATTTAAGATTAGAGCTGAGAAAGCCACAATGACCTTTGAAAACCTGCTTAGTTTTCATCATTCAACAAATGCTTAAGGAGTGGTTTTTGTGCAGGATGCACTTAAGTGTAATTATTATTATTGAAGTAGCAGAAATATATTTCAGGTGGTGCATAGTGTTTGCAAAACACTGCCACATGTGTATCTATGGAAACCACAAGATACAAATGCCATATCACCATGGCTGCATCAGTTAATTCCATATCATTTTACCGGCCTATTTACTCCAGCAATTCAAATGTTTAAACTCCAGCTTGGTTTAATTGGTAAACACGGCTTTATGACAAACACATCTTTCCAAAGCAGGTGTTAAACTGACAATCACTTCCAAACTGATCTCATAACAGGTTTTTCAAGCAGTGCATTTGCAAAGTCAGTAAGGAACATGCTGAGAAGGTGTTTGGACCACTCTGATGTTTACTGTCATGCAGGAGATGATGGGGCGGATATTTCCAGAACTGCAAAAGAAAGTTATGAGTGCAAAGCACTAACCACGCTAGTTCCATTACCAGCACAGGCAAAATCAGCCACTCTCTGCCATCCCTGAAGGGCAGCCAGAAGTGCCTGCACAAGCAGAGATGAGCATGATCTTCCCATGACCTGCTCAGCCTGCCAGAGATTCTGCACACCAGCATTTTAGAGCAAGGCAGTAAGTTGTGTTCAAGAACTAGACTTGGCGTATGAATTTGTCTCAGCTGCATATTCAGCACCCACACAACCCACTAGGTCATTTCAGGGCCTGTATCTAATTAGAAGTAAGTGAATATAGATATGGATTAGAGAAAGCTAGACCTCCAAGAAAGATGAGAACTTGTAGTTCCTTCACAAGTTTAAATCTCTTCCCATTTCACAGAAGCCTGAACACCTTGTCAGTCCTCTCACGTGCAAGCCATGGATTCTTATGAGGCAACACACTTGCAGAAGGTAGTTTATCTCAAACACGTAATTAGTTTTAAACTAACCAACTTTGTTGGTGTCCCTATTACCTGGTATGCAAGAGGGGAGGGAAAGGGTGGCTATGACCACTACGCAACTTGCTTACTTTCCTTGCTGTCAGAATAACAGAAACCTCTGACTTTAAATAAATAATAATAAAAAGGGAAAGAACAGAGCACATGCTGTTCCCTGGAAACTAATAACTTGCATCTCCTATCTATTAGATGCAAGCTCCATATGATAGAGAAGTTTAATGTCAGAGCTTTAGAAAAGACCTTTTCCTCAATGCAGATGCTAGAAAGTACAAAGACAGGATTTCTGCTAACTCTGACCAGATACAAGAGAGTCCCCAATCTACTGATGGCTCTCGGGCAATGCCAAGGGTGAATGGGGTTTGCCTCTTTAGGGGTGAGCCTCTGAAATGTAGCTTTTGCTTTCATCACCCTCAAACACAACTGGTTCTTGTATAAGCATGGGTATACTGTGACATTTTGGGAGGTGATGCCAGCAAAAATCTGTAGGGTACTTCCAGTACAGCCAAAAAGCTTTATGTACAGAGCAGGAGCATGCTAAGACCAAAAGCAAGGGCCTGGTATCATTTTACTCAGGAGGGGGTCAGTTTGTTGTGCCCTTCATTTCCAGTTATTAGCTTACATCAAAGATCTAATTCTGAAGAGAGTTTCCTGCCTTAACAAGAAATAGGTGCCCAAGTCAGAAATCCATTGTCTCCCCTAAAAACAGACAAAGATTGAGACTCATGGGCCTATGGCAAGTTCTCATGCTTCCCAACCATGACATTTAAGGATGCAGCAGGGCAAACACTGGGAGCACTTGAGCAAACAGAGCTGATTCGCAACAGTGTCTATACAGCCATGCCAGATGAAGGCTACGCTTCAGGAGATGCCATCTACTACCTTCTCTTGGATGTTTATTGTCCCAATCCAATTTAATTCATCCATTTGATTTGTAAATGGACAAAGCCTGCAGAATTTGTAAATTAGTAGGGTTTACCTAGCAATAATATAAGTCCTCATTTTCTATACACAACCAAAGTGTAAAGCAGTAGGGAGGACTACCAAAACCAGACATTACTGATGTGCGAGGTGCTTAGAAAGTTAAAAGTCTCTACAACTTTGGATAGACAAAAAGTCATTCATCATATCATTAAAGTCTAATCAGCATGAAGGCAACTTCAAAAATGCCAGAGAACGTACGTGGTCTTGATGCATTATTCTTTGAAGATAGCTTTTGATGCTTTTTCTAAACAGAATAATTTTCCCACATAGTATTTGATGTTGATGTGCAAAACACAACCATGACATTAAGAGCAAAGTATAGGCATTAAGAAGAATTCCCTTTACCTGTGACCTGATATTCTGTAGGTGACTGAAGAGCACAAAAGAAATCATATAACTCTCCCCATTCCATCCTTCAGCCACAGACCTTCTAAAACGTAATACCTAATCACATGTATTCAACTTCCAGTTTACCTACTGAGAAGGGCATGTATTTAAGTGTTGTTTTTCACCACTTTTATTCCAGGATGGTCCACACATTACAGCACCACCATCCGATGGAGGCACATGAATTCAAGTCCCTGCTTTGTAGATTTCCTGTGTGATCTCAGACACATCCCAGATCCTCACTGGTTACACAAGCAGAATGAAGATTGGCCTTAATTGCAAAGAATGGCTATTATTGGGTTTGTGAGCATTTGTTTTACCCAGTGTGGGCTGCAGGGGACTGCCAATGCATCTGCTGGCTGTATCCCATGGGGAAAGGCTGCATATGGCACATCCTGTTTTGAATACCTTAATGGCAAGGAATAGGAATTCCCAGTCACAGGATGAGCTTTTCAACGCAACTTGTTTTCACCTCAGGCCCCCAGACCCCCTTTGGAGAGGCAGGGAATAACATCCAGGACCCCAAACCCCCAAAGCAAGGCATTAAGCACAGGGAATGGGCTGCTCCAGGGCAGAACTGCTGGGGGGCTTGTAGCCATTCTTCTAAGCATCCCCAGCACAATTCAGTTTTGAAGACTGGCACCAGCCCATGTATCCCATCTGGCAATCATCCTCCCCACTCTGTGAAACCCCAGCCCACTTGGACAGGAAAACACACGGCTGTCAGGGCTCATCTTATACACACCTGCCTCTGCACTGAACCTTTTTCCCTTTCAGTATCCGAGATTTTACAATTTTCTCTTTCATTACTTTGATTTTAAATGTGGCATACCACAGTCCCTTCTGCAGTGCTTGCCTCCCCCTTCCAGACCTCTCTCTGAATAGGAAGGACATGGACTGCACATTTCTAGCCCAGTTCTGAGCATGGAACTCCAAAACTAGCCCCCTCTCTGAAGAGACAGCTGCACATTCCCTGCAGAGCATTGCCACCTGCAGCCCAGCCCAGCCCCAGCTCCCAGCCTGCCCAAGAGGGATGCCGACCATAGAAGTTGCAAGATAAGCAGCTTGGAGTATGTGATGGATGGTCCTCCTCACTGCTTTGGCCTCTGTGGCATCACACTGGAGACAAGAAGAATGATCTCATATATATATACACACATATATATATATGTATATTTATATATGATGACTCATTAGACTTTAAATAAAGTGTTTGGTTTGTCTTTTTTTATTACTTAATATCAATCACTACTTTGTTATATTACTAAGATCAAAACCAAATATTGCATTTTTTGTCTCCTGATATCTGGAGAAAGGCTCTATTTACAGAAAGATCCCAGCTGCCCATACTTAGGAAGGTACTTTCAATACCTGCCTGCCCACGCATGGAGTAACACTACAACCACCACCCTCAAGTGCACAGCAGCTGATTTTCCTGGCCTTGAGCACCTCCTGGGGATTTTCCCAAATCATCTTATTCTGCAGAGAACAATTTAGAGAGAAAAAATAAAACCTACCAACATATGCAAATAATCACACTCTTTGGAGACCTACATAACACCTGGAAGCACCGTGTTATAAGCCAGTGACCCTGTGATGACTGTGCTCCACACTGAACTCCCAAGACCCCCCTCCTAGGACCTAGTTTGAATTTATTCTGTGCTAAGTAGGCTAAAGATGCAATTTCCCTGTGCACAGAGAGAGCAGCTTGTCTTAGTCACTGTCAAACACACGATACAAGCATCCCTGTTGCAGTTCAACAAAGTCCTCTACCAAAGGCTACTTAAGATGCTCACATATGATCCTCATGGTGGAAGAACGGAGAACACTCAGAAAGCAAGGAGCACAATTAAACTGTCAGTTTTCCCCAGAGAGAGGAGCCTCAAGATTCCCTACAAGATTGTCCATCATTTAATGCATTTCCTGAGGGGTTGGGAGAAGAGAGCAATGAGCAAGGCTGCAGCACTTGCAGATGACACTGATGTTGAGATTAATCCAGATCTCTGCTCTCCTCAAGAGTGGCTTGGTCAACTGGACTAAAACTGCCTATCCAAAATTACAGCTACTTTCCAGTACTGCCTGTGAAGCCCATTTCTATGAGCTGTGTGAAAGCCTGTGCCACCTTTCTCTGGGGAAAGGGAAAAGCACAGCAGGGCTGGAACTATGCAGTGTTAAAGCAGGGACCAGAGATTATCATACGTGGATTTTAGTACTCAATACTTCCAAAGTGGTGAACAACTTTTTCAGTTCCACTCCTTAAGAGGATCTCTATACACCTTCCACGTATTATCTTATAAAATCGTACAGACATTCACACAAGTGTATTTCTCTTCCTTAAGCTCCTTACAACACTGCTTAAAAGGAGAAATTCCACACAAGTAAAATAGTTACCTTCATACATTAAATATGATGAAACACAAAGCACATATGAGATGCCTGTGAAAAATTTATGTGCACATTTATTTTCTTGTAAATACTTTCTCCATTAAGATTCTGGCTTGATGCTTTGTATAAGATGCAGCTTTGCCTGTGAAGCTCAGCCAGTGGAGAATGGCAAATACAATTTTTCTCTCAGTTAAGAGATGACAATGATGCCCAATACATCAATGAAATTTCAGTCTGTGTTAGCATTACTGATGGAACAGGAAATTGGATTCCACTGGCTAATCCATTGTTAATGATTTCACTTCATAAATATACTTAGTCTTCATTATAACTTCTTGCTGTTGGAAATAGTTTAAACTTTGGAAAAAAATATTCTTGGAAGAATCAATTATCAGCATGGCATCTTCTAATGTTTTGATTTATTGATTTTTCACAGATAAAGGACCTTGAACCTAGGGTTGGCTGGAAGAGACAAAAAGGAGTGCCATTGCCTCAGCCAATCCTGGTAGCAAACAAGGCATGTTTTCATAGGTTTAAATTACATCTATAATGCACTGTAATTTCACGGAATGGGAATTCTTGATTATCTTCATTAGTTCTGAACAGTGCAAGTTCAGGCTGCACCACAACCTCCTCATAGCAATGTGGTTTCATAGAAAAACCCCCATGCCAGGGATGTGCATGAGCAGGACATGGGTGACAACGTGATACCATAGCATTATCTTCTCTGGTATTCTTCCCTGGCTCTAACTTGAAGGCCCCTGTTCCCATTCTTCATCTCAGATGTTGTTTGGGCTGACGAGATTTGTTACAGCACAAAGTTCTGCACATATGCTTAAAGCTACATCTTAGACATATGTTAAATAGGAGGAGACAAATAGGAGGGCGTCTGAGCAGTGAGTCAGGACCTCTCCACACTTCCCACTAAACATCACACCATAAAAGTCCTATCCCTCCCTACTGTACTTCTCTGCCTTAACAATCTGTCAGGCGTATACAGCAGTAAAGCATCACCTCTTCTAAGACATGGAGAGGAGGTCCTTAGAGGGCTAATATCTCAGTGGAAGAGTTTGTCCCTTGTAACGTGAGCCCAAGAGGAGCACAACCTCCTCTAGGCAACTGAAAAACAAAAAAAAGATACCAGAGTGTGAGATCTAATCTACTAATTAAACAAGCTAAGCAAAGGTACAGATGTTTTGGTGATGAGAAAGCATATCAGATAGCCAGACAAGACTTTAAGCTAAGTTTGGTACTAGGCGGAAAGTGGGATTGCCCAAGAATACAGCTCATAAACAAGTATTGACCCCTAAAGCTTTACAGCTTTGCTCTGGTCAGAGCCTGCTGAGACCCTCTGGAGTTTGCACCGTTTCCAGACAAGAACAAGGCTCTGTGCTGGAAGTGCTTGAAGGGAAGAATAAGTAATATATAATGCAGTATTTCCAAGCACAAAATAAAGTTTCATGTTTCCTACCAAGCTCCACAGGAGATTTTTCAGTATTATGCATTACTTGAATTTTAGAATGGTTCAAGTAAATACACCACAAATAGCAAAGGAAATGTGTTTCAATAACACAGGTGTCCACATGAATATATGCATGAATCCTGGCACATATTTTTATTTTGCTAAGAATTGAAAAGTTGCCCTCTGGCATCTCTCATTGCTGCTTGCTGTAAATCTCAGATGAAAATGCAAACAGGAAAGGACTCAAAACTCATTGGGAATCCTGCAGAAACACTGCATCAGTCCAAAAGGCTGAGATTACCTAAATCTGTCTGGAGTATCCTTATGCCAATAATTAAAGAGCAGCTGGACATCCTGTAATTTTGGTTCTGAACTGGGCATCCCAGGTAGAGACAACTCACACAGATTTATCCAATGAAATTCACTATATTCACGAACTTTAATCCACACGTGCTCACTGTTCCCTTATCACAACAGCCCTCCCCTACCTGAACATTTCTCTTCAAGTTCCTGTCATTTTACCAATCTCCTCCAGTTTTGGTCAGTCTCAGTCTAACAACATGCGAGCTGCAAAGTTTGCAGGCCATATCCGCATATGTTTGTTTTTCTCCTCTGTTCTAGTTGCTCCCTGTATTAAGGATATTTTGCTCTGGACGGATCTCTGATTTGCTTCTTTCAATGCTCTCTGTATTGTGTTTGCACTCATTACACAGAATATGACACCAGAGATAGGGAAATGGATGCTATTTTAAAAACAACTTAATGGCTAAGCCCTTCATTTGATGATTCAGAAAGAAGCAGAGGTCTAAGTTTTCCCAGAGAATATAAAATGCTCTGGTTATAAAACAGTATCGTGATTGCCCATGGAAACATTGACCTGATGGGAATGTCAGTGGCAAGGAGACCACCAAATACACACAAGTCTACATTTGGTCTGATTTCATCCCCTTGGCATAGAGGAATCCTGGTTACTAAACCATTTGGTCAGAAAACTACTCCCCTTCCATCAGACAAATGACTGTACTTGGTCACATTATACTCATTTGGCATTTGCTATTCAGTGTAATATTTGCAATATTATCGGTGGCCCAAGAGATACTGCATTTTTTGGGGAAATGGTCATGACTTTTTCCTGTTACAAGAATTTTATCTTGAGTGGAAGAGAATCTAGTGACTGGCTTTAATTCCCAGGCATTTGCTAACAAACCAATTCTTGCCTTACCTGCTCTCCAGGCTTGCATCGTGTTTGCTTGGGTGGTGTTTCCACTGATGCAACCAGGGCTCAAATAGTAGAAAAAAAAACAAAGAGGGTAAGCACTTATTCTAGAACACATTCCACAGTCATTCTGAACTATAATGGAGATACACTCAAATGGGATAGAAGAAGATGAGGCAAAATTAAATTTGAAATTTTAAAATACAAATACTATTTTTACTATAAACCACAGATTTCGGCTACAAGCAGCACTGAAATACTTGGTTCTTTAAGGTATCAGGCCACAGCTAAAAATATCTCAAGATGTACATGTGAAGTAGCCTTATTATCGGCATTTTGCTTGCTCCACAGGGTAGATGTTCTCCTCCTCTAAGCACTACAATTCTTTAAGGTGAAAACACTAACCCCCGTACTTGGTTACCAACCTTACTTAGCCTTCCAGAGTTCCTCAGGAAGGAACTTACTCTGGACACGCTCACCACTGCTCTAACAGAGAGCACAGCTCCTTCTTTTGGCTGTGTTTATCCCTTATTCTATTTTCACCTAAATGAGCTTGGTAACTTAATCAGCAGCCTCTGCTAATCGAGCCCATTTTAGCTGAGAAGGATTGGAAGTGGTGACAAGTGCAGAGTGCAAGAGCTGCTGTAGGGACATGGCTGTGAGTGGAGAGGGGCTGGAAGAGGATAAGTTAAGAAGGTCTAGGTGAAAATTCTGTGGAAATGGGCGGAGTGGAGAGACCTCCCTAGAGCATGATCACCATGAGGCAACACGGGTGCTGCTCCATGACCCTAGAGTAGCACTGACAAAAGCATCTTGCCTGATTAAAAAGGCAGAATTAAAATGTTTTAAATTTTTTTAGTAAGCAAACCTTTTTCCTCACACAGGGTCAGCTCTGTATCGAGCAGGAAGTTTCTATGTGGCCAACTCTCCTGGCACATACAGCAACAGTGATGACTGCTCCTTTAATCCCAGCATGAGCAGCGGAGTGAACACAGCTGCAGAAGGTGCCTGTGGGAAGGGAGCATGGAGACAACATCCAGCAGCAAAGATCCACACAAACAATTTAGCAGTAGTTCAAACATCTCATTAATTTAATTTATAGGGAAAAGCTGTCAGCCTTAATTTTAGTTGAACACTGAACCACAGGTGAACCTTGTCCCTGTGAAAACCCCATAGGGAAAAGCTCCATATTTTCTCATCCAGCACCCCGTGCCCTTATTAACCCATGTCAGAAAGGTGGGAGAAAGCCAGCACAATAACTTCCTGGGAAGCCCAGGTCTTTTCCAGGCAGTATCACATCTGCAAGATATGTGTTTGCAGAAGAAACGTAACAGCAGCTGTGATTCCATGATGTCATAGATGGTGAAAAACCAAAGCAGCCACAGCTGAAGGATGGACGCTGCTATCCCTGTGCCTGCTGGCTCTCTGCTACATACAGCCCTGCAGTTTTTCTAGTTTCTCCTTCATACCTAAATTCTGTTAGTTAGTAATGACAGGTGGGATAACAGGGACTTTAATGCCTACTGTATTGCCCTGTTAAAGTCCTCACATCTGTAGATACTTTTGATGGGCTTGGAGTGAGGGCTGCATTCTTATTTCTCTGCTAGTTAAATGAGAGAGCAGGTGTTGCCCCACTAGAATTTTCCTAGGCTTGTGTTTGGCTGGGACAGGGCTAACAAGCACTTACCAGGAAGCTACTGTTGCCAAGACTGGGTGCGATGGACTCTTGAATACCTTCCCCTCCCAACTAGCTCTTGCTCTTATTCCCAGTGGTGGGGGTACATCTCCTGCTTCCAGATTTAGCTTCTTCAGGTCACTCACTGAAAAAAATATGTTGGCAAAGGTGAGTCTGACCAGGAGGGACTAGTGATAAATACACTGCAAAAGCACTTCCCCAGTGCAAAGTCCTTTGCTCAGGCTGAACCAACAGGCACTCTCTAGGATCAAACCCGGAAGGATGCTCCATGTCACCTCCTGGCTGGTGCCAAGATGCTGCAGGTGCAGTGAATTTTGTGTCTCACTCCACTCCCTGATTCGTTTTGGGCAAATCAGCTGGAACAAAACCCCATCTTTGAACAGCCATCCTGGTGCAAGATGTCTATGCACCTGCAGTGTGACAAAAAAACCCTCTCAGAGATTTCAAGGAGTGTTTGTTTACATCTCAGCCTTGAAAGCAAGGAAAAAATCCAATATATTTCTCAAAACCACCTGCTATGCCCTAGCATCTCTGACCAGACTCTACCCTCACACGACCATCCTCATACGGGTGAGAGGTGACCCTGGCACTGGTAAATCCTCCCCGGCTCTCTCATACTTCTCCCCTGTTCCCTGTCTGCCAGCTCATACACTGAGTATTGGATGTAATATTCCCCCTACACTGGCATATAAAATCTCTTTCTGTATTTCAGCTGTACCTGTTTTTCATATCTTCCTCACTCGGAGCTTTGTTTCAAGAGTGCGTCCTCCACAGTAATTTTATAGGTTTCTATTCCTAGCTTCAGGAGAGGGAAGGGAGAATCTAATAATATTGATGAATAACCAAGCTGCTGCTAAGAAGTCTGCCTTTCCTTTTATTTAAAAAATACCTGCTAGAAAAAGTAAAAAGGATGTTTCACTGCAGACTGTAACAAATGTGGTAAGTGATAGATTAGGGGCCGTGTTCCCAGGCACATTGTCAACATCAAGGAAAGAAAAGATAGAATTGCAGCTTCAAAGAGCAGGGACAGTCTAGAAAGCAGATCACTTCGCAACAACTGACACCCTTAAAGGTGGACCCTGTTGAAAAGCACATTTAGCTTTTACTTTCCTTTGAACAAACGCCCACCCATTTCCTGGGGTTGTCTTATTTGTTGAGATCCACTTACCAAAGTGTATTGGAATAAATAACACTGGCAAGATGAGGCTTGCAATTATTTGGGGGCTGGTTGGCAAGTGTCTTTTCCATGTGATTTATTCCTGCAACTGAGCCTTCCCATTGGAAAACATAGACCAATCCCTGCCCAAACGGTACAGCAATAAGCCAACGTACACGCAGACCCAGGGCAATTAGCACAATGGGTTTGCAAAGAATCGCTCTAAAGCAACAGGGGACCTGAAAAAATGGTGATGGGAGGAGACAGCTGCTCAAAGCGATGTCATCGGAGTTCATGTAGAAAGGTGGAAAGAAGCAATAGGTGAAAAATATTATTAATTGTATCTGCTACCTTTGGGGTGAATGTACAGCTGTTTCTTTATTATATCTAGGAGCAACATTCAATGCTTGGGCTACGGCAGGGAAATAAAGGCAGCAAAACAGGTCAGTGCAATTTTGAGGAAATACACTGGTTAATTTGTAAGTGCAGGGAACAAAGTGATATGAAGAAGTGGGTCTCTGTGCTCCATTTGCCCCAGAGCACTGCTAGAAATCCCCAGCACAAAGCAGCAGTGCTGTGGCTTCTTTGCACCAGCTCTTTTCCTAAAGGAGCTGTGTCATATTTGGGATGAGCAACAGTAATATCTTCCGTGATTTTATACAGGCACAAGGCAGCTGATGCAAGACCTAACAGACTTCTTTCTCCTACAAGTGCATGCCAGGAGACATAATTAACAAGGAAAATTAAGTAATTAGAGACTCAGAATTAAAAAAATAAAAAAAGAAAAATTATTATTTCTATTAAATAATACTCCCCAGTCCTAAGTGAAGGGAAACTGTCCATTCACAAACCACCTCGTTGATAACTGGGTCTGTTGTGCTCCTGCACAGCCAGGAGTTTGCTGCATATGTGTTCAGCAGATGGATATTTATTGCTGTGGGCTAACGGGAGCTCTTTTGGCCATTGCAGCTGAAGCTGCTGGGCCAGAAGTTCTGGTTTCTCTCTCTCTTGTCCAGCCAACGAAGAACTCCAACGCTGCCTTTCACTGCTTTCACTGATTTATTTTGAGTCCTTTTCACAAACCACAAGAAATCTTCTTGATTAGGCAGACAGAAGCTTTCCCAAGGTGGAGGAAATGTTAAGGAGAAAAAAAATTAAAACAAGATGAACAGCAGCGATAAAGTTGGGAGAAAGAAAAAAAAAAAAGACTGAGAAAAATTCAGGTTCTCTTGTAAGGCAGTGATTTCCTGAGGAAAAGCTGACAGAGCCATCTACCGCTCATGAAGCTCTGCAGCTACATCTGCACAAGAGCCTGGGCTGGCAGCAGGGACTAGCCAGCCACAGCCTGCTCAGATCCCTGCTGCCTGCACAGGGAAGCATGGGAACATCTTCCCAACGCAAATTATGTTATTAGGCCTATTACTTTGTAACATCAAGGGGAAAGATAAAAAATACTGCAACATAAAGGAAAGAATAAGAGGCCAATAAATAATACATAAAACAAGAGGCAGGTATTTCTCATAGCCTTTTAAAATGATTCTACATGGGTATAATATACCACAAATATCAAAGCTGCAGTGCGGCCCTTATATGACAAGTCAAAGAATAGTAGAAAACACTTTCTGACTTCTGAATCACGGCCACTTAGCTATTCACTTTTATTGGGGGGGGAAGAGAGAAAAATTAACAGCATCTCTCAGCAGAAAGTTATTTCAGGTCTCCTACTTTGCAAAGGGAACTGTCATTTCATTATTTTGGTGGGTGTAATGGCACATGCTGTACCAACCATATGCAATCAGAGAATTAAATGCTGGCTCAGATATGAAGACATAACGAGATACACACATTTTTTTAATGAGAAACATTATTGAAAATAAAACCCAGTACAGTGCAAAACACAGATGTCTCTGGCATTATAAAACTTTCTGCATATGCATTCTAAGTTGCAATTGTTACAATTGCTTAAGGATCTTTGAACTGAAAGTGCTGCTTTAAACTTCTTTCAAAGAAGAAGTTCATACAAGATGCATAGAACATATTTAGCAACTCAAGCCTTTGCTAGTCATGAACTGGTGAGGCTAACCTGGGAGAACCTGCTTGTGACATTGGAGACTTGTGATACAGGTTGGTTTGGGGCGCATCTCCATGCAGAAGGATCCGGGACCCTAAAGAGAATAAAGTCCTTTCTTAACAAGGGGGTGCCTTGTAGATGTTGTTCCGAAGTGCTCCTGACTGGTTACATTAATCCAAATTCAATTAAAGAGCCACATTAGACACAGCCCTGACTTCCATGCAGAAAGCCTTTTGCTCTTGGCTGCCTTCCCGGGCTGATAAGGGAGGATGCAACAGGAGTCAGCAGGCAGGAGTTGTACATCTGGCTTCCACTGTCCCACCGCCCTTCTCTGCCTTAGCATCCCCACCGGCACAACGAGTACAGCTCCAGCAACTTGACATCACTGGATGAAATGCTCTGCCAGTCTCTACCATTGATTTTAGTGAGGAGGATGGACCACCCATACCCTATTCTAATGGGTATATATCTTCTCCATCCTCTCCCCCTTCAAATGCTCTCTGTCCTGTGCAATCTTCACCTATACAACAGTCTCTCCTTAATGTGCAGGAAATCCCTGCCCAGAGTTCACCCCTGTGATTCTCACCTTACATAGCCACCACGGTTACCTCTGGAGCTCACTTTGTGTCTGGTTGCCAGAATGGGAAGAGATAAGCAGAAAGCTGAGGAGGAAAAGCAAGGGCAAACAGCCACTTACCACACTTAAAGGGGTTTTGCCACCGTGCCAGCAGCACAAGCTCATAAAACCCAAGGGTAGAACATGGTGTTCTCTCCAGCACTCGCAACACACAGAGGGATTAATCAGTTTGTGTAACATGGAGCCAAGCGGCGGCTGCTCCAGCCCAGGTGCGCGTCACCAGCAGCAGCTGGTACAAAGAGCTTCCTTCCAAATCCATTGCTCTAAGAGCATCTGGAGACCAATGCCAGCTAAAAAGGCTCACTTTCTCCACAAAACTTTGCCTTGTTTGTAATTTTTTCTCTCAAAACCATGTTATCTTACCTTCATTTTGGAGAAGGGTATGAAAAACACATATTCTGTCCTTTTCATTACAGCAGACAGGAAATACAATGGTGATTGTTGTTGACTGTAGAGCTCTGACTTTTTAGCTACTCATAAAATTTTACCACTTCAAAGTGATTCCTGGAGGGATATTTATTAGAGGAGTCTGAACTCATCTCTGGCTGAAACTGGCTCTGTCTAGCTATCATGAGCCACATGTGGTTTCAAATTGCCTCTGATAGCAGTCTCCAGAACAATGGAACCCGTAAGTTTATATTAAATATTTATATGACTCTACTTTGTGCTCTTCTTGGTTTAATTGTTCTTTGAAATTCATCAAAATGTATTAGCAAAGTTCCTTACTTAACATTGTTGGTACCATTTAGTATGAATACTCTGCTAAACAAACAGGTCTGTCTGCATAGACCACCTTACAGAAGCAAAATGGCAAAGCGCTACCTTGGCTCTTTCCAGTCTCAAGGAGAACAGGCAGCATAAGCAGGCTCCTGAGCTCTGATCAAATCAGCACCCTAATTCCTGGAGTACAGTTTATTTCAGAAATTCAGTACAGAGAACAAAAAAGCAGTTTCCAAGGAGGAGAAAGACTGTTCTGGCAGACTGAAGTGTTTAAGTTTTTTTATTTTTTAAGAAAACTCATGGTATTTCAAATGAAATAAAGACTTTTTAAAGACATGGTATGAATTTTACCAATTAAAATGAAAGGAAAGTGTTAGAAGTTAAAACTTTGCAATGTAGTCTGAACTGGCATTTGGATTTGTTGGTCTTAGTTGAAATGAAACAGCACAAGACCTTTTGGCGACTCCAGAACACTTCACAGATTTACAGTTTCAATAAAAACACTATTGTATAAGACAGAAAGCTTCAATTTCAATCTAGAGTAATCT
Organism: Phaenicophaeus curvirostris; assembly: GCF_032191515.1. Classification (NCBI taxonomy): domain Eukaryota; kingdom Metazoa; phylum Chordata; class Aves; order Cuculiformes; family Cuculidae; genus Phaenicophaeus; species Phaenicophaeus curvirostris. Next base: position 15,259,508 of record NC_091404.1, on the reverse strand, counting down.
CATTGTCTCTCGCAGACACAGACATCACTGGGAATAGGAAGAGGACCACCACTCCCAACAGCCAATGGTGTCATTTACAACTGAGAAATTTATTGAGTGGAGAAACATATGAGCCAACTCTAAATGTCCTGCTGAAAGACCTGCAAGAAGAGGAATAAAAATGCGCCAGTATGGATGGAGCCATTTGGAAAAGTGAAGACAGATGTTCTCAGAAACATCTCCCAGTTTAAGCTCTTTATTTTTTTTTTTTTCCACAGGGGGTTCTCTGATCTACTTTCCCAGTAGCATTATGCTGAAAATTCCTAAAAAGAAATTCTGAAATGACAGAGAACTGCATCAAAAGCCAAACAAAATCAAGGAAAAAGTGAAGGTACCTTTGTGTGACAACCAGGACAATAAGTAGTTACAAATGAATGAACTTGCTGTGTAAATCTGGAACATGCAGCCCAAAGCAACAGCAAGGCAAGGATTTACTCAGTTATAGCTGCCTTTCAGCAAGACAAAGCAGATGCCAAACAGCGAGACTGAACAGCAAGGAAACATTGCTAGGACATTGCATTAAGAGCCAGGAGCCAGATGTTAGGCTATGAGCTGGCTTGAAAAAGGCTACGACTGCCAAGAGGAGAAACTTCTTTTCCCTATGTAACCCTGCATGAGTGAGAAGCAAACAGATCACGAAGTCTCAGTCACAAATACTCATCTTCAGTCTCCGTTCCTTTAAAGGGGAACAACTAGTTGTTTGGAAAAAAAATCAAATGGGTGAAAATCCAAAATTTAGAGGTAGTTTTATGTTAGCAAGGTAGTTAAGACAAGTTCAGTAGAGTCCCCTACCTCTTCTACACATTGTGTCATCTGCTCTAGCATACATATTTTATCATCTGTATCAGAAAATGAATGTATGTTGTTGACTTTATTACTCTGATTAGTAGTATTTTTCCCAGCTGATTTTTACATTGTTCCTTACATCTGCTAGGATTCATTCTTAGGGCTCACACCACAGAGCACAGTCCCCATCACCCCTGGGTGCTCTCTGTACTATAATGGAGTCAGCAGTAACTCTCAGCTGAGCTTTTCCTGATGGAGCTTTCAGCGGCTTGGAATAATTCCCCATTGCTCTGCATTTATACATTACTATAATCACACACATTTAACGATGCTGAATACTAAAGCAGAAAGTTAAAACACTCAGAAGTTTTTTCAAAATCCAATTAGATGTAATTAAAATATTTATAGATTGGGTGTAAGTTTTCCCAAAAGGCTCTCTCTTACAAATATCTGTAACACTAGGTGAGGATCACAGCAGAATCCATTCCATTAATTGCTTTTGGAACATTTTAGCATTACTATATTTCCAAATTAATAACAAGTTAAAAAAAGGAAAATATTAACTCAGAATAAAGAGAGTAATACCCAGACATCCATACAGTTACCGTTTATAGCAGCTAACAAGCTGCAGCAGAGGAAGAAGCAAATTCAGAGCAATGCGAGGACCAAGTGCCATCTTGTGGATCCACAGGCACCACACAGGAGATGTCACAGACAGGATTTAGTTAGGCACAGGATGGATTTGTATGCTCCAGGCATAGTGACTGGTATTAAAAGAAATCACTTTGTTAAAATCACTGATGTGTTCTCCCTTTAGAAGACTGCAGACATCACCTTCAAGATTTACAGTCATCCCATTACTCTGGCTCCCAAAAGAAGTCCATAAAACTTTTACCACCCAGTTCTTGCATCACAGCCGTAAATTCCAACTGTGTTTTATCTCAGACAGTATAAACCGGGCACTGACTGCAAAGCCCTGCAGAAGCTGCCATTGTGCAGCAGGGAGCATTCACCCCCCAGACTTACACAGAGCCAGTGTCGCAGTCCAGATTTGCCAGTGCAGGTCAGTCTCTCCACCAAGAAGTCAGAGTTTCTCCCCTGCATTGCTCCCAAAGATAATCTCACTTTGAACAAGTGGTCCTTCTGCTTCTGCCTCTCCATTATTTTAAAAATCCATGCAACAGTGCTCAGTGGAGAGGTAACACCAGAACTCTGGTACCCCAGAGGAAGGTGCGCTGCTGCTGAGAAAGTCATTGGTTGCTCAGTGATGCCAGACCAATAACCTGATTGTTTTGCTAAAGTGACCACATGCTATTGTAAAGTAAATTTCTTGGGGCTAGGAAAAGAAACATTTGAAATTAGTTTTTCCCACTTTTGGAATTTACCAACAGTCACGCTACAGCAAAAAACAAAATACTGATGAGAAGAGCCAAAAGTTTCTCCATTTAAGATGTTTCTGTTGGAAACCTTTCCTAGACTCTTTTCCCAGAACAATCATAGCAAGGCAGAAAGTAACTGTGGAGATCTTGTTTTTCCTGTATCTTCTGCTTATTTTCCAAAGTAGATGCCTTGTTCTCAGAGGGCTTCTGCAATCTGCCTCCCCTCAAGATCCAGTACCTGCCAGCAAACCATGGAGTAAGAAGAGTTTTGCAGCACTATGCAAGGAGAAATACAAACAATAGATAACTGAGTGCACATTTACACAACAAAGTGAAATCCATAACTTTCTCTTTTGTTCATTTGCCCGTTATTATTTTACCCTGCATTCTCCTCACTCCAGTTTTTGTAGCAGCCAGAGGATGGCACAAAATTCCTCAGGAGATGGTTAAGGACAAAACCCGCAATGCAGCTACTCCAGCTGAAGAGAGAGGAATTTAGGAGTAGGTTAGGAGTCCTATCTTCATGCTCTCCAAGGAGGAAAAGCCAGGCCAGATATCCCTCATGGCTTGAAATCCTTAACAGCCTGTACCAATGGCCTGAGTTTAGAGAGATATGATTCAATCCGTTTTACTGACAGAGCTTCAAACAAGAGAGTCTGTTAAGAGGAATGAAAATAAGGTCTCGAATGACTTCCAGCCTGCCTTCCCCAGTAACACCACATGAGCTACACATTTAAATCCGCTCTGGGGTTTTCCCTCCCTCCAGAGCAGGACTGGCTTCTCTGCTGTACTGCAGATACACCACAGACCAGTTCTGGCTGATCTCTGCATGCCCAAAACCTTTCCTTCATGAAGGGAATCAGAGTTGTTCTTAAAAACATGGTTATCTTAAACTTGCAAGACAGCATGTGAATAAATAATTTAAAATTTGGGGAAAGTGTCCATTTAGATTAATGCTAGGCTGAAAATTGAGCTTCTGCCCAAGACACTGGATGACTATTATAACATTCAGTCCAGTTTAGTGGAGTAATATTCCAGTTACATGAAGTTTCTCGGAAAGAAATGTACTATCTGTCACCTACTTTCTGCTCCTTTTATCTGTAATGGAGACAATTATTTTAAAAATATCTTTCTTTGGTAGACTCACATGCAAGTCATCTCTCTTGGCTAACTTTGGGAGACATATTGCAGTGATAAACATAAAGCCATCAACTTTGAAAGCAAAGAAAGGTGACCTGTCTATTGATACCTACAAATCAGACTGGGAAAGAGTCCAAGGAGAAACACAGAAGAGCTTTCAACCCAGATCAGTAAGCTCTCCCATTTCTTTCTCCAGAGATGGAGGTCAAAGCAAACAGCCCAGACTTCAGAAGTGAGTCAGCTGCGTGCCTCTGAGCATGTGAGAGCTGACACCAAATGCTCCACAAGTGTCTGAAGGCTCCTTCATGGAGGAGTGGACAGGCACAGGCATCGTTCCTTCCTCTTCCCTCCCATGACCAAGGCAGCAGCACACATTTATAACTTGTGGTGTCCCTGCCACACCACACATGGACCCTTCCTGCTCACTCCTCCACTCACAGCATTTTAGCACTGCCTCTCTGAGGAAATTATACCCTAGTAAAGCCAACAATAGGTGTGCTTCAGACACCTGGTGACCCAAACGCATGTGTGTATGTCTCCTCTCTCTGGAGACCCTCAGCAGCAACAATCCCAAAAATATTTCAGAAGGTTTCACAGCTCTCTAGGCAAATGCTTTAGTCCCTACTAAATGGCTCATCTTTCTTTCAGGACAGTAATACAAGAACTGTCTCGCTGGATTTTTTTCTCTGCAAGATGAGCCCTTCTCTACCATAATGCCTCTTCCAGTGGAGAGATGGTCTTGCAACAGTGCACCCAGTTTTCACAGCAGCCCAAGGGCTAAGTCCTCAGTTCCACTGCAGATTAACCCAGGATTATTCTGTAAAGCAGAGAAATGCTTTCACCTGTCTTTGACAGACAAGAGGCAGACTCAGAGTCAGAACACGCAAGGTGCCTGTAAGAAAGGTTCAGGTGGACTTGGGGTAATTGCAGCTGAAAATCACCATTACTCCTTAGCTCTGGCAATGTCACCTCTCTGTGTGACTTCCACCTTCACTAGGTCCCTTAAAAACTCACTGGAGATGCCTAGAGCTGCTCAGGCTTGAGCCATTTATGGCCTCCAAGGAAAGCAGCGTTTTCACGTTTCCCCCTGTGTGTCCCAAGTGGAGGCAGAGTGTGCCCAGCCTACGCTGACAGAGCAACAGCATCTCAGACAGCTTTTCACAGAATCATGGAATCATAGAATAACCAGGTCGGAAGAGACCCACCAGATCATCAAGTCCAACCATTCCTATCAAACACTAAACCATGCCCCTTAGCACCTCGTCCACCCGTCCCTTAAACACCTCCAGGGAAGGTGAATCAACCACCTCCCTGGGCAGCCTGTGCCAGTACCCAATGAATCTTTCTGTGAAAAATTTTTTCCTAATGTCCAGCCTGAACCTCCCCTGGCAGAGCTTGAGGCCATTCCCTCTTGTCCTGTCCCCTGTCACTTGGGAGAAGAGCCCAGCACCCTCCTCTCCACAACCTCCTTTCAGGTAGTTGTAGAGAGCAATGAGGTCTCCCCTCAGCCTCCTCTTCTCCAGGCTAAACACCCCCAGCTCTCTCAGCCGCTCCTCATAAGGCCTGTTCTCCAGCCCCCTCACCAGCTTGGTTGCTCTTCTCTGGACTCGCTCCAGAGCCTCAACATCCTTCTTGTGGTGAGGGGCCCAGAGCTGAACACAGGACTCCTTAACAGGGTGGTGAAGGTGTCCCCATTAGCACCACGACCATACTGGAAGAACAACTTACTCAGCAGAGGTCAGGAGAGAAAGGGTGTCCTTGCTGCCTGTGAGCTGAGGCCACAGGGAAAGGTGTGTCTCAAAGGTTAATTTAGTAAGGTAACATTTTACTTCTGGAAAATAACTTTAGTAAAATAACACTTTGTTGGCTGTAGGCCAGCGGCACGGCTGGCAGGGCCCCAAGAAAGCCCCATTCTACCCCAGCCCCGCTCTACCCCTTTCCTGTTCAGTCTGGACAGTCACTTAATGAGATTTTCAGACAGAGCTCTAACATGGGCGCCCACACATGCTAACGGCCCCTTTGGGTGCGAGGCTGGGCTGTGAGCATAATTACACCATCTGAACTGTATCATTTGCTTCATTACTGCTGAAGAGTGTTAACATCTGAAACTAGTTGATCACCTTGCTTAATGAGCCCAGTTTTCACAGGTATGGTTGAAAGTCACATACCAGGAGGAAACAAGACCACAGAGGAACATGTCCTCATGTGAGGTTTGCTGCCGGTTCAGTGTATATGCGCTGCTATAGGAAAGTGAGACTACTGCTCCTTTTGCACCCAGGCAGCCCACCCTTAGTGGGAGAAGGCTCACACCTTTTTCAGGGCCTGCCAATAAGGAAGGAGAGAAATCTCACCCTGCTTCCAAACTTGATCGAGACCGCCACCTACTAACAAGGAGTTGAAGTGACAGAAATTGTGCCGCGTTTCCAGAGAGAAAATCAGAAGAGAAGCAGGAAAAAAGCTAGAAGACTCACATTTGTAAAAGTGTTTAAAATGAAAAGGATGTTTCCTTCTTCTGGTTGTGATGGTGAGAAGGCTGGTCACGCTGCCTCCCCAGGGTGCAGACGCTTTTCCTTGGCTGAATCAACAGCTCCCAGCACACAATTCGGACTCAGCTGATTATTTAACTGATTAATTATTTTATTTAATTTGATTATTTTGTCTTTTCTTTCCATATATGAAATGTCCACACGTGCACCATGGTTTCCTAAGAGAGACCATCTGAAATGGTTTGACACCTAGTGAGAAGTACATGCACTCCAGCATTTTGGTTAGCAAGAAAAGCTCAAGAACAACCAGCCCATAAATCAAAGGAGAGAGATTAGACTATGGGCTCAACCATTCCTGTACTGTTCCTGTTCTCAAAAAGCAGAGAGAGAAAGAAAATTTCCACCAGATCTTTGTGACTTTTCTTTCTGTCTTCTGACCAGCTAGTGGAAGCTGTTTAAATTTTACATTTCAATTCAAATCAACAAAGGCTAAGGGAAAATTTCCAAAGTTTTCTCTTAGTTTTGGATATGATTCCCTACTGACAGGTACAGTTTCTTAATGTGTATCCTAACAGTCCCCTTATGGAGGAAGGAATTCCCCTCTATTCCTTCTCTTCCAGTAGAAATTAAGTACCTGGCTAGGCGTTAGCCACTTACATAGTCATTCTTTGAGTCTCAGAGGATGCATTTCTGGGGCTTCCTGAAAAGTAGATTCCCCACAGGAGAACTCAGTGCAGAGCTCCAGTGCCCAAGTGGATGCCCTGACCAGAGAACCACCCTTACCTTCCAATCTGGCCAAGTGGGAACAAATAACTTTTCTTGTGAATATGGGGTGTAGCTTTTGCATTTCATGTTCAGCCAATCGTTTTGCTCACACTGTTGAGTAGTTTAAATCAGTAATTATATATCTGTAAACATACACATGCATCGTATAGCAACACATACTTTCATATATTATATAGACAGACGGAGAGTTAGAGCCAGGTATCATTAATCTTAAATATTTATATCTTCCTGGAACAACTAGTTGACAGCTGTTAAGCTACTGGCAAACTGTCTGCCTTAAGTATTTTTCCCCTTTCTTTTGGCACTATGCCCCTGGCTTGGTTTCAACTACACATTGCAGAGACCGTTCAGAACAATAACTACACACTGTCTCGTAAAGTAAGCTGAGGAGTACATTCCCCCTCCAATCACGCCTGCAGCTCACTAACAATAATGTGACTTACACACATTTGCATGGATAGGGGAATTAGCTCCGCTATGGATCAAATTACTCTCCTGTCCTTGCTGAAGCCTCCCAGCACACCAGCTGAACCAGTGGAAAAACTCACTTTGCAGGCGGGTATTTGGATTAACAGCAGGAGCCACAAGGAGCTTAGAGGGAGAGAAAACTCAGGTTCTGTGTGAACTTTTATGCAATCTATGCTTTATTCTGCCAATACCTTTTTACACTTGAACACTGCCCCTTTTCTCTGTTTTGACTAAGTTTACCTTGGGGTCAACGACAGCACAGGAGGAACAGTGACCAAACCAAACTCCAGCAGCTTCACTCATTAACATCTCTGATTCCTCTGCCTCCTGTGCCACCTTCCTCTGTCATGTGGTACTGCAATAACCGCTGCAAGACAGCACATTGATTTTAAAAAGGGGCGGAGGGGGGCAGCAGGGACAAGGTTTTGAGGCAGAGATGTATAAAGCCTGATTCCCACTGTCCTGCACTGTACACAGTCATATAGGGAAAGGCTGAAGGGATCGGATGTTCTGTGGGACCCTCACCTCAGCAGAGCTGACTTCATGCTACAACAGACCCAGTTTCACAGCAGATGTTGTTCATAATGCAAAACAAGCAGAGGGTGAAGCACCGCCTGGCCTGGGGAGATCTTTCTAACACTTTGCAGCCTGCGTCATCTGTCCATGAAACACTACAGACATGTGCAGCATTTCCTTAGCCAGGAAAACATGATGGATAATTATTGTAGCTGTACAAGTGAAGTCACAGGGAGCCTGTAAGCATGAACGGAGAGCAGTTAGATAATAGACGAACAAGCAGGATGCCTACAGCCCATTGAAGAACGAACAAAAGGCTTACATGAGACACCTGTGGTATTGTACAAGGAAGGCACGCAGACTCGGAAATGCCTAAGTATAGCATTTAAAGATGTACAGAATGAACGGAACGTGGTATTGCTAATAACTGGCACTCTCATGCGTGCTTAGCATATAGATAAAGTAATTACCTAATCAAAAATTTCTTGAAAGACAAGTGAGAGAAGATGTTAACCAACATGAGAAGTAACAACTGCAGTACCAAGGACTGATGGTGGACCTAAACGGGGGGCAAGGCCTGGGTGTTCGGGTGATAGCTGGAAGCCACTCCTCTGTTTGCTGCTGAAGACCTTGTGTTGTGCTTGCAGCTTGGGTGTAGGAGCTGAACCAATACAGAATTCAGTAAGGGCACAACCAAGTGATTTGGAGGAAGACGAGAACATGGAGCAGCCTGGATTTATACTGACCAAAGGGTCAGTGGCCAGCTGGAAGATACTTTGGAGCAGTCCTGGAAAAAAAGGAGACAAATCGCAGCAGTGAACAGAATACATGTACCTTACATTAAAAAGCTGACATGGTTCTATGTCTTAGTGCACAAAATCCATCAAATAGTGTTTGTTGCATTAACTCAATGTATTGAATCCACAGCTTTTCCCTTATAGATCTGGCAATTTGGGGGAAAAAATGTCTTTAGCCACTAGCGGTCGTTGTTGTCCTGTGCAGCAAGAACTCCCAGAGTTAGCGCAGGGAGAGAATCCTATCAAATCATTTCCATGAGCTTATTTTCACCAGGTACAAACCACAGTCAAAATTTTAAAGTCAAGCATGAAACGCTACCTCTGCTCATTCATCGGGAGATGAACGGGTGTCGAATTTACCTCTTCCTGTAAATTACATTCAGTGTCAAGGAAAACATAACAGTTTGACAACAATTAGGTACCACAATGAATTGGAAACAGCGCAGAGAGCCAAGCAGATGCTGCTTTGTTTACGGAGTTTGTGTAAACACTGATTTTGATGCAGCTCCTTTTATCCCATGTGCACGTATGTCCCCCAACCTAATAACAGGCAATTGCAAAATCACAGGAAACTATGATACCCTGTTTTGAGGAAGTTTTGTGTGTTTGCTGAGTGCTTATACAAAGCAAGCGCTCAAACAAAGCAGATGCTGCTTTCTGTGGCTTCCCCCAGACAAAGTCTCTGCAGTATATAGAATAAAAATTTAGGCCCAGATTGACAAAGGGACATAGGCTTTTAACTGCTTCGCTTTTGGATATCCAGCTGGTGGAGCAGAATTCACAAATATGAGTAGGGCATTGGGGAGGCAGGGCTGAAAAGCATATTTCAGGGCTGTGCAGAGTTACCCCGGCTACTTTATGTGAGTTAGTTCAGGCTGTAGAAACAGTACAGCTGCTAGTCCTTCTAAAAATCCCACAAGGTATACAAAAGGTGGTCACAACCATAATTAATAAGCTGAACTTTAAGCGTCTAACTGACTGCACTCGTGAAAACTGCAGTCCCTATAGATTCCCAGATGCTCTGACTGCCAGGCACAGTTTTCAGGGGTCTGTGACATGGTCTTATGTGGTTAAACACTGTATTAATGGTTTTTCTTTTTGGAACCTGTGATTATGGAGGGTCTAGATCTCAGTTCCCTTTTGGGATCTACATTCACCCATGAAAAAACAGAAGTTCCATTCCCAAGCTTTGTTCCTCCCTTCAGCTGATTCACTCCACAGCCTAAATCCTCCTCCTTTGGACAGTCTCATCAGCCTTCTTTATGCCCAAGTGGGACAGAGTCATCTAAAAGAAACACAAAAGGCATCTCCTACTTTCCAACTAAAGTACCAGATTGCAGGCACTTTCTACGCTACTGGAGTTAACATGCAGTATTTTTTCTGATCTACCTCAAAACACAGCCAGCTTTCAAGGAAAAAAAATGCAGCTATCTGATCAGGGTGTATGGAAGTTCTGTCTTTTGTGGAGGGTGTATTTTCTAAGTTTCACATTAATAACAGCATTATCAAAGCTATTCCACAAGATTAATCCCAATGGCTAGAAGGAGAATATGTGCATTAAGCAACTTCGCTAGAGGAAAGATTAATAACAAATGAAGACCAAAAGTAGGAGGATCAGTACAGTAACTGCCTTCACTTTTTCTCATTTTCTGCATTTTACGGATTATAGATTGATTTACTGTAGAAACCTCAACTTTTAGTAAAATGTCATGATATTATTACCCTCCAATTATAATCACTAATCAACACTACACTCTGCCTGCTTTCTGTTGGCTTCAAAATAACATTTCTGATACGAGAAAGCCACAGCTTGATTTTAAAACATGAAAATTTTAATTACACATACGTAACTACATATGTACATAACTGTATGCATGTATAGTCACACATAGACACACACACAATTTCCTTTCACATGGGCAGGAGCTTTATAGCTCGCTTCAACAGAGCCAGATATCACCAATAAAAGAAAACACATCTTGTCTCTGGGAAAGGAAAGCAGGAACTTTCTTTGGGATAAGCATGACATGTTACCACTCATTTAAAATACTTAGCAGGGCTTCCACATTTTGCCTACCCTCCTGGTTAAACAACATAAGAAACGTATTACCCATGGGTGCAAACTGACTACTTGAGACAACTTGAGCAAAAAAAAAAGGGCTTAAAATAGATGGATATCACTTTAAACAACTTTAAACAATGTGGAAAGGGATTGCTAAAAAACTGACCTAAGATTTCATTCAAGTTTCACTGCTGCCATCAGGAATTTCTCCACTGACTTTGCTGAGCTTTGGATTATGTCGCAACACTATGAAATGAGAAATGAAGGAAGGAACTCCGGTTTTCCAGAAATCCTTATGTCATCTCCATCAGAAGCCTCTCACAAGCCTTTAGAAGAAGGTGTTACTCTTACACAGACTATAAAAGAGACAGAGTGAGCACCAAATTTCCAAATGTCTTCCTCATTCGGGTAAAGGAAACTATTCTGAAGCAGATTCCTATTCCCTAAAAAAAGTTTTTCTCTTCTTTTTTTGAACTTTTGTGAAGAAATATTCTCAATACTCTTTCATACTCGAGTGGTAGATATATTCAAATATTTTCAAACCATTCATACAGTAGGAGATGTTCTAGACACGCTGTTCACTTACTTGCAGACTGTCCCAAAGGCTATGCACTCATTAAAAGAAAAAACTGTTAAAAAAATTAATTTACTTTAAATCCAGTTCTGCATAATTCCATTTTAGTGCAATCTATATTCATGCAAGCATTTAAATATTCTATTAAAATGAATCCATCATCAAATAACATGGAATCCAGCAAAGTAATAGCTAACATCTTAGTGTTAAGCCTCCATCAGAGTCACAACGGTGCCTTGATACCCCCTTCATTTATTTCCAATTCTGGCATCTGTAACCATGGCAACATACACTGAAACCTTTCAAGCAGAACAGAACTGACAATCACAATAGCAGCACAAAATACCTGAGGTGGGGAAAAAAAGAGGAGAGGCACAAGCAGGTAGTTGTTGAAATTAAAAACTAATGACAAGAAAACAGCTGGAAACAAATGCTGGCTCACATGACCATATTCTCTAGGCAGATGTGTTTTTGCAAACCTGGTCTGCTCCATCCTATTAGCTGTCCATCTGTGGAAAGGGAGGTGAAATAAATATTGTTTCAACAAAGAGTAGAAGTGTAAACTCGAAAAAGTAAGTTGCTGCAAATAGAAAGCAACTGTTTATCTGTTGCATGCACATCCAGGAGGACTCAACATTAGCCTCTGGAAAGGTAGGTAATATTTTCCAGAGGCATTTACAAGTGTGCTTCAGAGAAACAGCATACAGCAAGAAAGAATGAGAAGTCACCTTTTAAAGTGATTCTAAAAGAATAATTCCATTAGCCTACATCAAAGGAAAGGTTTGAAACGAGCATGAGTTAATAAACCATATATGTGTAAACTGGGATAACTTCCTAGACTTTTAAGGAATCTAATTATCATTTGAAGGCTGTGAAGCAAGGAAAGGAAATTCTATCTTTAAACTGTAACAATCAAAACTAGAAATGAAATTGACCTGTGTGGGAGAGCAGAGCAGGACGCAGCTGCAAGGCTAGCTTCGAAGGTTTATGGGGCTGGAGCTGAAAAAAAAGCAAAGATCAAGGCCATCACAAGACCTGCCAGGAAGGCTTGTAGTTTTTATCTGTTACCCCCAAGAAGCTGAATGTAGAGAATAGAATCAGAAAAGCAAGAGATGGATTGGAACTGGCCTCTCCATTGCAGCACTCCACTCACCTCACAAGCCGTAAGCCATGACTCAGGCATCAAAAGCACCAGGAAAGTCAGCGAGTAAGGCTCACTGAAAAAAAAAAAAAAGAGAAGACGAAAGCAAACAAGATGTTAAACTAGACAGTCAAGGGAAAGAGGCAGTGTATCTGGGGATTTCTCTGCTAAAAAGCTATAACCCACAAGAGACCAACATGAGATATTTCACCAAATCTTGCTTTGAGATCACATAACTGCTGCCTAAGGGGCTTCATATGCTCTCAAATAAACTGCATATTATACTTTGCCTGTTAGAACCCATGTGGTCTCCCTTTAGATACCTTTTTTTATCCTTAGATATCAGAAGGAAACATAAAAATACCGCAGCAGGTATTAGGCAGGATAAGTCCCATATTTGCATGGGTTAGAGTAACAGCAATAGGGTACTGGTTGATGACTGTACAAAGACCTGAACCCTGCAAATGTGTGAATATGTATGTGGGAAGTCCAGCTTTCCAGGATCAGACACTGCAGCCAGTTCTTCTCCCTTTTTGGTGCCTTGTGCATGAAGAGGAGGACAAAGAGCTGTGGTGTCCCAGGCACGTGACTGCCTCATTTTTCTGGGTGACAATGGTAGAAAGCCTGCATTGTCCTTCTGCTCAACGCAGTTTCACCTTCTTCACACGGGGTCAGAGGCAAGGAGGAGGCTCCTGGAGGAAGACCACCACTGGAAAATTAGAACTAGCCACAGAAATGTGAGGAGGGCTTCTCACTCCATGGGGTGACTGGGATCTCAACACTCACAAAGCACCTTACACTCTGCCTTGGGTTGTGTCTTCCCTTTTCCCTTGTCCAGGACCGCTCGTAGAGATGCCTAGTCCATACCCCTGTGAAAAAGCAAATGAACCAGGCACCTCTTGTTTTTACCGTGGTGTATGACCGTGTCTCCATGCTGAAGCTGTTTGTGTTGCTGGGAATTGTGTTTCCCACTGCTGATGATCCATCACTCAAGATCTGCAGCAGCAGATGACATGGAGGGAACTAGGAGTGCTTGCTTTTAGGACAGGAAGCAGAAGGTTAGTCCATTCCTCTTTTCCACAGGTTTTGGGGTTTTTTCTCATTCAAATCTTATTGTACAATGACGACTGGTGCAATATTCAGTAGAAGCAGAGGAAGATCTGGACTTGAAACAGAGAAAACCGAAATGGAGAAGAGCTGGAATGTGATTGAGCATTCATGTTCTGAGAAAAGAGTCAGTTTCTTCTTTCTCACTTGCTTCTCAAGGGGAAAATGTAACTGTCAAGCCACAGCACACAAAAAAAGCTGTCATTCACTGTCAGGCAGGAAGCACCTTATTCTCTTTCCTCTGGGGAATTTCTTCAGTCACTGGATTCTGTAAAAGAGTATATTTTTCCTCTACCATTATCTCTCATTGACTCCTATTTTCTTCTTTGTCATTCATAGACTCTTTTTCCTGACCTCTGAGAACGTTTTAAGTTTTCCAGCCTATTTCTCTAATGCCTTCAGGTTAATATGGGTTCAGCAATGGCAGAGTTTAACAGCGGGTTTGCAAGTAGCAGTCACTCAAAGGTCTGAGAGCATTGGGAAGGGATAAGAAAAACTAGACAACTGCAAACCACAAGCCAAAGCCTCCTCCATCCTGCAGCCTCCTGGAACATGTTTTGCTCCAGCTAGAGCTCACAATGGACCACTGTGCTCCAACTGCACATAAGTACACGTCCATACACTGCTCATCTGTACCCCACATATCGTTCAAAGTCTCTGCTTCCCAGAGCAGCCACATTTCAACTCACAGACCTGGTTCTTATCTATTCCATGAAGCCCAAACCCACAGATGCCAAGGCCAGAGGAGAATATTGCAGTCCCCTCTAACATGAAGTCCTCCATAACACAGCGCTTCACCCCGTGACTTCTAGATCAAGTTGAACAAATTGCACTGTTGTAACATTTTCTTGAAAAAGGCATCCCACCTTGAGTTAAGGACTTCAAGTGGTAGAAAAGGTACTGCGCCCCTTCGGATGTTATTTCAATAGTTAATTAATCTCACTTTAAAAATGGCCTGCTTTTTTTCTAATTTTCACTGACTTCTTCCATTTCTAGTAACAGAATCTTGTTATACTTTTACAGACATATAGCAGGTTTTCTATCTTTACTAGGGTGCTGACAGATAAAAAAATTCAACTTCCTATTTTTTCAAAGAATCTAATTAATGTTCCAATAAAGACAACCTTTTAACTTCAAAATCGCATTAGATCAGTTTTATGGAAAGATATACATTTATTCTTGGATTGCTAGGGACTACAACAGTAAAAGCATTTGCATCCAGTGTTCCTGTATCTCTGCACTCACTTTCACCTAAAAGCAAAAGTGTGAAAACCGTAACTCTCTCTGAATATAAGGATTTTTATATCACTTTGCACATTCAAAGCTAATTCATTATCATTTAGGGTAAAACTACAGATTTGATTGCTATAATGAAAAAGTTAATACCCTAGACTTAAACAGTTCTGAACAGGAAGCAACTGTTAATATCTCAGTTATTACTCTTCTATAGAATTTTACTTTCTTTGCCATCCCAAACTGGGAGAAAAAGTTTATGTAATGAGAAGAGTACTCACTAACCTAAAATGTTTTGGAGCCATGAAAGCAAAATGCTTTATCTCAAGTTTTACTTCTCAGAAAGTGTAAATGAGCTAATATTTCAAAAGACAGGGTCCTTTGGAGCTGAAAAATGAAACTTGTTCATTGACACTATTTCAGACTTTTTTTCCTATTCTCTTTTCAGATTGCACTCCCGGCTGTAACAGGCTGTCCTCAAGAGAATAGAAAGCCCTAACAGCACTGTACACGTAGAATCTTGTCTGAAAGTATGGCTAGTTTGTTAAAATAATCAGAATCCTCTTACTTGGACCAGTGGGCACTGTGTCATGTAACTCTGAGTCCCAGAAATCATTCTCAATTACACATGTACACTTGTTCAGCATTATAATTATACCTGGGCGCCTCCCATCCTGATGTCTCTTCCAACCCAACACCACCACCCCTTCAAATCAGGATACAAAAATGGACTTCTTCTTTCTCACCCTGCAAATCTCCTATACTAGGATAAAGCAGAAGCAAGCAAGTGCAGCCTGCAGCCATTACCTGTCCTGTTTCTGCTGTAAGACTGGTGTAAAGGGCAGGAGCTGAGCCCAGGATTAGGGCTTTATAACTGCGCAGCTGTTACCTTTCTACCTGTGGAAAATGTTTGGTGGGGTTTTTTTTAAGTTATTATAGTCTAATCTCGTGCTTTATGACTTCAGAATTGGGGCTGAATCCTATTAGGGAGACAAAAGGCTCCTTGTAGCTCATACACGTCTAATAATGCGAGAGATAGAGAGACTATTATATTTGGCACAATATTTAGAGAAATTAATCCTCAAGCGCTAAAGATTTGAGGGATTAACAGACTGAGTGACAGCTGAGCTCATCCAGCCTATATCCTTGGATTGTGCAGCAAAACCATTTGCCTTCAAGTTGAACGTGTTCCTCACTTCCACCTGAGTCAGCACAATTCCTGCTTTTCTTGCTCTCAGGTCCCCAGGGGGGATCAACAAACTAATAAATCCCTATTTCATGGTGGCTTGCAAAATTGTTGTGTTATGTTCATTTCTAAGATTTTATATGTCCTTTCCTCTTTTTGTTAAGGAAAAGATGTATCCCATGTTAAAAATGTATTACATCTTTAAATCCTTGAAATTTGATTTAAAAGTCATTGAAATTGTCCATTTTCAATGAGAAATTATGTGTAGCAGTCACGCATGTAAACATGTCCCCAGAATATCACCCAGACCCTCCCACACATTTCTTGGAGTAGATTTAACTAGTGGGAGATCCTAAGTACTGTGTCATTCTTCCTCTGCACTAATTCCACTCAGCAGAAATGTGACTATTCCCCTGGGCTAAACTGAGGTGGAGAGAAGCAGGGAGACACACTCCCATCTCAATTACTGTAGGGGTGTCCTACAGTGGACAGTTAGGAAATGGCAAGTAGTGGTCCTGGTACTGGAAAGGCTGTGGCATCACAAGGCAAAGGCTCCCCAGCTGAGCAGATAAGACCTGATAGGGAAGGAGAGGAGATTTCGTGGTTGCCATGGCAGTGGCAGCATGGGGCCATAGCAGGAGAACAAGAAATATTCACTGCAAGCTTATTTTTGTAGCTTCAGAAAGAATCTGTGAAAATAGCTGAAATAAATTTACAACGAATATTTCCAATGTCTTGGTACTTTGGAGTCAAAGAAACGTACAAACACGGGAACGTTAGGCAAAGTGCAATTTTGCTCTGAGCTGTGCAACTTTGAAGAAACCAACAAGGTTACAAGGTTATGTCCAAAAGGATCTTACAAATCACAGTGCTAATATGTTTCTTGCCTTTCAGGGCTTAAGATCCTGGAAGAGGCAGAGAGTTCCTCCAACAAACACTGTCATCCAGGCAGCTGGCAGAAATCACCCAGTGTCATGTAAAATGGAGCCATTGGCTGCCCTCCACACAAATTCTTGCAGGGAAACTGCCCGTGGCAGGATGGTTTTGCCATCCTTCTTCCCAATTATCAGGTTATTTCCACAGCCATTTTTGGAAGGTAACACTTGCGGTTCCTGGCATACAGGAAAGGGCTCACACAAAATCTCCTACAGCATCATGTGCACATGGAGAATGATGGATAAAACCTGCAAGCTGGCACACACCTGCACTGCAGATAGTTTTTAGGAGCAAACAATGGGGAGATGTTTTTAGAGCAACCAGAACACCATGACCTGTAACTGTGGACAATGGCACGTTAGCATGAGATGCCACTGCAAATGTCTCCTGTGGGCATACCCAAGATCCATTCTAACTAGAAAAGCCTCCAGAAGGGTGAAGATTTTCTTGCAAGCAAAGAAAGTACCTTAGGCTGTAGATGATTCTCACTACTCGTTAGCTACTTCCCTCTCCAGGATTAATAGGACTTAGAGCTCTTAATCATGGATCAAATTAGAATCTTTATGAATAAACCATAAATTTCAATGTCTTCAGGGTAAGAATACACCTGAGAACTCTCTCACCAGGCAAGACAAGCAGCTACAGCACAGCAGTGAGATGGGGAGGAGAGCATCCAACGCTGGTCCCTTTTGCCCCATGATGTCCACATCTTTGGGGTGCCCATGTGTTACCAGCCTATAGTGGTGTGATATGTGGGATTAAATGGATAACACGAATGCACACTCAGTTTGGTGCTATATAATGTTTTCTTTTCCTTCCTTAAAATTAGCTCACAAGCCTGTTGTTCAAAAGCTGAGGTTTCCTCTCTGCATTTCCCCCTCCTTTAGTTCAAATCACATCTAAAGACAGAGCTATCCTTTCATGAACAGAACCATTTCTTTTGCTCATATTGCCAGCATGGTTAGGGCCTTATCAAATCTCTTCTCTACTGTAATATTTCTTTTCAAGGTAGCTCACTAACCCTTACCTGTTTTTCATTTTGACCTGCAAATAACAAAATACCATCAACTGAAAAAGATAATTACTCACTTGTGAAAGTAAGTGTTATTTTTTTATTCTGAGATACAGGCAATACAAATGTCACTCCAAGTCAGGTTGTATTAAGTAGTTTCATGTCACATGACACTGTGTGAATTGACACATGCTGTGCTGTTGTATGAGAACTAGGGTTGCTTGTTTGAAGAGACTTTTTTCTTTTCTATTTAGGAAAAGATGTTACCTACTATAGATATTACATGATCCATCCATTAGCTAAAAAATACAACCAGATAAAGGTATAATTTCTGATATTCACACCAAAAGAAAAGCTGAAAATCACTGCCTACTTCTAAGACATCTAGTGATAGTCGGTTTATTCCTTACTGTTTATTAAAGAGAATAAAAATAAAAGGATGTGAATACCACCGTAAGTAAATACAATTAATATAGAAAAATAAAATCAAAAAACCTCTGCAGATTCCAAAAGTCAAACTAAACCAGGGACACCGTAACTTCTGTTTTATGTTAGTAACTGGTAGAACATTCGAAAAAGCCTTTTATAAGTTTCAGCATTGTTTCATTTTTCAATAATTTCTGGAAAATTCAAGGAGTTACCGGCAATAATTTTCACTCTGCTAATCCACACCCCGGATCAGCATCACCAGATACCCTGTACTACTAGCCCCTGTCACTTAGGTTTTATTAGAAAGCTTAGAATGGGGCAAAAGAATTAATTCTTTATTTAAATCACACCTCAGAGCATTTACAATTAATAATTGAAATCAGAATGCCTGTACTGAAACTAGGACTTCACTCAAGTTGCACCTACCAACTCAATTAAAATCCTAATCAAAACTCATTAGACCCATGCACACAAACCTTGACAGCATTTGTGGTTTTGTTTAAGATTTTCCAGAACCTGGTACTTTTCCATGAGTTTTGAAAATCTCAGAATAGCTCTCTTGTACAGGAACAGGAAGGTTGTTACTCACCACCAAAGAGAAACAGAGAGGTTCTCCTGCCCAGAGCCTGATTATTTTGCTGTATGTCAGCACCCTCTCCCCATTTTCAGAACTAAATGAGAAACCAGCTTGGCTCAACAAATCTACCTCTGAACAGGCTAGTGACCCTCAGTGGCATCTGCTTTAAGTGCAGTGAGTCTTCTCAAGGTGGTCCTCTCCTTCACTTCCAGCATGCTCCCCACCATGCCAATAAGCCATAACTCAACAGCCGTATTTCCCCACTCTCGTTGTCCTCCAAGTGCACAGTCCCAGCTTTGGATTTATTGTTACTTTTAATTCCATCCTTAGACCCTTTCTTTTATGCCACCTCAGACCTTCCCTTTGCTATCCCTAATATTTTGGAAGCAGTGATTGCCTTCATCTGTGTTTCCCCTTCATTTCAACAAAAGGAAAATAAAATCTCAAAGTAAAACCCAGCTGAAACCTCTCCCTTTCAGCTGGTGTTGCATCAAAGTCAAGGATTTCAATATCAAATTCCACAACACATTCGCTTGAAATCAGGCCCAAGCTGACTATCAATATTCAGTGATTCCCCAGCGAACCAGTGCATACAGTTTGTAATGAACCCCCTAAGCAAAGGAATTTCACAAAACTTAATGATTTGATCATGAAAGTTTTGCCACGCTCTGAAGTTTGAAGCCCTTCAGCTGAAGGTAAAATTAAAAACAGAGATTTAACTAGCTATACCTGTAGGCTCTGTTTTCCAGGCAGGGAGGACAGAACAGCATCAAGAGCCTCAAAAAGGTCTTGCTCCAGAGGAGGACGGAGTACCCCTGGCACAGAGCTCAGGCAAATAGCTGCAGGTTGTCTTCATCTCCAATTCTGGCACAGGGGACCTGGAGGAAGAGACACAGGTTGGAGACACAGAGCAGAAGCCATGGCCTCTGAAGCTAGATCTCTGCAAGACAGAATAGACAGTCAACCTTGACTCTGGGGATCAACTCCAGTCCCTCTGGAATTAGTCGGAACACGCGCATAATTTCACTGTCACATACAAGTACTAGAGTTCCATCAGTGCATCTTGATCTTATCCGCAGCCTGATCAAAACTTCCACAAAAGTCTGGAGTGTTACCCTGCTTATAAAATAAAAATTAGTACTATTTCATAGAATCATAGAATAACCAGGTTGGAAGAGACCCACCGGATCATTGAGTCCAACCATTCCTATCAAACACTAAACCATGCCCCTTAGCACCTCATCCACCCATCCCTTAAACACCTCCAGGGAAGGTGAATCAACCACCTCCCTGGGCAGCCTGTTCCAGTGCCCAATGACCCTTTCTGTCAAGAATTTTTTCCTAATGTCCAGCCTAAACCTCCCCTGGCAGAGCTTGAGGCCATTCCCTCTCGTCCTGTCCCCTGTCACCTGGGAGAAGAGGCCAGCTCCCTCCTCTCCACAACCTCCTTTCAGGTAGTTATAGAGAGCAATGAGGTCTCCCCTCAGCCTCCTCTTCTCCAGGGATTTGAACCCTCTCTGCCGTGTCCCACTTGTTAGATTGTCACAAAGGAGGGCTATGCGTCGATGCTACTGGTCAGGCCAAGCTAGTGACCTCATGCTAAACCTGCAGCTTCCACAGCACAGATTTGGAAAATGTGGCATCACACAAAATGCTTTTTGAGCATTATTTTGTGTGATTCCCTGCATAGTTCATGTGCTTTTGTGCGCAAAGCAATGCAAACCCCTACATTTTGTCAGCAACACCAGAATCATGTATGCTTAACCGCGACTGCGGTAGCGTGTTGCATTTGCAAGCAAAACACACTCTTACTTTCTCAATATTGGCTCCTTTATTGCAGGCTCTTACAGCTGACAACACAGCAGAGAACTTCATAAAGAAAGTCTCATGATAGCTGTTATTTATTATGCAAATACTGTCTGCCATGGCAACATTGTATGGAGTAGTTTGCTTTATTTGCTCTGATACATGCATATTCAAATTAAGGCTGCATACATTGTGCCTACACATTACAAAGATTTTGTTTTCCTTGACACTTACAGGAGAACAAACTGCAATTAATACAGCCTGTTTAAGTAGACAGCATCCAATTAGTTATCATCCATTTTCAGATTGGGACTCTAGACAAAAAAACATGGAGCTGGCTTCTTATTCAAAAGGAAAATACATCCAAACTACAGGTTTTCAAAGACACATTTAACTCACAATGGCCAGGATACTCACTTGGCCTTTAATGTGAAATGGAGTGTTAATTTTTCTCTGTCACCTCTTAATTGCTTCCTTATTATACTGTTCAAGCAGTTAATTGCTAGACTGAGTGAAAGAGTGTTTTCAAGGGAAAGGAAATGCCACAGCATGAAAGAAAAAAAAATAGAAGGAGAGCACTAGTGTAATTGGGCCTGACATAACGTTAGTTGTGGTATTGCCTCTAATGGTAACTACAGAAATTAATAGGAAAAGCCAAATTGTTTTCTATTGCAAAACAAGCTAGGATACACGTCAGGAGGTTTTGTGCTCAGCTGCCATGCATTTAGCAGGATCACACTTCTTAGGAAGTCAATCTACTCTGCGTGTTTGTACACAGAGCATTTCCTTCCACTTCCTCTCTCACAATAAGGTACCTTACGTCTTTGTAGTGCATGAGCTGTTTCTCAGATTCACATCTCTCATTGGACTCACAGTCATCTCCATAGCTGACAAGAGCATCCCAGTGCCTCAAAACAGGAAACACACGGACTAGAAAAAGCCATGGAGGTGCAGCCTCCAGCTCTCCAAGGCCATCGTCTGTGATCACTCTGCTGAGTCCTCCAGAGGTTCTGAAGGAATCCTGCACAACAGACTTGAAGAAACAACTATCAAACATGTTCCTGCCATTCCTGCAAATGCAAGGAATTGAAATGATTGGCCTCACATTTCCAGAGGTGAACACTCTGACAGCAGTTGCATTCCCCTTTCTTGCCCTGGGCCAGCAGCACCCATACTCCTTCTCAGAAATAAAGGCCAGTCCTGCAAAAGAGACATGCGAGTCAGTAGGGAAAGACTTCACTCATGTCACAGAAGGAAAACAGATATTCCAGATGCAAAGGCAAGCATTACAGGCATTTATTTAAAAGACGTGTGATTGCAGGCTCTAGTGATGATCTTTGCATGACAGTGCTAGAATTCATGATTAGTATTATTTCCTCCATCCTCTGATTTTTATTAGAGAATAGTAATTATTAATGGAAGAAGGAAGCAGAAAAAAAAGCAGATGCCAATAATACTGCTGCATGGTAGATTTAAATATGCACATTAATTCATAAGAAAAGTGAGTTAAATACAAATTCTGAATTCATTTCCTCAATGTAGCTTCCTAGTGGACAATAGAATGGAGGTGATCCAGTTACCAACTTGTGCTTATTAGCATTCAAACATGCTGATTAACTCATTAGTGAGACTACATTTGAAGTCCTCCCTTTTATTTCCTTCTCTAAACTGTTGGTCTTCTATTTATTTGTTTATTTGCCAGAAGGTAGAAAACAGATTTATTTAGAACTGAGAAGAATGAGTCAGCTCTAGCTGAAGAATAGCAAACTTTTACACAACACTTTACAAGAGTTTTGGAAGTAGTACTATCGTCTGCCAGGTGAAGATAAGCACATGCCTGATAGGGTCGTAATTTCATTGGAAATAAATTATAGATAACAAATATCAGAGCAAAACTTTACTTTTCCCCAGACAGATCTCAGAATTGCAAAGAGAACTCCAAAACGACATTCCTAATATCAAACTGAGAGACTGGCTGGTGAAGTTCTACCTACGTCCTGCCAAAAGACCAGACTGCTTACAGTTCTTGTGGCACATTGCTGCTGTCTGTTTAAACACACTGCAGACATTAGCCACCCACATTCTCAGCCACAAAACTCCCACTGAATGTGTGGAACGTGCGATTTATAGTCTCAGAACTGAGATGAGGTTTTGGCACAAAGTAAAGTAGAAGGTGTGAGCTGCATGTGTCTTCACCACCTGCAACTACCTTATGTAGTAAAGATAAATATGACACCCCTCTACAAGGCTGCAGAGCCTACCTATTTGCTCTGCTTAATACGACTGTTTTCATTTCACTAGCTCTCACTTCTAGACAATGGCAAAAATAAAACAAGGCAAAGTCTTGTATTGCAGCACTTAAGCTTCTACGACTATGCTGAAAAACATAAGGAGACCCAGAAGAGCCCAAAGCAGAGGTAGCAATAGCTGACAGGCAAGGAAAAGACTGCAAAGGGAACATAACATGATGTTAAACATTCTGGGACACTGTCACAGGCAGAATCCTCAAGAGAAACCTCAACTTATATTCCCCACACAACCAGCAATGGAGAAAGGACCTGTTCTGTCCTTATGAGCCAGATACCCATCTATGATACGCATGGCTTGCCAGCTCTCACAAAGGCAAATTATTCTACAGCAATCACAGCACCAACTCCTATTCCTGGCCATGCAGACTCAAGGTATTCTCAAACCAGTCATCAGGGAAAAGTTTCAAAACCCTGTAGGCCCTTTTAAGTGACTATTTTAGTGCTTATTTGGCACTTTATTAAATTAAACCCCTGAGAATTTGTACAATAATGGCATTGCTTATCCTGAGAATTTCACTTGTTTTCATGTAGCAAAAGCTATGTCTTGGCAAAATCCCAGCACCACCTCCACTATCTCTGTGTTCATTTCCACCTGACTTACGTGTCTCACAAGCTTTAACTTATTTTCTTCTGTCCCACCATCCTAGTGGAATATTGAGCGGTAAAACACTGTGGCACAAGATAAATTCTAGCCCAGATAACACTGAGCATCTTTTTCCTCTGGCCTTCTAATGTCTTCTGGCTTGAACACAGGAAGAAATTGTTAAAAACAGTTGAAAGATAGTGAAAAAAATCTCTCCCCCACTGGTGTGATCAACAAGCCTTTAGAACTCCATTTAAACACACCTAAAGATCTCACTTGGCAGACCAGAATTCTGAAACCTTTATTTGAAAATGTTTGATCTCCATATAATGCCTGAATATACGTATATGCTACCCCCTGTGCAGCGTCTTGCTGTTATTACAGTATAGTAACCATTTCTTTATAGATTCCTGTAATTTAAGAGGACATAAATATGTTCTCTGAATTAGACATAATTAAGTTGAACAACCTGATGTCTTATTTTCATAGAAATCCATTTTATTAAACTGCCTGTTTCAATTCTTATCTTTTAAGTTCTTTACCAAAATCTCCCTCATTTTTCTCTTTAACTTCCAATTTGCCTTTGTCTAAGGATACTGATGATGTCCTATATAGCCTTGAAATCAATTTAGTGAGACAGTCTCTTTGTACAACAATTTTTCAATCTGTGACATTTGCATTTCTATACCTTTTTTTAATTCACAAAGAACAGCATGTCTTATGCAAAGGAAACGGGAAAACTGAGCTCCAGGAATATGAAAATCTTCTACAAATTGGTCAAACGATTTAAAATGTCCAATCTTAAACAAATCTTTAATACAAATGAACTCTTTTTGTTGCTAGGTTCTAAAGGCTCCATTTTTAATACAAGTGGAAGGCCCTCATTATAACACAATAGAGTTAAGGGAGACAATTTCTCATTCCAGCCCATGAATTTATGCACTTTCCCTCTATTTTACAGCCTAGGAAATAGTTGTGAACACAATCTTTTCCTGTCATACCATTTTAATGTATATTTTATGTCTGTGTTATCTCCCAAGTTCAAGTTCTGTATATATCCTTCTACAAACTTATAAAGGAAAATACCCTTGTCAGGTCCTTATCACTCAGAGTTGTGATGAATTAATCCTACTCCCCTGTCACAATTCTTGCAGACCTGCTGCATTATATTGCAATAAGTCTTCTATTTAGCATTCCTATACCTTCAAATGTACTATGATCTCTATCAATAAAAGAAGTGGTACACATCTTTTTTTATCTCAACTATGTAAATGAAAGAGTGAAACAATAGTCATTTATATGGAATGAAAATGGAGAAATATTAGAAAGAATTATAATTTTAAATAGAAGTTTGTTCTACAGGATTTAGAGCATAAGAGATTTAGATTCCACGTGGTAGAAACACTCATCTATAACTTCTGCTCTACCCAAAATATACCCAGGCTGTTTAGAATCTGCCAATTTAACCAGGACTATAAGATCTTCTGTATCATACTGAAAAGGAGGTGCCTCTCCCAGTCAGCAGACTGTGAATGAGATGAAATATTTCGGATGAGTTAATTTCACTGAACACAGATGTCTGGGTTGAGCTATTTAACTATGCTTCCTGCGTTGTTAATGGAGATAGACAGCAGGTCTCCCACCTAGAGCAGGTGGAATGAATTTCGCTCTAGAGTTAGAGGGCCAACAGCTGAAAGACTGTGGGTGACAAGCTTACACAAAGTGCCAGACTGAGCAGGCTAAGCAAAGCAGAAAAATTCTTTTTCCCATGGGTTTTCTTCCATCAACAACTCCATCACTTCCAAACAAATACATGCCAAACACCTGTTTGACATATATACCATCCAGCTGTTTCTCAATAAATAAAGTACCTCTTGAGAACAAAGGAACATCCTTAAACTCCGCACAGTTAGTAACTGTAGATCCACGTGGAAATCTCTCAGTTCAGGTTCATGTAAAATTTCTGCTCAGGTTGTCCTCTGGACTCAAAGTTGTCCAAGTCTCATACCTCAGTAAAGACGGTGAACTGCAGCTTTTCAGCTTTAAAAGAAGGAAAACATCAGCATTTTTATGGGATGTGATTGGAAGTGAAAACACTAACAAGGCAACACTAAAAATAGGGCTGTCAAGGCATCGACAGGGAAAGCTGTGTGTGAAGAAACTATACTTTGACACGTTCCTGCTATAACCTCTTCCCCTTTCTACAAACCAAACATCTTATAAGCAGACAGCTAGATATCAAAAGATGCTAATCAGACAACAGTAAAGTCAATAGGCAGTGAAGGTGCTTAGCACAACTGGCTAAAAGAGGTCCAGGTCCCACAGAAAACACTGCTCAGCTTCCCCCAGATTGATTGCCAAATACAGGATGTCAAAATAGCATGATGCCAGTTCAAAAATCATGCAATTCTACATGCAAGCTCTTTTCCTTTTCTGTTGATTTTCAGAATTTTTGGCATTTCTGAGTTGAAACGGTTCTCCAAGTGGGCAATTGCAAACTTTCTTTTTCTTTTAAGTAGAAGAACCAAGACTCCGAACAATAGCAGGACTCAAGGAACTGAGGTGCACAGAAATACTCCCACATTAATATGGCCACTGGAAATCTTCAGGTCTTATCCCTGAATTTAGAATATGTTGAAATGATCCCTGTTCTGGGATCCTCATTTCTCTCTTAGTCATAATTAATTACAGACCCTTTGCTACATCTACAACATGTTTATATTCAAAATCTCCATAAACAAAAATCTCAGTCTGCATTTTCTTGGATACACCTAATGGTGCCAGACAAAACCCAAGAGTAATTCAGAAAACAAAGGCATTTCTTTTCTGAGAAATGTGGCATCTCACATCTTTACCAATTACCCCTTTTTGCTCAAAAAATCTGTAGGTATCAGTTACATAAGCAAAGCGGCTGCTGATGCCGACACCAAGCCTTGTTTCAGAACTTCAAGACCCAGATTTCTCTGGCAATATACTCCTGATCAGAGAGTTCATACTTGCTGTCAACCAGCAGTAGCAAAACAAACCCAAAACCAGGTTCTAATCTCTTGTTTTACTAATATACTTCTGGAGCAACTACGGTGATTAATGTGCTGCAGATTGATATAGGAGCCACAGTGAGCAGTGCTGGTGGAGTCTTATTACTGGCTGACGCGAGGGCTTTATAAAGCCACTTCCTTTTGACTGTAGGCACAACATCAAATGTATCAACAATAATCACAAGCATCTGGAATCTGAGCTTGAAAACATAACTGCTAAAGACCCTAAGTACCTAACAAGGAAACCATCTAAACTAACCACTAAGCAAATCAAAGAAAACAAAGATTAATATAAAACTCAAAGATAAGGAGAAATATTATCCTGATACTCTGTCACAGAATTACAGAAGCCCAGAAATGTTAAGGCTAGAGCAATCTCTGTAGATCCTCCACTCCAGCCCCTCTACTTAATACAAGGTCAGCTAAAACAGGTGGCCCAGGACCATGTCCAGGCAGATTTTTTGTATCCCCAGGGATAAAGACTCCATAACTCCTCTGGGCAACCTGTTCCAGTGTTTGATTACTGTTACACTAAGAAAGGGGTTTCTTACATTTTAAGTGGCTGAACAGTTGAATACAAATGCTGGTAAATAGTGGGTACACTAGAAAGCTTTCATCTCCATCTCTCCACATCAAGAAAGCTCAATATTATCTTTGAGAGAAGTGTTTACCCAACCTGTTCCCAAAGACTTTTCATGACAAAAAACACAACCTCCCCTCTCTATTTCAGTACTTCACTTTTCTTCTACTCATTCAACTGCTTCACCTTCTGACTTCCATTAGGCTGTTAAATTTTACTTCCTCACTTTTAAGTATTTAATGTGACCAAACTAAACAATTGGGATAAAATTCATTCCACTACTGTTCCCTTAAAGCCAGCGGATTTTCTTTAGGATTGAATTTGTTCTTCTTATGTGGGAAATGGGGGATTCAGAGGAAGATAAAAGAAGAATGAAAAGAAAAACTGACCTTGGTGGTCATATTTTCTTTAATCCACTAGGGCCACTCAATAAATGCATACAGACAGACCAATCATAGTGCTTGCATTTAAACTCGGGTGGGTGTAAATATAGGTAAGGGCACTAATCAGCCAGGTGGCTACATGTTACCCTGAACACAAGCAATTAAGTATAAGGGCAATTTTCTCCCAGAGGTTAGTTATTTCATAGCCAATTACCCAGGCAGCTTCACCCCACTTTGAACTGTGTGTGGAGTAAGAGCCACGTCTGCATCTGGGCCTTCAATAGATTCCCTGTAGCTTTAGCCATCAGCCCTATTCATCTTTTTCTAAAGTAGTTACAGCATCCACCTGCCTTTCAGTATTTAACTCGTTCATTTGTAAAGAAGCAAGCAGAACATTTGAACAAAAAGATATTTTTATCTTTGTAATAGGCAAGGCAATTTTAGCACTATATGTCTATGAAACTCAGCATTCACCCTTGTGTAGTATCTTCACAAAGTCAGTGAACGCACTTTATTAAACACATACGCTCTCTGCAAAGCTGGTCTTTCAAGTGAGAACTAGGTATTGTTTTGTTTTCAGAATATGACAGGTCCAAGGAAGATTGACTGAAAGCACAGGAGGAGTAAACATCCAGCAAACACAAACGAATGCTGCAATCTATTTATATAATGCATTAATAATATAATTACACCTTAAATATTAATAGAATATGCTGAATATCTTGGAACACATACATATCACAGGCTGCATATGTCTGTGTGCATATAAGCAATACTTATGTTTTATTCCCACAAGACACACATTACATTATGTTACAGAGACACAGGCAGAACACATACATCTGCATCTGCACGCATCCAACTCACACACATGGGCTCCAGGCGGATGAGGCCATTGCAAGAGCAAAAGTGCTATCAACTCCAGTGGCAGAAGTCACGCTGCTGTCCCACCCCAGCCCTGCTGTGTACCATCCTTTGAGCTGATTTGTAATGTATCATCAGATATTGGTCTTTTCTCGCAAAAACTTGCGTCCCCCAGGCCACAATTCAGCAAAACACTAGAGCATGTGCGTAACTGATAGTGAGTATCCCCATCAAAATGTGTGTAACTGGACCAGGTTCTGCCTATTGATCACCAACACAGCGATTCCCCATTGGAGGAGCTCCCCCTGTCACTTCCTTTGCCTCTCTCCCACCGCTGATATAAATAAAAAAAAAAAAAAAGCACATCAGAGCTCAGCTCCCACAGACTGGGAACTGCTGGGGACCACAAGTCCTTGGTGTTAGAAACACAAAAGTATCTCCCAGCCCTACACTGGTCAGTCCAGAGGAGAATCAGGGAAGACTGTAATATCTTGGTGCTATGATTTCAAAAGCATTTCTGAATTCTTGTCTCATTCTGAAAATCACCTAAATTACTAAGTAGATAGAGCAAAGAATGTAGAGCTAGAATAGTAAGAAAGTCCATAACAGATATTATTACTTTCTCTGAGATTTCCTTTGCCTCTTTTCTGAGAGATTTCAATAAAAAAGACACCCCAGGTCTTTTTACAGAGAATAAATCTACAGTGTGGAACAACACCCTGGACAGGCAACACATTCCCCTTCCAGAAAAGGATTAAGAGACACTGGATAAAAGGCAGGATTCCCTTGGACTTTCCAGTTTCTAGGTTGCCAAGTTCTTGCTAAAATTAGAACATAAAAGCAGAACACCAATAGAATTATTGTGGGGAAGAAAAAAAAAAACAAGAAAAAAATTGAGCAATGCTCAGTAGTTGCTTTTCACTCTGGACAGGTTAATAAATTTAAATAGATATTTAAGCAATTTTTTTTCAAACTGCCACACTGTTTCCATGCTGCAGGAGCTGGTGCGTGCAGGGGCAATCACACCCAGCGCTGCTGGAGCTGCCGTCCTGCCAGGTGCCCAGCAAGGAGCCACCTGGCTCTGCCTCCCAGGACCATGTGCACATCTCCCCACCCCACCAGGCACCACCAGCTGTGTCAGACTCCCCAAGGCTCGTGTTTCCTACAGTGAGGAAATATCCAAGTCAGAGGCCAGGATTTCTTTACCTTTCTCACAGGGGAAATGTCTAGCCCCACTACATGAGCAGCAAACTTTCTGTGGGAAGCTGAAAGACTCAGCCCTTTGCCCCATAGTGTGAGGAGGAGATACCACTTGGCACAAGCTGGCAAAGACAAAGAAAAACCCACCATAATACAATGTTCTCAGCTCACAAAAAGAGTTTACCTAAATATTTTGTAATTTCACTTCTTGTGGTAAGAATCATCTTAGAAGAGTTTAGATATAATTTGGCTGCACTAATTCCCATTCCCTTGCCTTTATTTTCCATGCATTTCTCAGTAACAAGCCTGTCATTTTAAGCATTATTTATTTACCAGCCTACGATGGTATTGTTTGATATGTAATAGAATATTACCATAAATTTTATTTACTGAAAAATAGCAACATGTAATAAGCTTTTAAATGTGCTACAATCAGTAGCAAAATACTAAAACTAATCAAACCCATGCTGGCAATTAGTTAGGTAAGGCTTATAATCAAGTTCTGTCCACTACAGCTACTATTATTTACATAATTAATGTATTATTTGCATAATAAATTTATTGTTTGCATAATAAATTATCATTATATAGTTTACATAGAGAACTGGAAAAACTATGCAAGTTATGCAGCTAACATTTTAAAATTAGCTGCTCCTAGATTGGATCAGAAATGAAAGTTCAAATTCACTTTCAAATTGTAACCCTCCCAAGTTACAGATTGAAAAAACATGTTATATCAAACATCCACATAAATTATAAAAGCTCCTTTAAAATGTCAAGTATAGATCCTACTGTGCTTAGGATGTCAGCATAACTCTAAAAATACAGAGTGATGAAGCAAGGATACAATTTATAGTTGAAATCAAGCATGCTTTTCAACTTGCACGCACAAAAAAAAATGTGGTAAATCAAACAACTCTCTTCCTTTTTAAATAGAAGTTGACCTAAAACTAAATTAACTTCACACAAATTGTCTAGATTAGGGATATCTGATTGATTGCAGTATTTAATGCATCTGTAACATTGTATTGTCCTTTTTTTGATCACTTGGAAGTACCATCACAATATCTAATGCTGTTGTTTCAAAGACAAATGCAGTAGTTGAATGCATTGAGCTGACCATTGGATAGGAAATCCACCAATTAGTTCAGTTGTGCTGCCTTTTCTGGAGATCTGATTATTTCCAGTAAAAATCAGTAAGCAAATACTTCTAGGGTAAGCCTACAAGGAGATCCACTCTGCCTGCTCACTGGATCTGCATGGAGATGATTTGATTTAAAAAGCAAACAGAAGAATGGGGTTTTTTATAGATCTCATTGCTGGACCAAGCCCGCGGTATTTCCTATTGATTAATATTTCCCAGAGAGCTACTTCAAAAAGGAGCAACAAATATTTATAAAACAGTATTATTTATATTGAAAACTTGTAGCTCTTGAGGAACAAAAGAGATGGTGTGGGATAAAACACAACACTTAATTAACCCAAACATTGACACGGTGCGATTTTCATACATGGAGAAAAAATTCTTTGACTTCCCTAAAAAACAGGTAAAGCCTCTGCTACATGGTCTTGCAAACTACCTCAACTGCAACACCTTCAAATAATGAGCATAGTTGTGGGAGAAGTAATCAGTTAATAATATGGTTCCTAGGTACCTAATACTTACTTTTTATTTACACAGATCTGCCACGCAACCATTAGAAATCTCGGTCTAGTTATTAGCAACCCTCCAAAGTCATTCCCTTTCTGGCAGCCACTCTCCAGAGAGGGATGGAGGACAAAACATTTGTTGTTGCAGATTTTCCTCCTTTTAACTCAATTTTGCATACGGTGAGACCTGACGGCCATTTCTGAGCAGTGTCAAGAGCTGGACCAGACAAGCAGCTATGGAGAAAGACACGTTCTTCTCCCCTGGGAGCTGCAGGGTTCTGCCCACGAGATGGCAGGCTGCAATGCTGTTTGCATTTTCCAGCCAGTGTTCAGTGGGAAATAGTTTTCCCTCTCAAATGACAGCAGCCCCAGGTAGCAGGGGTGACATTTGCTTTACATTATGATACACGCTAATTAATCATTAGCGATCCCAGAAGTATGTCGACTAAAAATGCTTTGCTATGGCTCGTCACAGTAGGGGCTTTCAATATTGATACTATTACACACACATATGCTCCACGGCTGGATGTTATATACCGGTGGATTTAGTGTTTTAGGCTATAGAATATCTTTTAAGTGCTACTAATTATTGTTTGACCAAAATCTTTACAGTCAGTCAGTAATGAACTTAATATCTTGTACGTTATGCAATAAACTCTTGAGGTTAGGTCACAAATGATTGCTCAACTGGGCAATGAAATAGGATTTTTACAAACTAAAGCTGCTGCAAAACTGGCTGGAACTTTTTGTGGCACGGTCTAGGCTTTTTGAACTGGATGACATTTTTCCACGTATGTGGCAGTCTCTATGCCAACAGCCTGGGGCCACCTCCTTTCAGCCCAATAGCAACCACTGCCACGGCTGAACGGTGCCTCAGCAAAGACGAGTGGAGACCGGAGAGCACTGTAAAAGATAGCGCCTAACTGCATTTCAAATATGACCAAAGCTTCATGCTACCTCAGTGAAGACACTGAGATTTTTTTGATTCAACTCTGCTACCAAGTACATAGCGCATCAGAGATGGAATATAGAAGGTATTACAAATGGTTAAAACATTCAGCAATCCAAAAATATCCTGAGCATTAGAGCAGTTTGTAGTGAAAAGCTATAGTCATGATTGAGTGCACCCTTAGCAAGCTTGCGGACGACACTAAGCTCGGTGGATGTGTTGATCTGCTGGAGGGTAGGGAGGCTCTGCAAAGGGATCTGAACAGGCTGGACCGCTGGGCTGAGTCCAATGGCACAAGGTTTAACAAGGCCAAGTGCCGGGTCCTGCACTTGGGGCACAACAACCCTATGCAGTGCTACAGACTAGGAGAAGTCTGTCTAGAAAGCTGCCTGGAGGAGAGGGACCTGGGGGTGTTGGTTGACAGGGACTGAACATGAGCCAGCAGTGGCCCAGGTGGCCAAGAAGGCCAATGGCATCTTGGCTTGGATCAGAAACGGCGTGACCAGCAGGGCCAGGGAGGTTCTTCTCCCTCTGGACCCGGCACTGGTGAGACCACTCCTCGAATCCTGTGTTCAGTTCTGGGCCCCTCACCACAAGAAGGATGTTGAGGCTCTGGAGCGAGTCCAGAGAAGAGCAACGAAGCTGGTGAGGGGGCTGGAGAACAGGCCTTATGAGGAGCGGCTGAGAGAGCTGGGGGTGTTTAGCCTGGAGAAGAGGAGGCTGAGGGGAGACCTCATTGCTCTCTACAACTACCTGAAAGGACGTTGTAGAGAGGAGGGTGCTGGCCTTTTCTCCCAAGTGACAGGGGACAGGATAAGAGGGAATGGCCTCAAGCTCCACCAGGGGAGATTTAGGCTGGACATTAGGAAAAAATTTTTCACAGCAAGGGTCATTGGGCACTGGCAGAGGCTGCCCAGGGAGGTGGTTGAGTCACCTTCCCTGGAGGTGTTTAAGGGACGGGTGGACGAGGTGCTAAGGGACATGGTTTAGTGTTTGATAGGAATGGTTGGACTCGATGATCTGGTGGGTCTCTTCCAACCTGGTGATTCTATGATTCTATGATAGGCTGAGAAATGCCCTAGTTGGTGCAGGGGGGTTGTTCAAGGTGGTCCAAAGATGACTGAACTCCAAAACTACATCAGAGAAGAAGACACCCCCATAGTGCAAAGTCAGGCCCTGAATGGATGTGGAGATTTTACCTACCATCCTTGCTTGGACTCCCATACATTTAACACAGAAATTTTCTTCTGCACTTCCTTTATTGAATATTGCAAAATAAAATGAGAAAGACATCAAACAAACCAAAAGTTCTTGTTTTAAAAGAAGCAAACCAAAACCACACACCAAGTAGATTGACACCATTACAATCTTCTCTAGGGGATGAAAGCTAAACTGGCTAGACCAACCTTTTCTAAACATAAAAAAATAAAGCTCTTGAAATCACTAATCTTGCAAGACAGATGTTGAAAGCTGAAGAGCACAGGCTTTTGCAAAGACTACAAGGTGACTATCAATGACACTTCTCCTCATGTGAGCAAAGCTGAAACAACCAATAAACATTTGCTTAGGGTTTTTTCTCTACCACTACACATAACCTGTGTGTCTGAGGGATACATGCCAGCCTGGATGTCAGTAGTTTCTACCTCCTCAAATGCACTACTGGGCACCAGAGATGTGTTCACACTCATGTTGCTCTCTCCTGTAAAAGTTCTGGCTCACATCCTGGAAATCCTATTTTTAATGTGAACAATTTGTTAGTACAAGTCAAGACTAGGTCAGCATTTAACAGCTAGAGAACTGGCAAAGCCATTATTGATCTAATGGGTCAGGAAATTAGTTTTGTTCAAGTAATGGAACTATATTAAAAACACAGAAAACAAAATAAAAAGAATAAAAGGGGAGAGAGAATCATAGAAAGAGAAACAAGAGGCTCCCAGTTCCACCTGATTTCAGGACTTGGGGTTTTAACAAAAATACCAAAAACCACTGCACTTTCAATAAACTGTGACAATTAAGATTTACACTTTATTTAACTATTTTCACTTTAACTAAAACAAATGCAGAGTTTGGGGATTATACATAGTAAGCCAAAATTACAAAAAATGAGACTTACAAGGTCAGTCCCTGGATTCACAATGAAGCCCTTCACATGGACAGGTGATTTCTGAAGGGGTAAGCACATCACCACCCTTGAGATCTGCAGAAAACTTAGTCTTGCATTTTGATTTTCCAAGGCACCAGAAGTTTGAAGCCCTGCAGCTACCTGCTCCCACCCACAGCTTTTCCCACGCAGAGTTTTCTAAAAGCAGAGCAAGGAGGAAAGTTGTCTCTTTCCTCATATGGCCACAGTCAAGGCTCACTGTGTCCACAAACCCCATGGCACCCAGGCACATCTACATTCAGCCACTGACATCTGCTCGTAATGTTTCTTCTTAACCAGCAACCCTCAAGAAAGTCTTCTACTTCGACAAGAAAGTGGTTAATATGTTTACATATTTACTATGCCATTCCAAACACGTATTTGAGTTTTTTTCAGTGGGTCCCTAGAAAGTGAAGAAAAAGCAGTAGTCAAGGAAAAGCGTTTTCATTCTTACATCAATTGATTGTTTAGCCTATACTGCTCTATTTTAAAATATTTGGAATTAAACATCATTCTATCCTTTCCCTCTTCCATGCCAAACATAACACTTATTTAAAATTCCCTCTTTTCCTGACGTATTACAGGTCCGAAAGCCCCAAAGGCAATTTAAACATCAGCATCTTTTCAGCAGTCCCCTGATTTATGAGCTTAGTTTCTACATTCTAGCTGCTTTACACTGAAGCTTAAAAAAATGTAGCAAGAAAATAAAAAAAAATAAATAAAAAAAAGAGAGCTGACTTCTAGCAGCGGGATAGTATCCCTCAAGACGTGCAGATTTTGTTCCCCTCTTACTTGTGTAACAGATGGTGTTTTATGCTTAACACAATCAGTACCATTCTCTATCTGTTGCCTTCTAACCTTCTCCACCTGTGTGAAACCCAGCCAGAGCTTAATGAACATACTTGGAGCTGTCTGGACTGAATTAGTCCCAGTAGGAGTTACCCTTCAGGTACTCCACAGTCTCTCATGGCCGTGTAACTGCAAAGGAATACAAGAAACCTTTACACTGTGGCTAATTAAATAAAGGCTTGCCTCTGCTAAGTGAATTTTTTTCCCTTCCAAAAGCAGGTAATGTCTAGAGTGTTGAACTATTTTGGAAGTATTTGCCACTATCCTGAACATTTTGGAAGACAAGTGGCATGAAAATGGGGTCAGGATGTGATTTTAAGCCACATTTATCTTCCATTTTTAAAGCTTTCTTCACTTCCACATTCCAAGTGATTATAATAATGACACCTTGCAAATGTAAGACATTCCCAAAAGAACGTTTTTCAAAATTCACAAAAAACAAAACTTCTTGTTCTTACAATTCATCCCCTAAATTTTCATTTTTTCCCACCTGAAAATATTACAATACTACAAATATTATCTTTTTGGCAGCAGATTATTTACAACAGAGATGAATTTACAACATGGCTACTTGGACCACATTCTACAACCCAGAAGGCAAATCCTAAAAATGTCCCGAAGACATGCTAAAGTAATTTCCTTCATGCTAATTATCAGTTGCAGAAAATTGTCATAGTGAAGTAATTCAGCAGCCTGATGTTGCTTCCAAAGTACCTATGATGAGATCTCTGAGTTGGCCTTTACACTGAAATTTTTGCTGCTGGATTTCATTCCTCTGTCTGATTTGTGGGGCTCTGTCTAGTTTCCAACCTGAACAAGCAAAAAAACTTCCATTAAATTAATTGGACCATTGATATGAAGGGGCAAAATCAGTTTTGCAAAGCTAGTTTTGACCAAGGATGGAATCTCCTTTACAGGAGATTACAATCAGGTGGGTGGCTAACCTTTCTCGGGAACATTCACTAAAACAGCAAATTATCCAAGTTCTCAATCTGCAATTCTCTCATACAGAGGTTTAGCTGTGGGTCCTGGGAATCCAGACAGCATTTATCATAGAGTAGGAGAAGATACCTTCTCCTACAACTTCACCATGAAGCACAATCAGGAAAGTTTGTTAAACTTTTACTCAAAAGGAGCCATGTCAGCTTCTTCCCTTGAAGAAAAAGAAAACAAGCTTATGTCCATGACAGGGGCCAAGGTGTCTCTGTTGTTGGTGCAGAGAAGGTCAAAACAGTATTAGCAAAATGCAAAAGAAACAACTTTCTTGTTCAGGATGGAAGAGAATGACACAGGTAATGAACAGAGGCAAGATACACAGGTTTCCAACAATGAGTACTCTGGATTCACCTCTTCCCTTGGGTATCCCTCTGCACTTCAACATTTGGTTCCCAGCACAGTGCAAGGGCTGAAAACCAGTATGGTAAGCAATGACTGTCAGAACTGGACTGGGAAGAACAAACCAACAGATAGACCACTGCAGGGAGATGGATGGGAAGAGAAGTGCCATCAAGCTGATGTCTGTAGGAAATATCAATCTCCTACAAGAAAGGAGAAAGCTAAAGAACTACAGGTCTGATCCAAAACTCCAGGAGCATCAAACACCACCAAGGATAGGGCCTTTCCTGCAGGAGAAAAAAACTTATCTTTAGTAATTCTGCCCTGGGTTTCAGCTCCTTAAAGCAGGAGCCTGCCAACTTGGTTTTGGAGTGTGAACATATGCCTGGATGCCATAAGCAGATTCTGGGATACAAGTCCTCTTCTCCTCCAGACCATT
The DNA here is from genome assembly GCF_032191515.1 of Phaenicophaeus curvirostris. Taxonomy (NCBI): domain Eukaryota; kingdom Metazoa; phylum Chordata; class Aves; order Cuculiformes; family Cuculidae; genus Phaenicophaeus; species Phaenicophaeus curvirostris. The sequence continues at coordinate 15,222,729 of NC_091404.1, read as the reverse complement.
TTATGGATGTCCTGTGTTGATGTCCGTCTTGATCAAGTTGGACCCTTTCTACCTCCTTAGCCTAGGGTCCCCCAAAGGTGCTCTAGATTGACCCTCCTCTTCCAAAAGTTGCTGCTTGCCACGATGATTGTACTAAGATTATTGTACTAACTGAGAGTTATTTGTATAATAATAAGTGGGAAACTGACACCTCAACAGATTTCTCAAATATCCTCCTAGATCCAGCCAGAGTAGAGGAAACTGAAGATTTTTAAGTGTGTGTAAAGGTTATGAACAGAGCAAAATAGCACATACTAGGCAACCTTTTCCCCATAGCACATACTAGGCAACTTTTGGGGTAGGAAAATGCTAAACAGGATCAAAACTTTGTTATAAGAAAACTGGCAAGGCACAAGGGTGTTATTTGAACTATAAAAGAGGAAAACTGAGCATACAAGACAGAGAGAGACAGGCGGTCATTTATGTGTAGGTAACAAGATATCTAGTTGTAAAGGAGAGGGCAAAAATTACAGCTGAGCCCTGAAATAGGCAGGCGGCCTCCTTGGGGGATGTTCCAGCAATGCAACTCAGCATCACAAAAGGTGGTCAATAAAACAGAGCGCAGTGGTCAAACAAATGCCAGCAATCGCTCTTCCTTACACTGCCATTTAGCTGAACTCCAGGAGGGATTGGACATCCCAAATAAGAACAGAGGGGGCTTTTTGCTGGGGGCACAGGGGGAAGGGTAGCTAAAACAGAAAAGCCTTGTCAACATTCTATGAGCTTCAATAAGACAGACTGGTGAGACAGGATTATAGGACAGAAGTGGATGAGCCAGCCTTTCAAGCGATTTATTACTAATACCTGAAGTCACATGCCTGGAGATTTTTCTGATGTTTCTAAGATGTACAGGCTAAATATTGAGGAACCATTACATTGGGAACGTCACCCATCTCTGTTTCTGTCACAGGGACTTGCAGAGGAGAATGCAGCAAGACTGGATGTGGAGGACTTAAAGTGAGAATCTAGTCACATACATCTCACAGTCACACTGTGTGAAAAGGCAGGCATGGCCGTGATATCAGACTTTATCCTTAGAGTCATGGGAAAGGCTTTAAACTTCAAGCAGCCCACAGAACAAATGGTCTGATCTGCAGGCATGAGTAGACTCAGGGGAAGAACCTGTAGAAATCCGACATGTACCACTAAGATATAGAACTGCGGAAGAGATGGTCTTCTCCACAGTCATTCTACCTACTAATTCTAGTTCTAGGTCTTCTCTACAGAACCCCCAAACTCTTCTTCTTCCTGAACTATCAGCTCTCTTACAACAACTCTGCTCTTACAACACCTTGACAAGGTGGGTCTCTTCCAACCTGGTGATTCTATGGTCATGTAGTTTTAGAGAAGTGCACTGGACAAGGGCATTTTGTAGAAATGTCCCATTTGGATTATGAACTGAGATAACTGTTGAAAGTTTCTTTCTTGCTTAAAAAACCCAACGTGGTACTCCACTAGCAGTGAAAAAGACACATAGGAGTTGAAGAACTAACTATAGCTGAATCACTAAATACAAAGGGGCATAGTGTAATTAAGTTCAGTGTCCTTGTGGGAGGGAATGCAACAAAACCTAGCACTGTGACATTAAGCTTTAGAAAGGGGATTTAAAAAAAAAAAAATGAGGAAGCTAGTCAAAAAGGCCCTGAAGTCAGAAGTAAGGAAATTAAAATCCTTCAACTCAGCATGAAGGCTACTTAAGCAACCATAATAGAGTCCCAGAAGGAATGCGCAGCTTTTCAAAGAAACATGGAAGGCAGGAAAAATAAAATTAGCATGGGAAAACAGCAAGGTTCAAGGGGTTATTTAATCCAAACAGGTAGCATTCAAAAAGAAGTGAAAACCTACCTTAAGGGAAGGCAGTGTGAAGGAACACAAACCAGGGAAGGTTCTCCCCATCATGCAGGCACGTTTCAAAAGTTGTGGTGACTGAGAAATGAGCTAGGCTGCGGAGTGGTTTAAGGAGAGAATAGCTAAGGAAAAAAGAAATGGATACTAGAAGATTTCCAGAGGTAATAACAGCAAATAAGGTGATTGCACAGAAAACAGGTAATCCTCTGCAGGCAGCTGCATGTTACCTGTCCAGCTGGGCTCTGCTGGCTTCTCAAAGTGTTGTTCCTGCGTTGCCAAGTGCAATGCATTTTTTCCTGGAAAGTCTTCTAATTTCTTGTCTTAAGTAGCACCAGTCTTCATTTCTTGGTTGGAAAAGATCAACCATCTGAGTCCATAAGCCATGGTAGGTCCAGGTTATGACACTAAAAGACAAAGCAAAAGTAATGAACAGTTTATTCCAGAGACAGGGGCATGTCCTCCATCAGTACATGCTACTTAATATCCTCATGTCCTCTTCCACTGATAAACATTCAGTTAAAGGTATTGTCTGAATGAGGATCTACTTGAGCTGACACTTTCATATTGATGGAAATGAATTTAATGAGGACTCACATGAAAAAAATCCGGGGTTTCTGTCTGTCTTCAGAGTAAGCTTTTATAAATATTTCTGGTTAACACTGAACTCAAATATTGAGTATAAAAATGGCTGCAACAGCTCAGACAAAAGGTGCTGTCAGCACAGTTACTTGTCTCTTAAAAGGGGTCCATCAAAAGATGTGCAGCACAAGAGTACATGCACAGGGCAAGCACACAGTAGTATTTATCCAGAATATTCCTCCAAGGCTGTGCTTGGGGAATTCCAGTGGCAAAGGCCATGCCTTATACAAAAAGCTCTGCGAGCATTTTGCTCCCGCTTTTTCATAAGGAACAGGTATTTCTCAGTCCCCTTTGTTGCTTATAGTTCCAGTAATCAACAGTGTAGCTACTAAAACAATTCCCCAATGTGAATATTACTAAATGTAACCAGAACCAAACCTCAGACTCGGATCCGACCCGGTTAAAGTCAATAGTTCAGTGTCCTGTGCTTTTGTTAGTGTGATCTCTGCTTTACTGATTGTAGGCTAAACTTTATTCATGGTTATACCATGTAAATCAGGATTCCAGCAGAACCGAAGGAAACTACACGGAAGTGATATCACTGTCATAGAGCAAAATCTAGTTCAGTGTTACATTAATCTTTTTACCAATCACATAGCTTACATGTCAGGTAATAAACTCACTCTGGCTACACTCACTCAGAGTCAGAACAGGGGGAGGTTATTGCAAAATATTGCAGTAACTCTATTTGTCCAGCATTGGGTTGGCTGACTTCCATGAGGAATGCGTTTAGTTAATTGAAAAGGTTTTGGTTAAAGTTTGCCAGCAAGAGATCATAGAGTTCTAGACAACACATACTGTGAGTATGAACTCCATTCAACCTTTGGAATACCTCTGTGAAGGCAGGAAATTGAAATATTGTGCTATATTGGCAACTAAACGGTCATTTATCATCCATGCTAAGTTTGGAGCACAGTGAAATGATTTTTAAACTCTCAGAGAGCCCTTATTAACAATTACAAGGTGTGTCTATATAGATACAGATTATGTATTGAAATACAGTTTCAAGAAGAATATGAGCTAATCAACAGCTGTATCTGCCCTCCTATTTGCCTAAGATCAAATTTGGATGATGTTCAGAGGCACAAACACTATATTAAAATACAATAGAGTTAAGACACCTACTGACAAAAGCAAGGAAATTCACAGTTAAAGAGGAAAACACACCATATGTTCTGCAGTACCTAGGAACAACAGGGAGCATTCAGCTCATCATTAAAGAGGCACCCAGTTGTGCCTAGGTATTGGAGAACATATGGAACACTTCCCTGCTCATGTCTGAATTTCCTTACTATTGTCAGCTTATGGATCAAGCTTGACTTTTTACTCCTTTTTTTTTTTAATATACAGTTCAGGGGATTCTTTAAGTAGTTGTTTAGTTTGTAAAATACCATTTTATTTTTATAATTATCATCCCCAAAGACATACATAAAATATTGCTAGCCTACTTCTATGAAGAGTTCAGGATCATTGGAAACCACAACTTGTAAAAATAAAGCAGTTGCTCAGTGCTTTTCCAAGCAGACACCTATGGAAGCTCAGAGCTGGCAGGACTGATTTGACTCACTATAGCTGCAAATGAGCTAGTTCAATTTATACTTCAGTACTTCTCTTTAAACTGCCTCAAGGTTTTAATTGCTTAAGACACTATAATCAACCCACTGCACTGCAAACAGTTGTATTTTAATTATTAGACTGTTAGGAGTCCCCAGTCAGAATTGCAGTTCACGGTGCTTGGTACTGTACATCTATTTATGAAATCCAAAGTACTTACAGTCAAAGCAGCTAAGGAAGTGGTAGAGAAAAGATAATGGTTATTGTACCCGTTTTAGAGCTGAGGTTTCCCTCAAGTAAGAATGAAACAAACGGGGCTGGCACGGTGATGGGCTCATTCCCGTGTCAGCACGAGAGGGCAGCATTGCTCGAGGTCTGTTTGCCTGCGGCTGCCTCCTCTGCCAGGGGGCATTGGCACCCAGATGCCTCCCCTTGCCCCAGGAGGGTCCCTATGGACATGTGGCAGAAACATCTTGTTCAGAACTTGCATGGAAATTAACTCGGATTATTATTATTATTATTATTATTATTATTATTATTATTATTATTATTATTATTATTATTATTATTATTATTACTACGACTACTATTATTACTACTACTATTATTATTACTATTACTTGGTCGTTTCATTCAAAATATTCCTACAAAGAGAATAGGGAAGGACTTGGGTTTGTACACATACTGGAGGTCCTGTCTGATCTGAATTACAGCGTGTTCTTATGCATGCACTAGATAACCGTACGTTTTATTTTCCTGGGAAGCCTCTGTCTCCAAATCAGACTTTTACTTTCAGTAAAATTAAAATAATCAAAGTAGAACTTCAGCTTCTCAGAACCATCTAATTTTCCATTTTGCTCTGCTTTATTCAGAAAGCAATAAACTCTTTACAGACTCTGAGCTAGCCACCTATCCCCTTGACCTTACAGGATGCTGAGCCCATTGCTGCTGCTTATACAGTTTTTACAATTTAGGACTAAAGAGAGATCTGAAAAAACCCTGCACAGTTGAAGACAAGCTCCACAGGATGTGATCCTCACATGTATCGCTGGCCAGGTTGGACGCCTCCATTCCTTTCCCAGAACCAGTTACACCTTAAGATGCTTAGATACAGAGGATTAGGAGTGGATCTGCCCTTTATTGCCTTTCTGCTATTGCATCTCGGAAACCCCAGAGAAGCCCCTTTCAGAAGTTGGCCTGGGAATGTTTGCTGCCCTCAGCCAGTAACAACTGCCCTTGTTCAGTCCCTGCCCAGCACCACACTGAGCGATTCTTAAGTTCACCCCTTGCAGTTTGGTCAGAAGAGGTCCTGAGGAATGAGCTCGTAAGGAAGAAAAGTTTCTTTTACCTGACAGCTCATTTGCCAAGGCACAAATGCAGCCTGTACTCATGGAAAACTGCCCAGCCTCTTCTTGGTTAGAAAAATGATTGAAGGACGTTGCAAGAGGTTGTTTTCAGCCACCTTGGATAACTGAGCCAAACCCAGTGTACCTCTGCAGGCCAAACTCTCTATTCAATCCATGCATAAAATGAAGCTAAGAATGAGAACTGATCTGAAACAAAACAGTAAAATAACTTAGTCATAGTTGCAGCTCATTTAGGTTCCTCCTTCAATCCTTAAAGCATCTTCCTTCCCCTTAGATTGAACACCAAAACATTCTTATGATCTGACTACAAAAGCTAATTCCTATTAGGATAACATGTTAACAAGAATACTATCTACTAACCCCAGTGAATTATCTAACCTCACTGGCGTTGTCAGTACTGTAAGTATCCCTGGCAAGCTGAACTGTTTCACATATTTGCATAGAAGTTAGGGTGGAAGACTTGTAAGGAGAGCACTTACCATGAGGAAAAGGAGACAAAGTGCAAACAGCAGTGTTGTTACACTTAATTTTCTGTTCCAGCCTGCTCAGCGTTCCTAGGAAGTAATGCCTTTCCTTTCATTAAAGTCCTTGAGAGACTGGATACTCTACAATTCAGATTTTAACAGTATGTGTTGATACTGACTACTCAGTTATTAAGTTGTCTTCTAGAATTTCACCCAAACCCTCCAGCTGAAGAGGCTGTGGAACGAACACATAAGTGTTCCCCTTCAGATGACCTCCATCACCTTGAGAACTGGCAGCAGTATCTCTAGGGAAACCGCTATCGTTGTTCTGGTCCATGGACACAGCAGAGACCAGTTGAGCTGCAGCTGGGAAAGCTCAGGCTTCCACACCCTCTTCTCCTGAAGGCTCATCTGAATCTCAAAATTGCTTCATCAACCTCCTTTCCTGAGCACTTTGCATTGACATGACTTCAGGACTTGAGTAATGCAGCAAATAACTGATGCTCCTCACCTTTAACATGCTGAACACTTAGCTAGAAAAAGGTTTTTAAAGAGTGAAGGAGGCTGGCAGAATCCCTTGCAAGAGCTGTACCTTCCTCTTGATCTTTTATCCCCTTTTTGGAAAATAAAAAAAAACCAAAACACTAATGACTCAAAACCTTGGAGGTGCCTTTTCAAACAGCAGTATTTTCGTACCTATTTCAAATGCTAGGAATCCCTCCTTGAGTGTCTGCAGTGCACATATTGGTATAGACACAAGACCAATGGGTGCCTGCACAGAAATGCAAACCAGCTTTAGCCTAGCTCCGTGCTTAGATACTCATCTCTCCGCTAGCTAAAGAGTAATTGTTTGGAGACTGGGCATCAAACTCAGCAACATCACACACTAGGCAGGTGATACTCCCACAGCGGCTTAAAATGTTGGTGTCACTCTACCCCAGAAGAGTCTCTGAGGCTGGGGAACAAATATACTGACCTTAAACTTGTGCCAGATGTCTTCTGCCATTCTGCACTCTCTTCTGCAAGGCAGCTGAACAAGGATGGAACTGGCTTTGCACACAGGACAACATAGAGATGGTCAACTCCACCACATCACCAGTGTTCACACTATGCAAGGAGCAGAAGCAGCTTGCCCTAAGTGGTAATTAGTCAGACAGAAGTTATATAAAGTAACAGGGCACAGAAATGTAACCTTTTTTTCTGAGGAGCTTTTCCAAATTACCAGTCATCTTGAAAGGGTGAGAGCGTGCAAGTGTCATAAATTTAGCCAAGGATATATTAGTAGTGTGGCAAGGCAATAAACTACCATGCAAGTCTTTGCAAATACTAACTGTGTGTAGATTTGAAATCTTGAAACAGATTCGCTAAAGATTTAGGATTTTATTAAGGTCAAAAGGGTTTCACTGCAGTTCATAGGCACATTTGTTTTATTAATTGAGTCATAAGTTCTGGCAGTCTGCAAACAGATTTCAAAACATGCATCAGCTGCTTTTGATTGCCATAAGAGATCTGAAAACCTGCCAGCAAGTCTGTTTGCAGCTCTTAAAAGTTTTGGCTAAAAACCTGTTTTAAACTATTAGCAATTACTTAAAAAAAAAAAAAAAAAAAATGTGTGCATGGAGGGAGGGAAGGGGAGTGGAGAGAGAAAAATAAGCACGTATTTTGTTTAGACACAGAGCACCACAGTTACAGATGTAAGTGTGCTCCTCTGAAGGAGGCTGATTATTTTCTAGACAGTCAAAGCCTTGCCATTTCCCTGGTGTTCCAAGCCTTAATGCCTATCCTCTCATGCAGCTTTTTGCGTGCTTCAGAATGAAGAGCACTTGGTCAGCATCCTGCTAGACCAAGCAAAAGGGCAAGATGGCTCATTTTCATGCCTTGTTTTGAGTCTGTTGAGTGCACAGGACATGAATTAAGAAAACAATAACAAGTGAAGCAGTGCAAAGAAAGCCAGGTTCAGCACTTTCTAAAATCCATCCCAAACAGGTGACAAAAAAGTACCGACAGACTAAAGAGCAGCTGCTTTTCTTGCACAGTGCCCAGCTCAAAGTGACTATTTGAGAAGGCAGAGGGTTCAGCTGTGTAGATGGTGTTTCAGACAGGAGCAACTTGAGCTTTGAACCCAGTAGGTCTCTCCTATTACCCACCACACTACCAGGATGGTTTGTCAGATGCTGTCTTAAAAGCCTTCATACCCAGATGCCAAAGACAGAGTTGCCCAGTTTGCTCTGCTATGAAAGGGGCTTGAGTCATTACAGTTCATGTTAATGACATTAAAGGGTACAGATTTGGCAGCTCCATTTCCCTTGGCTGCAGAATCAGCCTTTGAAAACTGCTATTCCAACCCCATGCGGCTTTTTTTGATTCTTCTGTGTCCACATCCCATTCCAGTCCTCTTGCCTTTTCCTCTTTTTGTGTCTTCTGAAGGCCAAGCAGTTTCTATAATAACATGAAAAAATTGGTCTGAAAATGAATGTAAATTACCACATTTTGAAAACAGACTTAAAGGTTTGTTCAGTGAGCTCATGCAGCTTTCTGGAGCCTAGAGCTCATAAGCACAGTCTGTGTCCCAGGTTCATACAAAGCTTGTATCAGGTGCTGGCGTGAGCAAGAAATAGACAAGAGATGCACGCAGAATCAACCACCTCAACTCGTGCTTGGCATCTCTTAGATGACTCCATACTGCATTTTTTATTACACTACCTTCCTGCAATTTGTCAGATCTCACAATATAATATAACCAAGCATGCGGGTACCTCAGGTATGCCAACTAGAGCTGAGACATCCTCTAATTTTTCAGCACGTTTATTTTATTACAGCCCACGCAAGCAGCAACATGCTGATCCCCTCTTCATATTCCCTCTCATCATACAGAGCTACAGCAAGGAAAGCCAAGAAAGGAGCATGAGTGTGTTTAGCTGCTTAAGAAATTAGGTACCAAAATGCCAAAATGCCTTAGCTCTTTGGGCACAGCTCATCTGAGGGGTCTGTGGCCGTGCAGGGAGATCTCTACTCAGGTCCATGCTCCTTATCAATGGGGCCATCCCACCTCCCTGCGGAACTCCGTAAAAAACAGTAAAAGATCTAATCGTGGGAAATCTTGGTATAAACCTACTATATAGCTCAAGGGTGCCTCTTGTTAACAACTGTAACACAGGCTGCATAAACTTAAACACTGAAGTGTTTATTTAACCAAGAACAAGGCTACTACCTTGTAAACAGGAAGCACCCTCAAGCTATCCCAGATATATTAATAGGACACCCAGGCTCTGCTGAGCAGCCTTGGAAGGACTGGGTTGTCATGGGGAGCCTCCAGGATGTTTATTAGTTTGGATTTCTGTCTGAGATGGTACCTTCCCCTGAATAAAATCTGATTTGTGGCATATAGAACCTCTTACACTGCCAAGGGACTGTCCAAACCAGCACCCCAAAAAGACACATATAAATGCATCTGTTAAAACCACACATTTATCACCGTTTATTACTGGAGATCTTAAGGGTTTTTTTCTGATACGGAGTTGTTAATAGACTTTATTATTATCAGCACACATTGCTGGTTGAAAGTACCACTTGTTTTACTGAAGGACTTTTTCTACAGGTGGAGTCAGAGGAGATAAACTATCCTGGCCATCAGCTATAGAGCAGCAAATATCTTTGGGACCTCATTAGGTTTTAAGAGCTGTTTTCAGTTTACCAACTTTACCTCCCAATTCCATACACTTTGCCTTCAACAAATCACCACTTGAGCTATTTATTCCCATATGCATTTTTGTAGTATTAACTATTTTTTCCAATAGAAGTATTTTTGCCCTGTGGCTTATTTTTCATCTGAGCAAAGTTAGTTCTATCGTGGGGTCCTTTGCCCAGGTTTCCCAGTGAAGTCATGGCTGCCCCATCCCTGGAGGTGTTTAAGGCAAAGGTTGGATGGGGCTTTGAGCAACCTGTTCCATGGCAGGGGGTAGGAACTGAATGATGTTTAGGGATCCTTGCAACTCAAATCATTCCATGATTCTATGAACTGTGAAACTTTTATTATTGGTTCAACCAACTGAAAAATTTTTGCATTTTTTGGCCTCATTAGTAATCAAGTTAATGACTCTTCCCATAAGAAAAAAAGCCAGAAATAATACATCTGTGACTTCTCGGAGAGCTCCATGTGCATGGGGGGTGAAGGAATATCTGACCAAGGAACAACACTTTACCCAGGAAAAAAATTTAAAAAAGAAATTTTTATCATGCAGAATTGTTTTGTGTGGACAGCTGTCAAATGATACGAGCATTTAAGAATCCATAAATACTCTTCACAAGAGAGACTGTAATAGTAATTGGATCAAAAGTCACCTTCCAAAAAATTTGCTACATTTGTGTCTATGGGATAGAATTTACACTTTCAGAATAACTGTTAGCAGCTACACGAACCTTTTCACAATTCTATTTTAAAATTGGCCTGAACCTTCAAAAAGTTTGAATGAGAGGGACTTTTTCCCCATGCCGTTCCTTAAAGCTAACAATAAAAATCTCCAACGAAATCCACCAGGGAATGGTAGCATTCTTATATATGCTGATGTCCTGTGGTATTTGAAAAAGGTGTTACCTACAAAGCAATAAAACCCATTGGAGATTTAAGGATGTAAGTCAATGCTTGACTCAGGATTTTCTATCTAGGTATGACAGATGTTGTGGTTGGCTACAAATAATGGGTGAGTTCACACTGTGTGAGGTACCACTACTCTAACCAAAACTATATCTTTCTTTTAATTTCTGGGTTTCCAGTCAGCTAGTCACGGTTCTCAAAGAATTCTCTTGTGATGTGAATATGGAAATTCAAGTTAGATTATTAGAAAGTACACATGCAACAAATACTGAGCTTGTATTCTAATAAGAAACACAATGAAAGGGCACATACAGGTATTTTAATTCATAAAAACATTTGTGGGGCTCATGTATTGATTTAAAGGACACAAACCCACCTCCATCTCTTGATGTCACTATGCAGAGCAGTATGCACAGTAGCTGAGATCTTACATTAGGAGAGATCTATTGATATTAAATTCAAATGGTGCTCTTTTTACTAAACTATAGCCAGTGCACTTTGCCATTCAGGTGTAAAGGCAGGTAGCATGTTGAAAGGCAAAGACTGACATCAACAGATCTCTTTTGTAAAGAAGAACATTCAACAATTTTTACCAGCAAGCTTACTCAGGGAACACAGTGTGCTTAGTCTGTCCTGTATACAACAGGGCCCTTATGTTAGCCATTTAAATTTATAGTGTCTTTACATTTTTCACCAATTCTTGTCAAGCCGTATGTATTTATTTAAAGCTTGCCCAACGTCTGGTATTTACAAATACTACCATATATTTTAAAGTAAGAGTCATTCCCAATTAGCTAAAGTGTTTAAGAAAATCATCATATATTCTGAATGATGAAAGATCACAGAAGGAGGTCTCCTAATGGATGACAGGTGCAGGAATGAAAGCATCTAAAGACTATGAGCCAAAATCTAAGAAGTCACAGAATATCATAATTCACTTTAAATTACACCCAGGTCAGAAAGTTGAATAAGACCTTTGGCTTTGAAGGTATTTAAAACCGCCGTTCTTTTTATAACAGAAACAACCCCTCAAAAATGCTGATTCTTGCAATTGAGGTATCTGAAGTCAGCTGCATATGGATAATAAATAAAAGTAAATAATAAATAACTATAAAATACATAAACAGATAACTGAAAAGCATGAATACTTTTACCTCTGCTTTCAGGGAGCTGGGTAAGCTCTAGTCATCCTCAAAGATCTAGATATTTGTTTGATTACAAAACAAGGCAGGTTAACCTATATGTATAAAAGTCTGCATTGTAGTTATAGAACTATTTTTAGGCTCTTCAAACACAAATAATTCTTTAAATAATCCTTGTCACAAAATTAACAGAGTAAGATAAACTGATTAGCTAGATGAAATTTTCCAAATTAGATTCTCATTAGATTGATACCATGATACATATTTTCTTAGAACTTGCAGGTGTAGAACAGAAGTGTTGCACAGACCTAACGTGGTCCTGCCATTAGGTACTGTGCTGTACCAAAGCTAGATGCCTCTTTTTTCCAAGAAGATTAATCAATAATAGTTTTCAACTTGTACATGCCCTTACTGCTACTTTTAAAGTAGGGAAATTTAAAACGCGAAGATGCTTGAACATTTACAAACAATAACCAAGTGAGGTATGCAGATGAAGATAGAAATATAGAAATATTATACAACCTACCTTTAGTCACTGCAGTATCACCACAACACCACGAACGCAGTAAAGTTTGGACAACTCCATAAACCTTTCAATGGATGGAAGTAAAATTGACTGCAGATTTAAGTCCCTGGCAAAAAAACACCCCATGTATCAGCATGCTTGTAGGACTGTAATCAATGTAGACTCATTTCCAGAGCAATGAGGAGGCCAGAGGGAACTCCAGACTCCATAACAGCACCCTCCTTCCAGACTCCACCACACTGTGCAGCGTAAACATACCCCTGCACCACACTCAAGGCAGATAATTAATCTTTAATGAAGTTTCATGTGCATGTTCAAAACACGTGCAAATGTTACGTGCTCATCCACCCATATCTAGGCACGTACTTTGCATGTGCAAAAGAAGATTTTATAAGTATGCTTTTTATTTCCTAAAAGCTGTACCATGAATTCCATAAAGCATTCATTTTATAGTCTCAGGGTATTTGTCAAACAAGATAATACAATGAAGAGCCAGAAATGGTATGAAAAACCACCGGTAGAAAGAGATATGATTCCTATTTCTAGCAGTGGATCAGTTGCAATGGAATCTGGTTTTCATCATAACTTGGTATGGAAGCTACTGCGGCTGCTCCTCACACAGAGGTAGTTCTGTATTTCAGTGTCCTTCTGAAAAACCCAGCATTTCAAAGGCAATTCTCTTTTGGGTAAGTCAGGATTAGGGCAAACCAAAACAACCCAGTTGTGCAGCACAATTCCAACCCAGCCCCAAACTGCTGTGTTAAATGGAGGAAAGAGAGGACATCGGCTACACTGGCAGCAGCATTTCATTCATGAGCCCAGCACGTCTGCCATCAGTCACCCCACTGAGTTGAACAAGAGGCAGTTTCATTACAGGTGGGTAACCCCAAATGGAGCATGGAAGGCTTCTCCACTTGTTGCTTTACACAAAGTTCATTTAGCTCTTTACTTCTCAAAAAATGAGCTTACATGTACATTAAGCCACATGTTACGTGTATAGATTGCTTCCATTCATCTGTATTCTTTCAGTCACTCCTGCAACTATGTAAGTATTTTTAAATGAGAACATAAAAACAAAACATGTGTTGTGTGTCCTGCCTTCTGATTTTGGGAGCATTTCCACTATAATAGTTAAAAGCAATACTGTGAAAAATATTTCCTTTCTATTTACACATTTATAGAATTCTCAAAAGTTTTAGATGTTTTTTTGTCAACTGAAGCACTTACAAATTGATCAGAGAAGGTCCAAGTTCAGTTACCCAGGGAGAAATCATGGTATGCGGTTCCAGGCTTCCCCAAAGAGGTGGAGGGTGTAACCACCAGGAGGAGCCCCAGAGTTGGGTGGCTCTTAGATTATACTTAGCCTGGCATACAGATTTTTTTGTATCAAAATAATTTTGAAAAGTAGTAAGTACAATTTTTAATGGATAGATGTAAAACAGAACAATGGTCCAGTTTTGGTTTATATTAGACTATTTTCTCTGTCGTTTGGAAATCCATTTTTCCCTTAAAAATAATATTTTGCTATTATGACAGCTGTAAAGTCTATTTGTAAATATGAACTGGAAAACTGTTGCCTTTCTGAGTCTGCTGGCAGATCACGAGCACCTCTGCTGCCATTCATTGCTTTCCTCAAGCAGAAAGAGTCACCATATCTTTCCACGGTACATCTGCAGAAGAGACTCCAGAGCACAGCAGTAGATTAGAATCATGCCTCAATCTGCAAATTCTAGTGTAAATCAGACCCTTGTGAGAGCATGTTAAAAGCTCCCATTTCCTTTAGGGGGAATGTAGAGAAAGAGAGAGAGAAGATTCAGCACATCCACAGTAATATTTTCAAGTCAAATGAAAAAAACGTAGTAAACATTAAAATGCTCAGAGTTCCTAATTTTCAATTAATACGAAGCTGAGAAAAGCATTATATGTTATCTTGGCCCTGAGAAATACTCTTCCCAACCATTAGAAGAAATCCTTCCAGCTCCGCTACACGGGGTACACAGAATTGAGGCTCCAGAGGTCATGCTTCTCCCAATAGTTCTCCCAGGATCTTTGAATCAACTGCAAATGCAGCAGGAACAGCACACTAAAAAAAAAAAAAAAATCACTGCACTGACTTCAATGCCTAAATAAGGCCTCCAAACCCAGCTCTGAAAACCTTTGAACTAAATTGTAGCAGTGAACTTCAGCCCACACCCAGCTGACATCTGAACCACGGAAAAACTAGTCCAATTACACCCCAGCTCAGCGACAAGGCAGCTGTAAGAATGTATTAGCCTTTTGCTATCGCATCCAAACCATCTGAAGTCAAAGTCACCAGTCCTTAAATCAGAAGCAAGAAGGCAGCACTTCCAGTTTTCAGCAAGTGAGAGATGCAGGTAAAACTTCAGCCTTAAAACTAAAAAGTTTTGTCTTACCTGTGTGTAAACCTTGTTGAAGGTCACAAATTGCAAGGATATGTCACCTACAGGATTTCACAGGGTTTGATGCCTCACCAGAATAGTGTCAGTTCAAAAGATGGATTAACGGGAATTATCAGTGGAACACAGCTACAGCACCAGTCTGCTCAAATCTCAGACGAAAGCCCACGGGGCGTGTAAGCTGCCTTCCCACTTCAGGTTGGGATGTGACAGAGTGATGTTAAGAGTTCATCCTTCTGCTGTTCGGCAGTTAAATAAAGACTCCCTTTGATTTTAAATTACTCTAAGTTCTTGATTAGACTAAGGCAACCCTATTAGAAACAGTTTTTATAAGCAACATCATGCCATTAGTATACTGATTTAAAGAATACAATAAACAGGAGAAATCATCAAGGTTTGGCTATTAAGAAACAATCTGCCTGCAGCAACGTTTCCAAGGTACTTTATTTCTTACCCTTTCGAACTGATGTAATCTTTCAAGAGCTGTAAGATTTAGAAAGCCACACAACATCACAGTTGTTTTCCTATTAGCGTACCCCATGCAGAGAAAACCAGCAATTATCACCTTTGTGGAATGTGGCCTGCCTGTGTTACATTGACCTCCAGCGTGGGTCAAAAGATGTCACTTTCTGGAGAGGTCTGTGGCTATTGTGTCATCCAAATAGAAAATACTGCCCTGTGCCTTGCAGAAGGCCTGGGAGCCTTTTAAAACATGCCGGTATAATGCAGAGGAATTCCTGCGTCCTCCCTCTTGCTGTGTCACTCTACAGCTGGTTTTGCCAAAGACCTTGCAGGATATTCCTCAGGCATTTTCCTAAGCATGACGGGAATATCATAGTCACACTCGGTTCATTAGTTACCTCTCTTCAAACCAATCGAAAATGAGATCTATTAAGTGCTGCAAAATCATAGAATCATAGAATAACCAGGTTGGAAGAGACCCACCGGATCATCGAGTCCAACCATCCATATTGTATCAAGCAATGACTCCAATTCTGCTTTGCAGTGCCCAAATCCCAACCCTTAAAGGAAAAATGGCCATGACATCCAAGAAACCGGGATTCAGGTCTATAAACATGCAGGAAAGCATGTTAAGTTAAAAGTTCTGGTACCATTTTTCTTCGCTCAGCACCACAAATTCAATAAGCCCTAACAGTTTCTGGTCAAACTCTGCCAAACCTTACTATTTGCACAAATAAGTCTCCTCCACGACACTCTCATAATTATCAAATAACTGCAGTGAAGCCAGACAGTTAGTTAAAGCCCAGAAAGCCTGAGTTGGCAGGAGTAGAGGGAAGGCCACCATCCAGCTCGTCTTCATCTTCTCTAACATCTGCAACAGACGGAGACACTGGAGCTTGGTGTCTGCACTGGAAGAGCCTCTGTAGGAAGGTTGATTAACTTAATGATATTTATATCATCAGTGGGGTATCTGCAACTCAATCAAACAGCAATCAAGGTCTGTTTATTAGTTTATTTTTAAAAGGCATTTAGAGCATAGGCTAGGCACTTATTGAATAAAACTAATAAATAAGATTACAAGAATCAAATCACTGCTCTATGAAAACAGTATTTTTTTGTGGCAAGGAGTGATTTACAATCATTACTGATTGAAAAGGAATGAAAAGATGAAAGAAAAACATCAGCAGAAAAAGGGGTAGGGTAAGCCATTTATTTTTATTTTTTTAAGTAGATTTGCTACCAGTGTATAAACAGACAGAATCCTGGGATGGTATCGTTTCTCATTGCAGATGTGCACCACAAAACTGGTCTCCTCAGTCTCCAAAACTGGTTCTAATACTTTTCTTGTTTGGATTGTAACATGACCCTCACCTTCAATTCATGTTTTGTTCGTATATACCTTTTATGCTGGATGACTACTTGTCTTCATCACCTCAGCAAGTCAGCAGGGAAACATTTTTAAAAGCTGTGGCACTACTCAAGCTGTGAGTGGGCGACTCAAGAGGAGCGACATCTTAAAACATTCTGCACGGGGGCAAGTAAAAAGTCAATAAGGAAATACCATAGTTAGGCTCTTTTTAACTTGCTGAAAGTGTGAGACAGCAGTTCATTTCCTGATTACTCATGTGGAAATGGTAAAAAATAATTAAAAGCAATGACTAATCACCAAATCAAAACAAATATTAAATAAGCAAACTTACTTTCTACCATCAAGTTCAGTGTGCAAATGAACAATGGCATTCAAAAGTTTTGCCTTTACACCAATTAAAAAGAGTACAAAAAAAGTAAAAAAGATTTGGTTTATGGCTACGTTAGGATATCAGCAACAGGAGTTATGGAAGCTGTTGGAGCCATGTGGTCAAGACTGGAACAAAACTCAAGGAATTGCTTTAAAGTCAGAAATAAACACTGTATGAAAACAAAAAGTGAGGTAGGTGGAAAAAGCAAATTCTCCCCTTTCATATCCCAGTTACATTTCCCTGCTACATCCAAGGTGGCCGTATTGCAATGACAATAAGTGGATGTGTAGCCCTGATTGGCCTGTGAAATCTTTGTCTGTTTCCTATCCTCTGCGTAGAGCTTGATTAGTTTTAGGACTATCCAAAGGGGCATTGAAGCTACATATTAGGAAAATACATTGCCCACTCTTTGGCAATGAGGCGTACAGTCATCTGGGAAGAGAAACTCACGCAAAGAATTCTGCCGTAACACCAAGGAGGCACATTGCTGGAGGAAATGAAATGACCAGGACAAACAAGGCTTAGATTCATGAAGCTCTGTGAGATGCACCCCTTCTTTTCCCCCATTATATATTTTCCTGTTATATATATTCACATCTGCCTTCAGGCATTGGTATTCACCAGCCCCTGAGCTCTCAGTTGAGATGCACTCATCTCTGTTCCACAGAAGGCCAATTGCACCCTGCTAAGGGCTTGCATGCACTTTGCAGGCTCAGCCCACTTCAAAACACTCAAAACTTTAGAGGCTTAAGATGAGGCAGAGCAGGTCAAAAATAGGAAAGGAAACCAGAACAAGTCACCATGCAAAGGAAAGCTCATTACAACTTTTTGTAGGCATTGTAAGTCTCCTTGTGCTACTGATGCTCAAGAATTCAGACATCTGGTTGTCTTTATACTAATCCAACATATATATTTGCTGAGCCATTTGTACCATCAGCTGACTCAAGACAAGGATGCTAGGACACCTGGGGACTGCAGAGTTGAGACAACACTGGGAAGAGAAACGTCAGCGTCAGGAGCAATAAGACTTAAAAAAACACCCAGAGCTACCAGGGTGGCCAGGAGGATAAGGCAATGAGAAGAAACACAGGGACCACTTGCAATTTGCAAAACACACAAACTCCTCCCAGTAATCCCATTTCCTCCCATTGTTTAGAAGAACTTCTACCAGGAGGGAAAGGTTTGAAAGGAAAAGAGCAGCACAGCAACCCTCTGCTATACAGTTGAGTTGGGCTGGTGCAGGAACACTGCACAGTGCAACTGGGGAAGGCAAAAGATTTCAGGATTTGCAAGCGCACACGGACTGGAAATTAAGCTGCTGCAGCTGCACTCTAACCCAGCTCTACCATCAAAGTTGATTCCTAATTCCAAAGTGTTGATAAAACCCCATTGCTGAACAAGACCCACTCATGGACACGCTAAGGAAAGATTCTTCAACATGATGGAGTCTCGTACAAAACTGCAATACCTTAACCAAATAACAAGCGATCTCTCCATCACGTAGAAAACAGGTGTTTTTCCTCTCATTATTACGAGACCAGCTTCTAAGATGTGAACTTGGCTAAAGTTTAAATTATAATGTTTAATTAAGAACATAAGGAAATTTTTTATTAAGCATAGAAAAAGGTTCTCTTTCTATCCCGTAAAACGAAGGGGATTTTTTTTTATTGTCCATGAAGTCCTATTGCATTTTTTCAGCCAGTTCTAGGTGACCAGGGAAAACATGAATCCTGGTTTTTCACAAAAGACTGTGGGCTCTTCTTGTTAAAACAGTCACTGAAAACAGATCCTGTTTTACTTACATAAAAAAAGAAAAATAAAACCACCACAGCTCAGATATCTATCTCGCACATCCAAACTGCTGTGAATAAGGTAAGAGTTGTATTGCAGAGAGATACAGCTAGGGAAAATGACTCAGATTTGTTGCTTGACTTCAGCCAGGTTAAAGGACTTCTTAATAAACTGAGGCTAGTGTTTACTTTCTCTCTGCCTCCTCTCATTTTGAGAAACAGACTTTTCATTCATACCATCAGGGTGGCCCAAAAAGCCAGAGAGAACTATATGGGACATAATAGAGTAAGATTTTGGGTGATGTCCCTGCACAGAGGAATTTTTATCTAGAAGAGTGGATGAGGAATTTCAGCAACAGCCCATATCTCACTTTAATGCATTCCTAAGATATTTGTATAACTTTAAGCACATTTCAAACACTTATTACAAAGAAGAAGATTGTACATAAGTATGTATATGGACAGAAGTTTATTTTGAAAGACTAAGACATAACATAAGCTGCTTTAGCAAGCAGCCAGATATTTAAAACAGCCCTGTGCTCAGCTGGTTCCAGCCAGCTCCATAACTTCTCCCAATATACAGCAGCTCTAGACCTGACCCAGGTTCCCATTAACTCATTGCATCAGTTTTATTCTTTTGTTACATGCAGGGTGCAAGAATATGCTTAAATAACCGAGAGATCTGTAGGAAACATGGAAAGACATATTTCAGTGTACTGAAAGCAAGCAATGGTCAATGTTTTAATGAATCAATTATATTTCAAAATGGACTTCTGTTTTGCTTTACATTTCCTTCCCTTGTAAATGGCATGCCAACTTCAATACTTCACTCAATAAATGGCTACTAAATGAGTACAAAGTTACAGGCGTGTTGGTCTTTATGACAGGCCATACATAATCACCATAGAAATATATAATTACACCTGTCAACCTCATCTCATGCAATTGATTCAATAACTAACAATGTCAGTAGCAGGCTCAGCTTAGAGGTCTCACTGTGTGAAAATACTCATACATGGCTAAACATCTTGGTATTTTAATTGCCTGTCATACTGCCAAGGTTCCTATATTGTACCTATCTCCACAGCAACAGGCTGGAATGAATAGAGCACATTTAATAACTGAAAAAAAAGTGATTTTAGAGGCTTACAGTTACTTTATGGTTCTTACAGACACTGCAGACTATTCTGAAGACAGCTGGAGATGTATTCAAGGAGAAGAGGTTTTTCTTCTCTAGGTGGATTGTGTGTATGTGCACACTATGAAATAAAAATCATCATATAAATCTGAAAATTGTTTCTAATTACTGCTACTGGAGAGGTCATCTCATGCCTGAAAGTGTACACATGTCCAGCTTGACAGGACGTTTAATCTCAACACACCAGGAACGGTTGCATAAAAACAGCTTCTTAAAGGCTCCGAGGGCTTAATCATTACATGTTTGTTAATATCAATATGATTCAATCTAATATTCCAAATTAATTGTAAGCTACGCTGCACTGAAAGGCTCTGATGTGCCCAAACGCTAACCCCACTGAACTCAATGGCCAGGCTCCCAGCACCCTTAGCAGCAGCAGGATTTATGTCTACGGTCTAGCAGTCTGTGCTAATTGCACATGAAGATGACAAGGGCAAAGTCTTTGTGGCCTGAACTTTTAACAGTGACAGAGTAAGACCAAACAGACTGGGTCAGAGAGGTTCTAAGCAGAGATCCACAAAGAGGTGAAGGACCAACAGACATAGGAAGTTAATGGGAAAGAGAACCAACTATTTCCCAGGAAATAGATAGGAGCTAACACAGTATCTGGCTGGTAAAAAAATAATGTGGAAAATGAGGAGGTAAACAGGTGGAAGAACTGCTCCCACATTAGCAAGGGGTAGTTCTGAGGGCTTCAACACTTCGGGATTTTAAAATCAACATTGCAATGTAAATTCTGTTCACATTTTCTCTAGCAGAGAGAATCCTTCGCCTGTATGAAATTTCAATGTGAAAAGTTAAATCTCTTTCAAACAATTCATAGGCTCAAATACTAAAGAACATAAGTAAACAGCATCATTGAAGAAATCTCTCTACTTCTTGGCACAGTAATAGAACATGAGTGGATAAGAATATACAGATGTTTAGTTGAAATCAAGTAACATAATTTTACCACCTCACTTGTTGTGCAGACCTGTCTGGCCTTTTCTCTCTGATGATGGTTCTCTGAGCCTCTGTGTTCCTCCTCTGTGTTTTGGCTGAGTTTGGTTTTATTTCCTAGACTCATCCAATATCACCATGAACCAAAATCCTTAAAAATAAGAGAAAAGGTGCAATTCTGAAGTCATCACAAAAAAAAAGTGAAAAACTCTGGACAATTTTGACCTACAAATAATGTTTACCAAAGTTGGGCTACAACATCCATACTATTGGTGCGTGGTTTGCAATCGAAAGAACACAGGAAGTGGACGGAGGGCAGATGTTAAAGCCGATGAATATACAACACAGGAAACTAGGAAAATAAGAAGAATTTTATCTTCTTGATTTAATTTACTCTAAATAAAACTCACAGAACTTAGAAAACAGCTAAGTGGCAAGCACCATTTTTATAAGGGGGTTATCATCGACAACCTCATAGAACTTATCTCTGAAGACAGGATTTTTCAGAACAAAAGAGAAACTAAAGTCTCCTGTAAAGGCCAGCAGAGCCTGTTGTTTCCCAGCTTAGGTCTGAAAAGCAAAAAAAGCCTGGTAGTGCCATGCAAACAAGGCTTCTTCTTGTGAACTGGAGCAGCAGAGAATTTATTTATAGCAACACTCAAAGGGCAGATTAAAAGGGAGATTTCTCATATGAATCTTAAAGCTCTGAAGCATTTTTAGACCTGGAAGGAGGTCCCTTCTAAACAAGTCTGTATCAGAACCTGCCATGAGCACAGCAGGACCCATAAATGCACCCTAACTCCACCAATTGTTCTGTCTCATATAAAGGCAAATGGGTCAGTGGAGAGCAGAAAAAAGCTAACAGGATGCACAGGATCCCGAGCTGGGACAGAGGTGCTTCTCTGGGCACACATTCACCTGGTCAAGCACTCACCCCAGCTGACTCCCAGGCTGAGGAAACGTCCAGCTTGCTGAGAGCCAAACCACAGTACTGCCGCTACCCAGTATGCTGAGAGATTGCAAGGTCACTATATCCCTGCTTCCCAACACAGCCAGGTACTTCCCTACACGCAGAACAGATTTCTCACCAAAATAACTGCAACCAACTTGCTTCCACTGTCTGTGTTGGAAATAACACTCAAGTGAGGAAAAAAGAAAAATCACAAGAAAAACTAACGGTGGTGCCCATGCATAGATAAGGAGCTGGAGACTCAGATTTTCAGCTGGCATAAATCAGTATCACTGCGTTGAAGGAAACAGCACTATGCTGATGTTCACTGTTGTGGAGTAAGGCTGTAAACAAATACACAACTCAGAAGCAGGAACACATTTGTTTCCCTGATTTCCAGGGTAGGTATACTTGCTGTCACATATTGGCCAAGCAGGCTTGGAGCTGCTCCAGAACATCAGCCCAGCACACTCTCAAGCCTGTCCTTGGAGACCTCAGCTGGCCAGAAGACTTCCCAAGGGATGTATTTTCTATATCCTTTCAAAGCAGAGAAGTGAGAATAAGTCTCAGATCAAAGAATTTTACAGGGTCTTTCATACTCCTCGTAGTACTTAATAAACAGGAAGGGTATCACAGGTCTGAGTGGATCATAATAAAGACGATCCACAAAATTACATTCAAAAAGCCCTCCATCCACATAGTCATCCTCTCTGCCCGTTACAACCCAACAAAACCCCAAAGCAAGGACACTTCATAAAAACCTTCATAGTTTTTCATATTTGCATTTGCAGGAAAAGGTCTGCAAATTTGTAAGAACTGCTTTTTCTATCAACTTAGTTTATTTTTATTTTTCCTAATTAAGCTCATTTTTCCCTTGCAGCCAAAATAAAGTAAAAGGAAAAGATATTGTTCCTTTATAAACAATGAAAATGTCAAACTACTGAAGTTCAAAATAATGATTATTAGAATTCCTTTCAAGTGAAACATTTTTTCCAAAGATAATTATACATTTTAAACACTGTTCACAGAGCCATTTAAGCTTCTAAGTGAACAGCTGAATGAAGCAAAACCCAGAGTTCCCCCTTGAATAGAAAGCTTTGCTAACACACACACGGGACTAGAGCAGGAGTGCAGCATAGGGTACTGCTTGCCACATCGTCAGTGGAGTAAGTCAAAACAGCCCTCTGATTGTCAGGAACACAAAGCCAGTTTACACCAGCCAAGGGTCTGCACCAATATCTGCAGCCGAATTTTCAAACCGCAGAAAAGGCCTAATTCAACTCCCGTTCATGTCAATAAAAGCCTCCCATTGATTACAGTAGCAGTTGGATCGGGGCCATACTGATGTCTACTAGAAGCCAGATACAAGGTCTGATTACTTTTATACTGTTGCATATCAGATCCTTATTCACTCCATTATTTACAGGCTTGCAAACAAGCAAGAAATTCTGATCACACAGTCATACAAGCCTCCATTTGCATCCTTGATTGGCATGATGAGAGCTGCAAAGAGGGGCTTGAATATGTATTACACCGAGCGGCAGTGCACAAAAACCTGCAGGATGCAGTAAAGCAATCAGGGAGCATAAAGAAATTGAAATGGAATTCCTTGGAGAAAAGGATCATTAAGTACTTAACAAGCATCACTCTGTTATATCTGTTTTAGTGATGTTAGCATAATTTTAATTGTTACCATCCAATCTGTTGTGATAGCTTTAGAGTTATCAAGATGCTACGTATTTTATGGTGACATTTGAACAATCGGAAAGATTAGCTGCAAAGCCCACTACCCACTAGCTCCGTGCCTGTAAATAGAAAAAAATAAAAAAAGAGCGATCTATTTTCTGAGTGGAACAAAGACAAGACAGAAAGATCAACACAATTAAATATTAAACAGAAGTAATTACATAGGCAGCTAACTAATAACTCAAACACCCTGTATTTCATTATGCATTTCCAACCAGCCAATTAAGTTATACAATATTCTGAATGTACCTTGCATATCCTGCTCCATGGTATATAATTTAGCCAAATATCACCTCTGGCATAGATGCTTCTTACTAAAATTTATATTGAGCCAAGGAAAGCATGCAACACAGGGATTCCTACTTTGTCAGAAGTTGACAAAAAGTTTTGGTGTTCTTCCAAAGAAGTTTCAAACTCCTAGGATCCTATACAACACTAATGAGTGCCAGGTGTAGCTCCAGTCTCGTTGAAGGTGTTAACTTAAGATAGGACATGCTCGGCAATTTTGGGCCTTGGTGTCACACCTACTAAGTAGGTCATGAAGCCAGAACAATACACACAGTTCCAACCTGCATGCAGGCATTTTTCAGATCCGTGGTTCATGAAATCAGTGGATGCTAGGCACAAAATATAACTGAATGTCTGAGCTACACAGACTTAAATGGGCTCTTTCACATGCTTTAAAATTACACACCTGCTAGAAATGTTTGATGAATCGGGGCTATAAAGGTTATTTGCAAGTGATCCATAATTAAATGCAAACTAGTGCTCCCAGCAGAAGAGTAGCAACTAATAATGATAATAAAGCTAAACATTATCCAGCATGGAGGCAAAGGACATAATTATTGCCATATGAAATATAGCAACACTAGCGCTTAAAGTGCTTGTAAGAAAAGCTTGCAAAAGCTTTAGTAACATAGGTCTGAGACTTCCATCTGGACAAGTTAAGGATCCAGGCTGAGATTTGACACGTTTTGAACTTCTTTGGAAAAATTCAGAACCTGCATAAACTGTTCTTCAATCAAATGATACTACTATCTAATATTTATCTTAATGTCTGATGATAATATGAATGTTTTTTAGTTATTCAACTCTTGCTCATAAATGAGTATTCAGAAATAACATACCTCAAGAAAAAAAAGGTATTCTTTACCTGGTAGGAGAAAGAACAAGCTTCAGGCTTTTGGATTAATCTGATTAGTTAGGACATTGCAAGGCTCAGGCTGGCAGGGCTTAGAAAGCCTCTGCTAACTCAGGGTCATGCTAAGATACCAGAGGATCTGGGTATGTACAGCTCATCAAGGTCAGGCACTGGCTTTTATAGCCAGCACCTCCCAAAGACCTACAGACTCTTCTGTGTGGGCTTTCAAAGGTAGTGGTGATGCATAGCTAAAAAGGACACACTCCAAATTTGGTCACTCAGCATCAGCTTCACTTCTGATACCAGAAGCTCAGAAGCTGCTAGCTCAGTACTCATCAGGGAAGAAACTTCCCAGCTGATGCACAATGTTTTCAGTGCCTGCTTCCTGCTAACTTGAAAACAGGAATCACAAAAGGTCCTGTTGAACTATGAACAAGACAAGGGCAGAGGTTCAGGGATAGCTGCTGGTCCACACGTTCCCCATGATTCTTAAAGGGAAATCTCTCCTATTTAGGCAGCAGCTACAGACATTCCTTCAGACGGAGTCCTCAGAATGACATCAAGGTACTCTACTGCGGTAATAGAGCTCCATAGGCTCTTACTGCACCTCTCTACTGGTGATGGGACCTCTAAGAAAAGACAGTAATGCTATGAAGGTTGTTTCTAAGATTTTTCTTTTTTTCAAGCTCAGGTAGTGATGTTTCTTTCTTTTACACTCAAAGGTCAAAGTTCTGATTCCTGCTGCTAAAGGCAGCAGGGCAATATGCTGAGTTAGTCCACGGCAAATTCATCCACGAGGCTACATTATTTTCCAGCTCACTGTGGTATATTCAAGACATTTACGATAAGAGCTTTCAGGCAATTTTGCTGTCATCAACACGTGGCACTCAACTGATCCAAAAGTGTAAGTCAGCGCTTACGGGGCTTGGTGGCAGGAGTAGCCGCTAGCCACTTCCTCTGCTATCTTGAAAACAATGGTACCAGTTTCCCTTCAGAACCAGGGCCAAATGTGTTACTTTTGAATAATTTGATTCCAAATTGTAGCAACAGCTTCAGAAGTAAACAAAGTTTTAAAATAATTAAGGATGAAATTTTAAAAATTACACTGAAAGAATACAAGACGACTCCACTCTGATCATCTAAGGAGAAAATTAACTCGTAATTTGGCATCTTCCTTGATGCATCTAAAACAGTTCTCTGTTGCATCCCCAGCAATAAGGTAGAAATACAAATAGCCCAGACACTGCTTGGCACTTCCTCCAATATTTGCGTGCCTGTTTAATAAAGAGAAGATAACTTGTCAAAAGCAGAAACACAATAATCCAGTGCAACATCAGGTAAGGGGGCTTAAAGATTAAGGTTTTGGGAGGCCACGCATAAAAGCAAAGCCCAGAGTTCTGAAAGAAGTTGTTTATGCTCAGCTCCTACAACCCAAAGAGCCTACAGTCTATGAAGAAGAAAAGAAATGTTGAGGGAGACCGTAACACTAGCATCATCTCAGTGACTCTCGCAGCAAGCTCTGACTGTGCTGAACACTCATGTGGCATCTGCTTGACCTTTTCCCTGACATACCACGGGGGATGGCAAAGAGAACCCACGGGCTACACAGAAGATCAGGACAAGGGATGTAATGTTTGCAGTCTGCATCAGCAGAAACAACTCGGGACCCAAAGCTCTTTCCTGGATGTCTAGGTAATTTAGGAGGTTTTTCTTGAATCACATTTCTTACGACAATTTTGCAGCTACTACAAATCACAAACACTTCAACCAAGTCTCAAGAGTGCCTTTAAAAAAAAAAATAAACCTCCTTACTCTTTTCAGTAGGAAAATAAACTTAAGTGGATAACTATTCTTTGACATTTGAGCTGAAACTGGTAAATACTTGTATCATAAGGAAACTTCAGAGTAAAGATATTAGCTCAAAAGAATAAAACCAAAAGAACAAAATTCTCCAGCCTTGATGTTAAAAGTCTGCAACATTTAAAAGATTAAATAAGGATTTTATATATTATTTTTAGCCAAAGAAAAACAGCATTGTCCCTATTAGACATTTCAATTTACTTAAAATAATTGTGTCTCAGTAGTTTACAAAGGAATGATTACATACAATGTGACAATTGTATTACTTATTACCCTTGACATCACTTCAGTGAGGGTCACTCTAGTTAAATATTTCATTTGTTATAACGTCCATCTTCATCAAGCTATTTTTGAAGCAATCTGAAAATCTTAAAACATTTGTTTCTTTGTCTTGCAAAAAAGAGGGCCCTGTTCATTTGTTCCCTTTAATACCTAGCAAATTGCTGTAGCAATTCACAAAACCCTTAAAAGAAAAGGGCACCCAAAAGAAATTCAAAGTAACTCATTGAAAACATCCTTTTCTCACATTTTTAGTCCTTTCTGCTGTTAAACACTCTGCCTAAGTCCAGTCTCTGTCAGAGAGGAAAAGATGCTTTATTAACAGTATCCTCATAAATATTCTCTGTGTGAATGAACAAGATGAAGGATGCTTGACATTTAAACGCTTCTTACAATTTCATTTACAAAGCAATTTTCTGATATCAAAGCAAGCCTCCATAGCTACACATGAAAAAAATTACAGCCTTCTTATATTGCTCCATATATGTCTTAAACATCAGAGATACATCACCATTTTCTTAAATCCACAGTCTGTTTGTTGAATCATTACCACCAGTTGTAACATCATTGAAAAGTACACAGCACTAAGCTTTGGTATCTACCATTTACCTATAAATCTTCACCATAAAAGTAGGTTTATATCCTGTTCAGACTATGGAGAGCTGTAAATTATGACTTAATGTACGGAGCGCTGGGGATTGGAGGAAATACTACAATAGTGTAACAATATCAACAATAGTAATATCTTTGTTTCATCTGGACTGTTATGCATAAGATTATTTCGGGGCTTAAAGGCACTGGGATTAAGCGTATTTGCTCTTGTTGTGGTCCTGACCAATTTTTATGTCATCCACCATGAAGGAGAGACTATGGTTTCCCAAGAAGAATTCTTGGGATAGTCTTCATACGTGAAATTAATGAAGACACATTTTCTGCTTCCAGATGTTTCTCCATGAGAAAGTACGTGAGTTATGATAAATCTGTCTAAAGCCCAACACCAAGCAAAGAAGACATCTTCCTATGCCTGGAATCTATCATCACCTTCAACTCTTCTGAATATTTCTATCTCATTCTTTTTTGTGATGACACCTTAGAAGGTATACAAAATTCCTGGAAATTCAAAAAAGTGTGAGTTGAGAGTAGGAGCAGTTCTCCTCATTTGACTGGCAAACCCAAGGCACCTGGGTTAGAGCAGCGGCAAAATTGCTCTTTTGATTTTGATGACGATTTTATCTTGCACTTAAAGCCCAGTCCAGGCTAAGGCTTTCTGTACAACAACATCACTTGGTAACTGGAGCTAAAAATAAGCCACCTGCTCTTCATTCATTCTCAATTGGATCTGCACTGCTACTTACAGAAGGAGGCACGGAGGGAAGCCCCAAAGACAGTTTGCATTGCAGTGGTTCCTCACTCTGCAGAGAAGGCATCTCCAGACCACTAGACCAAGTATGTTTCCAGCTCAAAAGCAAGAACTCCAAAGCAATACGGCAGCTTTCCACCAAGCTGCAATGAAGGATTTGTGTCTGTACTGGCATCTGATACTGGTTCTTACAAAACCTGAGTTCTCATTAGCACTCCCATTACGTTTTTGTAAATTGGAGAAAGTCCTGTGAAGCACTTTGAGACTTAAGGACGAAAAGAATAAATTAAAAAAAAAAAAAAAAAGCACTACCTTGGTATTTGATAGTTATTATTAATAATTGCACAATACATCTTCATATGGTAAGTATTACTTCCTGCTACCCACATCAGCATGAAATGAGCCACAGCATGGAAATGTCATCGTGCAGATCTCTGCACAGGCAGGCTGACCTCAGTTCTCAAGAATTAATGCAGAGCTTTAAAGCAAGTCACACCAGAAGCATATATTACTTCATGGGTTTCTCTGTAAAATAACCTATCCCTCTTTGAGGCATGGTTTAAAGACAGAGCCCAAAGGACATAAATCACTGCTGCTAAAAATACAGACCCCTTTAGGACATCATTCCTTAATGGCAGCAGAAATCTTCACAGGAAAAGACACCTGCCCCAGTGACAGAGAATAATCACCTTCTCAAAAGCACATGTTGGATGCCTGCTGGAGTTAGCAAGTTCAGAGTGCCACTTTTCCTTTGGAAGAGAAGACAAGTGACAAAATGCAAACCAAAAATCCATATTTCCTCTCAAAAAATATAACTACTTTTCAAACAGGTGAAGTTCATTATTAAAAAAAAAGGTGTAACAGTGCACTAAGGCCTCGCCCAATCTCCAGTGCAATCAAACCAGTAGCGTTAAAATCAGCTGCCTAACAGCCGCCCTCAGTTATTTGCTTTACCTCCCTAAGGTACTGCTAAGAGACAGATTCAGACAGTTAATTGCAAGTAAGAGGTGTTTCTCGAAGTTTCTTTTGATGATGCACCAGGTTTTTGTAGCAATACTGACTGCAGCATCAATTATTTCGATCTAATGCTGATTTTCTTTCCCTTTATACCAAAATAACAATTACAAATATTAGACAATTTTCCTCCATCATAAGAATTCCCAGCTGCTATGGGAGACTTTAAAATGTTGATGCACAGTTTCGTCCCAAATTTGAATCCAATGTCTACTGTTTATCTTGTTTTTTAAAAATGGAGAACTTTATCAGGCTTCAAGCTTTTGATAAACTTAAAACACATTACTTCAAAGTTTTCCCTTCCTCATCCCATTCATGTTCTACTGAACATTTGAATAATTTTACAGAAGCTAATCTGTGTGCATCCACAGATAGAGAAACATTCAGCAGAAAGAGCACAATTCAAAAAGAAATCCCCCTAGAATTTGTCAAACCAACATTATCTTGGCAGAAAGTTATTTTATGACAAAACATCTGACACATTCTGCTGATAATACCAAAACCAAGAAAAATAATGTTATCAGCTGTTACTATAAAAACTGGACAACATAAACCAGGCAGCAGATTTGGCATCCGCTTTCTTCTCCCTTCCAAACTGACTGTGTTACACGGGGCTCAGACCTGTAGAGGCTATGGCATATATTCACCTTTGAGTCACAGCTCACTAACCCTCCCTCCAGCAGAAAGTTGATGCTGAAGCCTTCTAAATACCTGAGAAAAATGCATTTTGGAATAAAAGCAGGGGTTTTTCCTCTGATCTAAATGCACCGATGCAGCCTTTCTGCCATCTACTGCCCTTGTCTTCTTCACTCTCCTAGAACAAACACTCCGTGTGTCAGACTCTCAGCTGCTGGGGTGGCAACAGGACTCTGGGAACTTCACAGGGACTCAGCCAAGTTTGGGGATTTATTCCATGATGCCAAGTACTGCCAGTTCAGAATGAAACCTCCTCTTGGGCTCTAGTTCACGGTACTGATACTTTATACCCATGTGCCAAGGTTAATTTGCTTAAGTTTATGAAGCATTTCACGGTTTTTAAGCTTTCCTTCCCCTCCACCTTTATAGAAAGGCTTTAAATTCCAAAATAAATATCTGCATCATCCAGAAAAAAAAGAGAATCTCAGCTTGATATGAAGCCAGTTTATCTATGAGTGAGGCTAGCCCATTGCAGAAGCTCATACTAAGTGAAGCCTAACAGCTCTGATGATTAAAAGTAAAAAACTGGAAGGGGAAAAAACTGAAAGGGGAAAAAATCTAAAAAACTCTTCATAATACGTAGCTTGGACCACCGAAAGACATTCCTTTCCCTACTTATTTTCCCACCTTGCTGCTTTATTGTGTATTCATTGGCACAGCAGTATTGGGTTTGCAGTGTGGTTTTGGTGGTTTTGTCTGGTGTTTTTTCTGCATTTCTGCAATTAAATTACTTGATATCGAAAGTCATTGCCACAGAAAGCACAGCAGAGATAACAAAGTTAACCCACAACAATTGCCTAAGGCAAAACAAAAAGACAGAATAACTTTGTATTTCAAGTTCACAGACAGAAGTGAAAAAGATATTGAGAACGCTTAGGAAAACATAAATAAAGATAAGAATAGTCATCCAAAAATCTGTGTCTCAGAAGAAATACCCTGAAGACATTATTAATGTATTCTGGATAATAGGCAACCATCAGGTTTTACTCAAGAGCAGCACTAATCCTGGCTTTCGACCACCTCAGAGGATGTTCCTCCTGTGCACGGAGACAGTGCATACACAAAACTTCCTTTGGAAATCCTAGACAGGTCCCAGAAGCAGTGAAATTATCTTGTCGGCAGGGCTCCTCACTTGGGTGCGATATCACACTGACAAAGCACTCATGCTCCAGAATTCCACTCTTGTCTGATTGCCATCATTTCACAAACCTCTGCAATATGCTCCTGGAAGGGGCTAGACATAAAGCAAATGGAACTGAGCCTTGGATGGGGAATTGTCCCAGAAAGCATCCGTGCTAGACATTGTATAATCTTGAACCAGATGCTTCTCAAAACTGTTATCCTACTGGCACAATCCACCTAATTTCCATGTCTCATTTAATATCACACACTTCTTACATAGCCTATAGAAGAAGGCAGATGCCTTTCTGATTTGTCAGGGCCTTTATCCGCCTTCTGGAAGTTTCCCTGCTGACTGCTGAATACTCATACATATCCAAAAGTAGATCGTGTCCCCATTTATACCGACTAAGGCAGGAATGAATGCATCACATGAGAAATAATTTCTTATATATGTCTTCCTTTCCTGCCAACAGCCCAGCTAAACCAGCCACATTTTCCTTTGCACTAGGCAATAAAGACAATTGCATCTGTCAACCTAATCTTGATCTCACCCTTCCAAAATGGCTAATATGAAGCTGGCCACAAATTACCTCCCACCTTATCTTTTCCACTGTTTCCAAGCAGGCCTTAATTTCTCCCCTCCTCCTCATAAAAACTCCACCAATATTATTAGCAACTTCCCTCTGTGACTTCAAAACTAGTTTTAAAACCTCTTTAGTTTTTGTTTCACACATCTTGAGGGAAAAGTCCTCCAACATTCACATGTGCTAAGGGCTGAGGACAGCCTGCCTGATCTCTCTACAGCACTTCCCTTACAAAATAAAGCGTGACAACATCCTCATTGGAAATTTCAGTGCCCAATATCCCTGCTGCAGACAACAAAGCACAGATACTGGTGTATCTTAGACACCCTTCACCATGCACTGAAACAGATACAACATGTTATAGCATTCAAGACTGCCCCTTGAGATAGGTCTGCCACTCTAAAGCCCAAAGCTTCAGCTGAAGTTCACATCATTTCCTAAGAGTTGTATGTGGCTTATGGTAGAGAGGTACCAACGAGATATGCTTTTAGCCATTCCCTGCTCCCACGCTCCTTCTTCAAATTAAAAGGCTGTGGCAAACATGGAATACAAACAAATTCCCCGTGTTCAGTGGCACACATCACATTTCTGCCCATTATTAGATGTGACAAACACAAGAGGGGGCAAAGGGCAGGACACTTAGTGATCTTGTCATACAAAACTTCTCAGACATGCTCAGTGCAGTGTGGGATTACTCAAGGCTTCCCATGCGGTGGGTCAGGAACACTAGACATGCAGCAAAATGACTTCCTGGGAAACCTAGACAGTGAAAGATGAAAAAAAAAGCCCCATGCGTGTCCTTACAGGCACCTGGCACAAGTGTGTCTTTCAGGAACAGGTCATCACTTTGATCTTCTCCTTAACTATCACCTCGTTGCATTAAAACCATATCATTGGGGAAGATTTTGTCAGGCTAATGACAAGAATTTTGGGACAGGAAAACATTGAGTTCTCCCAATCTTTTCTGTCATTTGTTCAAGATGAGGAAACACTGCTGGCACATTCCCATTAACATCCTGCTCCCCAGTGCAAACTGCAAGATGTTTTGTGCTGGGGCATTTTAGCCTTCAATAAGCAGAAAGCACAATCTGACAAAATGCATTCCCCCAAGCGTTACTTTGCCAGCAGCACCTACCTCTACCAAACTGCCTTCCCTGTAAACATCACCCTGGGTCTGAAAATACATGGAAATTAAGACTTTGCCATTCAAATGAGAGTGGACTGCAGGCTCTTGCCTATCCCAAGCACAAACGGTTTCTTCTTTCTCTCTTCTCTGGGAGTGCCAGCTAGCTGCTGGCTGATGCTCCATTGTTTATTTTTCAAGCATCTTTGCAGAGCAGCATTCCCATGCGGCAGCTCCCTTCCACAGGCTCTGCCTTTTTGATCTTGAGACAGAAGAGGGGGATGCAGTGGGAATTCTGACCCTAATGCTATTGGTTTGCTTTCCAAGATGCTCAGCAGCACTGCACATGGCAATCCTGCGCAGCAGAGGTTGTCTTTAAGATGATATCCTCACGTTCCTCTGTGACCTTTATTCCCACTGTTTGCTTTCCTCCAAGGTTGACTCCAGCTGTAACCAATACCAGAGCACCCCCATCCCAACGGCTCCTTTGTACTGGCTCACAGGACATCAAAATCTCCATCCTCTCAACTGTTTCTCTTGCTAGCAGATGCTAAATACAGAAGGAGGGTTGAAAAACCCTGGCACGGTAATGTTTGTGTGAGCAGCTGCCCTCTCCCGTGTGGTTCTTTGAACTTGTTTAACCTCAGCCATAGCATGCCTGAGATGAAGGAGGCTGCAGGATGACAAGGCTTTCTTCATGAGCATTCTACTTTTGCTCCCTTGCTGGCACCTCCTTCCTTCCAGTGGAAATCCCAGTTATGCCTTTTCCACAAGTTCTATCTATGTGGTAGAGCCCAGAAAAACAATAAAAGGGATATTTAAATGGCTTTCTACCAGAGAACAAGCAGGAGCAGTAGCTGTGAAAAGAAAGTCTACCCAAATTTTTCACAAGGATTACAGAAAAGCCAATCCAGTCACCAAGTGCAAAGGTCAGGATCAGGAGAGGAGGATCACATACCCAGCATGCATTATATGTTCCTGGAGAAGTCAGCTCATTACATTTCACTTGCCTCTCCTCCACCTCATAGAAAAGGTTTAGTGACTCATATTGGCACTGTGCTTTGAGGTCAGAGAACCAGCAAAGCTTTGAAATGCTGTGAGACAGTGTTAGACCTCAGGTCTTCCAGTTGCTTTCTAGAAGTGACACTAGGGTAGTCTGTGAACAAGTCTAAACAGAGGTTCAGACTTATGAGGGACAGATTGGAACAGGAAGGGAAGGTGGGTGTAAGCCCCTTATCATCTGAAGATATTTTAACCAAGTCTTGCTGCCGTTAATGCCTACTGATTCGGTTGCTAGTGCTGCACAGAGGAAAAGATTGAAGCACGTTTGAGTCCATCTGAGTTGCTTTAGACCTTATCCAAGTGCCTAACACAGCCACTGCCTCCTGCTACCCAATAAACACTTCTACCACGTTCCTTCTCTTTTACAAAACAAAGTTAATGACACTTCCTTCTCTATAAGTCTTTCTGAAAGCTGCAAAAATCAAGAGTGAATTTCAAGACTGGAAAACAACCTAATTAAACTGGGTTTTTTTTGGCTGTGTTCAAATATTATCCAATAGAGAAACATAAAGGTACAATTTTTGTAGAAGAACTGAAGAAAGAATGAAGAACACCAAGAAAGAATGAAGGTTTCCAGTTTGATTCCAAATAATTGCAAGATTTGTTCATCAAGAGTATTCACATTACCACAAACTTTTTGATCATGATTAAACTTCTATTTCTACAACACTGAGCAACAGGGGTAAGAGTTCATGAACTGCTTTTCCTGTCACATCTTCTAGTCCTCAAAATTTATACTTTTCCTTCTGAATTTTCAAAAGCTTGCTCTTTTCTTTGCAGATCTTTCTAGAAAATTGACTGCTGGCTCAGCATTTCTTTACAGTATTTCATATTAAGTTATCATTACAGTCATCTTTAGCAACTTTAACTGATGGAAGCTAGTCAAACCACAGCAAGTCACACCTACAGTTATGCTGTATATAGATACCCAAGTAGACAGTAGCTCATGCCAGGCAATGTGTGGGAGGAAGTGGCTAGTGATGTCCACAGACTTTATTCCCACTTTTAGAAACCAAGCAGGGATCTAAATAGGTCCAACAAAAGCAGCTGAAAATCTATGTGGCTTCACGTGGGAATTTTGTGGCAGTCAGAGCTTCAAATCAGCATTTCAAGTGGAAAGCAAACTAATTATAATAGTTTGTTAATAGTTTGCAAACAGCCCATTTCCCACCATGGATATTAAGTGTATCCTGAAGACTCTGGTGTTGTATCCACTGCAGCCACAAGAGGAATAAAAACCTAGCAATTATATGGGTAGGTTACGTGTGAAATCTGAGAGAAAATGATGTTACCAAATGATTTCTGATATCAAATCAGAAATCAGTCTCCCATTCAGCACAAATGTAAGGGGAGAGGGATATAATTCAGCCAAATTTTATATCCAAGCAATCCAAAAAAGGATGCTGTATAAATTGGCCTCACTGTACAAGCAGTGCTGCACACTCTGGTGGTTTCATCCCAAGTCTGGCAACAGCCGGTGCTTTTCAGGAAGCCTCAGAACCTGCAGGCACGTGACTCACCCAAATCTAGATTCTGTATTAAAAAAAATAACATGCACCATAAAAATAAGTTTCTAATTCTCAGTTCCAAAGAAAACCTTGAAATAAGGAACAAAGATGGTCGTAAAATCTCATAAATACGACAACAGATCCAACAATTTAAAAACGCAAACAAGCAAAAAAACCCATCTTCATGAACCTTCCAAGTTAAAACTCAAGAATTTTGAGCATTTAAGGCTGGCAAAGATGTAAAAACTCATTGTAAAGGTGCACAGCAAGTAGACCTTGGAACTACCAAGTCACAGATCCCAGTCAGGCTCCAACAAGCAGAAAATGCATCCTTTTCTGCATGCTTCTTTCCACAATTCCTTCCCACTTCTGGCATGTGCTGCTGTATTAAGGTGGAGGCCTTGATACAAGTCTCTTGTTGATACATCCCCAGTAGGGTATGGCAGTGCTCCATCACAGCCCTTTTCCTGGAGGAGGAAAGGAGCTGACCATTCACTTAAGAAAACAAGGATTTACCAGGAAGGAAGGGTGGGAAAACCCACCTGAAGTCAGCAATGCCATATTTTTAACTATTCAAAAAACACAGTCACATTTGGGAGAGACCCATAGATTCCTCTTCATAGCAAGTATGATAAACAATGTGAACAGTTTGATAAAGGTTTGTTTTACACAGTGTGATGAATCTGCAGCATCAGCTCCTTCTTTCGGACACGTCCATAGCCACTATCTTATGTTTTCAAACAAAATCCCTTTTGTGCTTTTTTCCCCTGCTGTCCCTCCTGCTATGAAGAGGTCCCAACAACCATCTGCAAAGCAACTTCATTGTTTGCCTTCAAACCAGCCTTCAAAGTCTCCCAAACCATCATGCAAACAAACAGCTTGTCATCACTTAAATAGCTGTTTTCCTGAGAGAGGTCCGTAGACCAATGTTCTCATCAGCTCCTTACATACCCCCATCTATTTCTGTTACCTCTTGTCTTGGGCTTGCGTTTGAAGTGGTCTGAGGATAGGACCGTTTTGTTTTGTTTCAATGCATTCCCTGACATCCATGATTAAGACTCATTGGCTTCACAAAGCAAGTAACAAATCCTAAGAAAATGCACCCATTAAGAGTGATCTCTGAATGTCTGTAGACCATCTGTGTGTTATTAATAAAAACTGGGAGACTCTCTTGATTTGTTCTTATTTTCACAGACACGTGGTAATTCTTCAACTAATATATGGCACAACTTGGGACACGTCACCATGACCTTTTCAAAACAAAGAGAAGAGAGTAAATTTGGAGTCACAAAATAAAAACATTTGTGTGTTTAATGGGCCAAGTGCTATACACAAGTGAGCTACCACTGATACAGCTAGTTTTTGATACAGGTGTGTCTACAGGACAATGACACGGCTACAAAATATTCCATATTTTATTTTGTCACTTACATCACTGTTCTACTAATCACTCATGAGACCTATCCCCACCTCTCAACCAGTTCATCTTAAGTCTCATAGGAGTCTGTTAACTCCTCAGTGGAGCAGTTCATCCACCTGTTGAGCAAGGACAGTATCTCACTCATGGATGTTAGGAAGGTAACTTCACCTCCGTTTGGGATCTACTATTATGATGTCAAAACAACAGGAGGGGAAAAAAAACTGCCATCAACTCTCTCTCCCTGTTTTTTGAGGGTTTTTGTCCTGTTTCCACCTTATCTAACGAAGTAACATATTTAGCTGCATGCAGGAAGTGACACACTGAACATGCAAAATGAGCCCACAGCATCATTACCCTAATGGCCAGTTAGCAGCCCCAGCTATGTATGTGACAGGACATCTGTCCCTTCTCTCAGCAGGCTCTCTGCCAGCTCTGCCACCAACCCGCTGTGTGGCTAGGACAACCAATTTCGCTTCTCTGTGCCACCAGTTGCGTTTCCATCTTTTTCAATCCTAAGCTCTTTGGGACAGGACTTGCTTCTCTCTCTTTAAGTGGAGGCAGGAAGAAGATCTCAAAGTTTATAAGGGTCCTTAAGCACTATCATGGCATACAGAAATAATAATAAGCATTTTAAAAGACATGCTATTCCTTTAGTTCAGAAAAAAAAGATAAAATAATGAAAAATACTACTGTAAAGCAAAAAAAAATAGCATTATTGCAATAAACCACAGAGATCCCACAGGGAGAGAAGCACGCATTTGG
Source organism: Phaenicophaeus curvirostris (assembly GCF_032191515.1). Taxonomy (NCBI): domain Eukaryota; kingdom Metazoa; phylum Chordata; class Aves; order Cuculiformes; family Cuculidae; genus Phaenicophaeus; species Phaenicophaeus curvirostris. Next base: position 15,185,385 of record NC_091404.1, on the reverse strand, counting down.
AGATACCATTTCTCCTCAAAAGTCATGGCTACTGTCAAATAAAGCTGACATGCAAATCCACATGCTTGCACTTTTTTAAAAGACAACTCGTTTCTCAGAGGTATCGTAACAGTTTGTGATCTTATAGTTGCTATGGCAGCTGCTTGTGTGTCAAACAACAAAGTACTGTATGTAGTTAGATAATCTGCTTAAGTTATATCTATCCCGAGTTCCCAATGCTCCACTAAGTTATTATGCACCCTTAAAAAAAAAAAAATCTAAATTGAAGAAACATGTTTCGACGTTGAACAATGGTATATAAAAAATATCTTCTCTCTAAACATTGCCTTTCATGGTATTGTCAGCATGTACCTTTGCTGACTTTCTCGTGTCAAATTCCTACTACATGATTGCCAAATACATGTAATTTATTCACATAAACCAAAGTGATATTAGGATGATGTCTCAGTACAATAAAAATAATTGCATGATCTCTGTGCATGTTTTAATTTTAAAGTTGGTAACACAATAGGCTTTCTTTCTCACATTTGGTATGCATTTGCTACAAAAAAAAAAAAAAATAGATGGTTTAATATAAAATAAAATGCCCTGAGTTGTACCACCATATCGTTCTACGTCTTTCATCTCCTGTCTCTGAGAGCCACAACATTCCACGGAAAGCAGATTTCTATTATCATATCCCAACCATAAAGCAAATGCACGTTGCCCTCCACTGAAAATAATCTCACCAGTGCCCAGGCCCTCCATTTCCTTCTCCATCCCATTGCTTTTCATAAAGGACCTCCTGCAGAAACACAGATGATTTGCAGTTTGTTTGCATACTACAGGGAGAAGCTGTAGCACACTTCACAAGTGCTTCATTTGCTCCAGTTGCTCGCTTTATCTCAGCAGGGATAACCAGCATATGAGCCAAGAGCCTTTTCCAGATGAGAGGTATCTGCCAGCAACCAGCTGACATTTTTTCATTTAAAAAAATTACCTGTTTTTTGCAGTAATACCTAAGCACAGATCTATTCTGAGAAGACAGCAACAAAAAAATAGAATTAAAAAAAAAAAATCATTTCACAAAAGTGAAACAATAGATTCAGAGATTATTGAGGAGTGAGGCCTGGATACTGAATCAAGGATCATCATGTCTGCAAAAATACTGAGGTTTAAGCGCTCAGTTCATTAAATCAGAGAAAGCCAAGCTGTCATTTCCTCACCAAATTCCTTTTATATTTTGTAGGCAAGAGAAGTCACATCATTCACAGCTGGGGTTTCTGTTAGCCTTAAATCATCTGGACCAACAAAATCTGGAAGTGACACTGCAGACATAAGAAAGGGGGACTCACAAAGGGTGGTGACACCCAATCACTGCTAGTCACAGTCCAAACCTGCCGGAGGTGAGGGCAGAGCTCCGACACCAAGAACAAGCAGCCACTTTGCACCAATACAAACGCTCTCAAACATGCACCAAAGCAAACCTTCTGTAATTCTCAGACCAAAATTAGGTGGCTTCAAAGTTTGGAAGAGCGGGACAACCCTTTGGGAGCCAAAGGCTCACTCTTAACGGCACAGTATTATTTTGAGTCTATTTGATTTTATGTTCTCCTTGGTGGGCCAGGCCTGAGCAGCATTTTCGGAAGCACAATTCTTTGGAGCAGACACCTCCCTTATGGACTATGAGGGGAGACCTCATTGCTCTCTACGGCTACCTGAGAGGAGGTTGTAGAGAGGAGGGTGCTGGCCTCTTCTCCCAAGTGACAGGGGACAGGACAAGAGGGAATGGCCTCAAGCTCCGCCAGGGGAGGTTTAGGCTGGACATTAGGAAAAAATTTTTCACAGAAAGGATCATTGGGCACTGGAACAGGCTGCCCAGGGAGATGGTTGAGTCACCTTCCCTGGAGGTGTTTAAGGCACGGGTGGACGAGGTGCTAAAGGGCATGGTTTAGTGTTTGATAGGAATGGTTGGACTCGATGATCCGGTGGGTCTCTTCTGACCTGGTTATTCTATGATTCTATGATTTTAGCTGTAGGTATCAAATAGTGGTATGATTTTGAAGATACCCTTTCCCTACTTAACACGGTGTTCCCAGAGAGCCGAGAGCAGCCGAAATCTGTTGAGGCTCAAACCAGCAAAGTTGCCTCTGCCCTCGCAAAGGCTCAGAGTCCCTGGCAGGACCTGACGGCGAGCACCGCAGCCCTCCCTCTAATGCGCATAATGCAGAGGAGCTTCACCTTTTACTGCTTTTCCACTGACACCACAAAATGAGATGAAAGAGTTTGGTTTATTTTTACATTTTTATGACTTTTCCCACCCCTTTGCTACCACGCTGGCGGCGTTTCCCACCCCTACAACCGTGCCCTGACCGACCCCACCGGAATGCCGATGCCCAGGAGGACAGAGTTACGGTTGCTATGGCAACGCTGCCTCCAAATTTCCTGGCCTCCGTGCATGTAACATATTAACCTTATCATTTAATTGCTAGATACGTTTCAGGGTGGCACATGGGCAATTATTTTTAAGTAGATTTGCAGAGGAGAAAGTCATTTTGACAGGCAGCATTCATGCACATTAGGACTATTCTCTTCATTACCCTACCACTTGACCTACAGCACAGAGAAAGCACCTTCCTCCTTCCGACAGCCAAAATCCTCCTGGGAGTCCCTGCTGAAGTCTCCTGCTTCTCTTCTCCTATAACAATCCACACCACAGGAGTGACCACTCCACTCACTCCTTTCTTTTTGGTCATCTGGAGGCCCCAGGCACGGACAGGGTGGGCTCACACTGTCTTCCACCCAAGCCCAGCCAGGAGCATCTTACAGGATTGGGCACTACAAGGAACAAGTACCACAGCACAAAGCTGCTCCCTTAATCTATTACAGCAAAGAGCTCTCCCAACAGTCCTTGAGAGGCAGGCATGGCAATAAACCTAACTCCACTTCCTACACAAGGGTGCCCTGCCCCCTTCAGTTACCCATAAAGCAGCATAAAATGAGCCTCTGGAGCAACTGCCTTCCAGCTGGGTGCTGGAACTGGGACCCACAGCGCTGGGAGGTAGCAGCGGGATGGCTGCATCACAGCCCACCACATCACAGGAGGTACAACGGAGCAAGGAGATGTGAAGGGGAGCCTGGCACCTCACCTCCTCCCACCAAACCCACTGCTCACAGGTCCCATCCGAAACTGCTATGAGAAAACAAACCACACACCTCCTGTTGATCCCAAACATCCCGAAGCACGTGATTCCTCCAAAAACTCCTTGTTTTCAACATTCCTCCTCTGTACAGAACTTCAGAGTTTAAAAGCCTACTTCAACCCCCAGGAGTGCTGTGCAGAACTCCTCAGGCTTGTGGACTATTAAAGCTGGAAATTGATTTTGTTGGCTCTGTAATTTTCTTGACCATTTTCAGGAGTGACACCCAACCACTTATCTCTTTTTTTTTTCTCAGCCACTTATTATGAGCACATGGGGGATGGAGAGAAGTGGGAGGAATCTATTTTATTTGCTGACCACTTTAACTTGTTTATTCTAGAAAATAGCATCCAAACACATTTTCCAAGAAAACAGCATGACACTAACTACCATCAGTGGCAGGTGTGGAGAGCTCTTTGCTCAGGAACTTTCCATAGGCTGGCAGAAAGACAAGCTTTTGCCGGTAAAGGAACCTGAACCAATACAAAAATAAGAATGTGTGAGCTTATTCACAGTTACTGTGTAGCTATGACCAGTAACTCCTCACTGAACCTTTTAAGTATGCACGGCTAATGAAGTATTACATACAAGATATTTCCATCCATTGCTTCTCAACATTCCCGACATGTATTTGGGGATTTTTAATGTATTGCTGTATTCTGTTGTTGCATGTGTAGCAAATCAATGTGTTCTACAAAAAGTACCATTAGAGAAATAGAATACGTTTCTACATTCCCGTTAGTGTCTACAACCAAGGCTACGTCTTCTCTATGAAAAAATAAACCTCTCAGCTGTGTTGAAGGTAGACAGGACACAATAGCTTAGAAAGTTCCAAATGCAAAGATGACCTTCCACAGCTTTCTTTGGACACTGCCAGTTTTATTCTCAAGGGAACAAATGGCAGAAGATAAAATTTGTAAGCTGATTAACTTGGGCTGCCTCTGTTCCCATTGTGTGTCTGCCATCATGGTAGATCTTTCCTATTTCTAGATGTTCTGGACAATAAATATTTACAGGAAGGTCATTAGGGCATGGCAAATCCTGACAGAAGGGTTATATGTCATCCCTCATCTAGCAGCACCCCACAGAGGGATCGATCTAGTAGTACACGGGATGTGTGAGATACCCTAAACAGGCAAGGGTGAATTCCCAATACTCAGCTCTGCTAATTCACACCTTCTGGAGATATCGTCTTAGATACCGGCACAAGGGTAGGGGAGCTGTGTGCCCACCCTGTCTTTTCTGAAATTGTGCTCAAAGGGCATGAGACAGAAGCAGCTGTAGTCAAACCCACCTCGAGAGAAACATCCAAACTCACCAAGCAAGAACTGTTCCAGCTGACGAAACCCCATCTCATCTCATCTCTCAGACCAAGCAGCCTTCCCTAGGCAGCGGTGTTTAACAAGCAGATGAGCATATGTGATAGGAATGCTAGAGAGAAGCACAGCAAACACAACAGTTCCCCTTAATAACAAAATCTTTCATCATTCACACCGCAGATAAGAAGCTGCAATGACTCAGCAGTGATCAAGGTGGAGTGGTGGAAGCCACAGGAGCCAGGTTGGGGCTCCTTCCACAGCTTGCTCTCCAGTCACTGTGGGCTGTAGAGCAAATAGCAGGAACCGCAGCACTATTCTTTCAGGTTCCGTTCACATTAGCCACGGGCTGGACGAGCGAGAGGAACTTGGATAGCCCAGCATTGCCTATTTTATAAAAAACAGAGCCTGAGTGTGCAAATGAAGCATAAAGAATATACATCCTTACATTTACTATGCCACAGCCTTCCTATGAAGAACTAGTAGCAGAAAAAAATCACTCTGCCTAACTGCTCTGTTTACCCTCTCCTCTCTCTTCTGTCACCACATCCTTCCACCTCCCCACCCAACCCTTCATAAAACCCTCTAGCTGTCTCTTAAGCTCATTCATACACCCTGCTTCACTGCCCTCACTTGGCAGCTTCCCTGTTTAGTGCACTCAGAGGCAAACAGCTCCACCGATTCTCGCGTTAAACGTAGCTCGTGGTGGGCGCTTCACCTCCTCAGCAATGCACTTCCACCGACCCCAGCTCAGGCAGTCACCTGAGCATGACCAAGTGGAACCAGCTCACACCCCAGAAGGGAACACAGGAGGGAGAAAAGGAAAGCACCGAGATTTCCATGGGGCACTTCATTTCTGTGGGTCACTGCTGAGGCAGACACTCTCCAGCAGAGCTCCCGGCAGGACTGGGGCCCTCCCTTCCACAAATCTTCACGGTCAAAATGCTCCGAACCCTTTGTTTCAAGTCTCTCTCACCCTTTGCCCTGTGCAGAGACATGATCATATTCCTCTTTCCCCGCTACCCTCCTTGAAGTTATGAGATGTCTCCCCTTCTACCATGAGCCCGCTCCAAGAGATGTCTTCCCAAAATCCACAGAGGCCATTTGGAGAAGCCTTTGGAACTGGCCAGTGTCCCTAGAAAAAAAACTTATGACATTGGACGCAGCTCTGCCTCCTTGTAGGGCCTGCATCAGAGGTGTGGAGTGTGCTCATTCTTGTGTGGATACACCCCATTAACCTGTTTGCCTATTTTACAGCAGCCAAGTAATAGTCTGATCACCACACGGATTTTTCCATAATAACCTCTAAATCCTCTCACACCTGCCTCCTGCTAAAGTACTCCCTATCCATGCAGAGACACACACAGTGTCTGTCCACTCTCATTCCTGGACAAATAGTCTTCAGACATCTGAAAATTACGAGAAATAGGTACTCAAACCTATTTTTAATAATGTAATACAAATTGCTCCCCAACCCTGTGTATTTGAATGACAGTGTGCACATTACTCACTTCTTTCTCAGCCAGCCACTGCCTCCTCATCTGTAAAATGGGGCAATCGCACTTCTTGCATCTGAGTGACAGTGTTTGCAAACATCAAGAAATGACTCTACAGAAGCCAAAAGGGAGTACTCTATTTGCATGCAAATTCATGTAAAAAATTAATCCTCACGTGGTTACAGAAACATGATGCATACAAATACATTACAGGAAGCTTAAGAAATTTAGCTTAAGAAATGCAGCCAACTGTTTTCTACACTGGCTGGGGGAGGGGGAGGAATCTGACAATGCACCTTCCTCTCTTTAACTGTTAACTCCTCATTCTAAATCTAATATCAATCCTTATTTTTCCATTGGTGTTTTGACTGCAAGAGAGCAGGGGACAAACAGGAATGGCAAAGGCAATTCATTTATTTCACCCTTTCTTCATTCCTTGGGTCAGCTATTCCCTCTGAATCAGTGCTAGACCTGCTTGAATAGCTGAGAATGAACCTTCCACAAAGTGTGGGTTTACTTTTACTAAATCCTCTAAGTATTAAAGCTCTTCACACCATTTGGTCTTGAAGTGATGCAAGAGCGAGGTGTGGACACCAGTGACAATAAAGAACCATCTGGCAAAGTGAACTCCAGGCAAACAATGACAAGCACAAGTGAAAAGAATTGCAATGATTTCCACAAACATGTGAAATACTATAAACTGTGTGACTTAGCAGCTTCCTCCTCCCAGCAAGTAAATAAACATGTCTGCAGTAGGCTGTTTGGTTCTGTCTTTTATATGAGCTGAGAATACACAGAGACTATCTCCATTTGCATTTTGCCTTTAAAAAAATATATGCAGATTGGTGAGCGAGGAGGGGGGGAAAGGCAAGAAAGAAAGAAAAAATAAGAACTAACCAGACTTCACTTTTTCTTGGTTCTTTACTGTCAGGGTGATGTACTGGAAGTCTTTATTTCTTTCAGCTTGGGCCCCTCAGTAGTTCATTCTCCTTCCAGCCTGTTCTCATGCCTTTCTTATCACCTGCTGAGGCCTTGATCATGGACAGAGCAGACAAGCAGCAGGGGACAATTAGAGAGGAGTTCAGACTTTGATCATTTGACCATATGTGAATACAACAGCTGACCACATGTTTTAAAAGACAACTAACTTAAAAGTATTAAAAAAATCACAAAGCGGGCATAGATACTTAAATTTACATTTTAATTATCTGGCACAATGGCGCATTCAACTTTGCAGAATATTGAATTTTTGTCCTAAATGTACACATCTCCAAAAGGAAACCCAGCACTTTTCTGCTTCTCCAGACATTCTCACTAAAATAAATATTTGGATTATTTTAAAAAATAAACAAACATACCTACCTAGTAACCTGCAGTTCCGACTGACAAACTCTCAAATAATTTCTAGTCCCATTTAAATGGAATAGCCCAATATTACTTTACATTTGAAAACATGATGTATTCAACAGTACACACACACGTCATCTTTCAGTACCTTTATAAGTGAATATTTTTTTTCCAGGATCTCTCTGTTAGACTTTAAAACTTAATACAGAAATAAGACAGGATTTAAATGTTCAGCTATTGTAGCTCTGTGGTTCTGACTGCTCGCCCATTTGCTTTTCTTAAAAGAAAAAAAAAAAGGAAAAAAAAAGAACAGAAGGGAAAAAAAAGAACAGAAGGAGAAAAAAAGAATCTCCATTTGCACAATCATGTTACTTTTGTTAAATATTTAAGTTATCAAAGCAGAATGGGTCCAGTTGTGAGCAGTTTAACCGCAATCACCTGACCCCAAGAACATGGAAAAAATCATTGTTGGCAATTTTTGTATACAATAGAAGCTTTATTATCACTTCTGGAGATATACCATCCACTTATCTTCTGAACCTGCCAGGTAATTAACATATTCATGAAATGGCTATTTACTCTCAAATAGGAGGATAATAGAAAAATAACACTAATTGTTTTGACAGCAGTTTGCTTAGGAGTTATCTGAGGCAACAAATGTTTCTTTTGTAGTTTTAGGAAGGCAGAATAGCTCCTTTCTGTAAACACTTCTGACTTCAGCTTTCCTTTCCCTCTGAATTTCTGACACTACCAAGAAAAAAATGCAAAATCAGTGAAAGGAGGAAGAGGAGGATTTAAAGATTAAGTCATATTTAGTTATGTTTGGATAATAATTGTTTGCATATTCTTATTATAATGAAAACCACAGGCTATAACAACGTTTTGCAGGATGAGATGTAATGTGTTTTGTAAAGTACAAGCAGAACTATACCGCACACTAACTAAAGGAAACAGTGATACTTAATGGTGCATGAAGGGTGTGTACATAATTTGTTTAAAAGGCTTGAGCTATTATGACACACGGTCTTTCAAAGGCTATTTTTTATGTTTCTCTGACTGGACTATAAAACGTCTCCTTCCTGGCCCAAGCCTGCTCCTAATGAGGACAGAGGGGTGAGCGCTGACAGCAGTTCTGCCCTTGCCTCGCTGCTGCAGCAAGCGACAGCAGCAGCAACCCCTCTGCGTGCAGGATCAGAGCCTCCAGCAAGAAAATCACGTGCTGGCGTTGCTGCTGCACCTCTGGCTTGGCTCTTCTCAGTTTTACACCCATGCAGCATCACCCAGACGCCCCCTGCGAGCGATGCCTCGAGGTGGCTTCAAAAGCAGCCAAGGCCACTCCAGGAAACAGGCATCTCTCACACACACTCTAAGCTTGACTGGCTGCCAACACCAATCCTACCAGCTCCATGGGCCACCTCGGACCCACCATCAGCCACAACAATCCAACCGTGCAGGACAGGAACGTGATGTCCATTTTAACGACACGTTGCATCTCCTTGCTGGGATTCAGAGCCAGAAGAGAAGAAACACAGCATGCAGCTGGAAGAGGGGAGTAAGCTCAGAGAATCGAAGAGCAAACCCCTCCAAGCCTGGCAGCTTATCAAAAGGAAAAAATAATCAGTGCGATGTTTGTCTGCAGCCCACCGAGCCTTTCTCACTCACAATATTAGAAGATATTAAACCTAACCAAATACGATTTATCAGCAAATTTGCCACTTGCTTTTCAGCCTGGGGCTGGGGAGTGAGTGGCAGAGGGTTTCTGGGCTTTCCCAGGTTACCCTGGGAGGAATTTGGGTTTGTTTTTAAGACCAAAGTTCACCTCCTCAGCACCATACAATATCTTCAGCACTCAAAAGCAATTGTTCTCGCTGAGAATCTTCCCGCACCTAAGGGCTCTCCACAATAAAATATGAATGCAGCATTAATTAAATATAGATGCAATTTCCTCCTCCTTTTTCTCCTTAGCTGCTATCACAAACATTAGTGCAGGCGCCTAAGGAAAGCATTGCTAACGGAGAACAGCTGCTGCACTAATTAAGCACCGTGGTCTGTTGGCCAGGCATGGGCCCAGGAACCAGCCACCTGACTTCTCCGCTCGCAATTCACACACAGCAGCTCCAGGCATGTGGCTCCGGCTCATGCTCAGCCAGATGCTTTGCACTTGCTCAGCTTTAAGCATAGGAGAAGACACTGTTGACTTCAAGAAAACTGCATCACCACTGACCCCAACAGATTTTGATTTATCTCCTTAAATGCAATAAACGTTTTCTCTATCCTGAAGACACCGCTAATTGTTCGAGTTTGCAGAGCGTTTGGAGATATGCTTGGCAGCATTGCCATCTTTGGGAAATGCTAATGGAAAGCTACTGCCAAGGAATAGGGTTGCTGTGTATGAGCTGCCAAAAATTCCGACCCCAGCAGAGAGGCTGTTCAGAGGGCTCTAGCACAGCAAAGCGAACCCTGAGCTGATGGCTGCATTTTAGACTGCTGGTCCTCCGCCTACATTGAAGCCATGGAAAAGAGGGGTACAAACCCCCTCTGAGAACAGCAAACACAGTGAGCAAGAGGGAAGGATCCTACCATTAAAAGATCCTTTGCTTCCACAGTCAGACTAAGAGGACTCCAACTTCCCTCTCCATCCCAGCTGGGCTATTTGAAAGAAGTTTTACCTATGAAATCACCAGGACAAAAATATTTTAAAACAAGATTCAAGATGGAAGAGGCCAGAAGAGGGATAGGACATGACTGGGACCTCACAGTTCACTGACTACAACACTCGTGTACGCATGGAGCTACCTGCATTCCCACTGCTGCACTGTGACTGATGAACCATTTCTTGTGTTGCCATTTTCTCCATTGCCACCACCACCTGCTCCCAGTATAGCCCGTTACCATTTAATTCTCTCCATCTGTACAATAGGAGCAAAGCTACTTCCTGACCTCACAGGTATGCCATGTGTGCCTGCATGTGTAAAGATAAATATATTAAAGATTGGGAGGCATTCAGGTCCTGGGCCAATGGGAGCCATATAAGTGCCAAAAAAACTAAGACAAATGAGGGCCATATAAATAGATGGCTGGAGAGCTGCAGCCCTGAGGCCACAGGCAAGAAAGGAGCAGAGGCAGTGACCAGCACAGGAGAACCGTGGGAAAGAGCCCTGTTTGAAGTATCTAACAGAGCACCCAAGTGCCAAGGGAACATGGAATAAAGCCCAGCTCCCTCACACTGGGAAACTGCTGACACCCCTGCCTTCAGGAGGCAGCCCATGGAGAAGGATGTGAGGCTGTCAAAATAAGCCTGGCTTTAGATCAACAGCTGGATAACGGAGCCCATCACATGCACAAGCCCTCCCATGGCTTCTGAAGAGATACCAGTGATGTAAACGAAACCACTGCATTCAAAACAGCTCTCGGCAGAGACAGATCCTGGGCTCACCTGGCACTGATCCCTCCCTTACAGCAGACAGTTTGTGTGGGGAAGAAGGACTGAACAAGCAGAGGGGTCCCCACTCCACAGGTGCCTCCAAGGCACCCGGATAGTCTCCAGGGCCACATCCATCCCTTACCTGCCCCTGTTTCCCTGGTCTTGGGTGGACTTCAGTCTCCAGCTCTGTCAATCCTGCTGTGAAATGCACTTTATAAAGTGTCAAAAATCATAAAACACATCTCACCCTCAGATCCACTGCCTCTTCTGCAGCTACCGAGGAGGAAAAAAGGCACCTGGGAGAAATCTGGTCCACAAAGGTTCACAGAAGACTGCACACAGCGTCTTGCTGGCAAAGAAAGAAAAAAGAACAGAGGAAAGGCAGAGACTGTAAGAGGTTAGAGGGAAAAGCAGCAACATCTTCTGAGAGCTCCCTGAGCTTTTCTGCCTTGCAAGATTTGGGGATCTCTCACAGCTTTCAAGAAGAAGGCAGCAGCATTTTGCAGGGGAAAAAAACCCACAACATCGAAGGGCCACAGATTCTCACCATCTATGTATTTATAAAAGAAATATGATGATTTTGCAACAGCGGGTCTTTAAAGTACCTCCCATGCCTCCAGCTGGCTAAGCAAGGTGAGAGACTAGCAGCATCTGCTCTCGATTTCTTCACTGGTACACGCAAATACTGTTAAAGCAGCATCTCTTCTGGGCTTTATTATTTAACACATTTATGAAGGCAGTATCTAGAGGCCCTCCCAGGACCTCAATAATGTACAAATATGCAGATAGTCCCACCTCCAAATGTATTTAAAGGTAAACCACAGAGCACAGCAAGAAAGAAGGAACTGGCAGAGGGGTATAGCAGAATATACCTCTTTAAATTCAGAGCAGCTGAGAACAGAGTCACACAGCTGATTAAAGCATGAGAGATGCATTTTAGTGAGAGACTTCAATCTAATTAGCTTATCAAAGCCTAGGTTCATACACACCTACATGGGAACCAAACTGTGATAAGGGAGTTTCCCAGTCTAGCAAGGGCCTAACAGAAACTGAAGTTAAACACAGTCTAACTAGGCTGGAAGTAAGTCATTCACCACAGGTGTCAGTGATGCAGATCCATCACTACAGTTTTTTCAATGAAGACAAAGCAAACTGTTTAGAAAAGCACCCTCGTTCAAACAAATTCATGCATTTCAGGATAAGCGTATTGCCTCTTCTGGAGGGGTGATCAGACAGGGTGATGACAACAGAATGAAAAACAAATTTCTCTGAACTCCAAGGATTAATCAGACCGAAAGATATTTAATAGTGCAATAAAGGATGGCAAAAAAAAGTACTAGAATGCAGCAACAATATGTATTTGCTCCTGTTTATTTCACAGGAAGAAGGATGAATTTTGTATTTTTCTCCAGGGTCTTCAACTTCTCTAAGAAAAAAAAGCAAGTTCCCCAAATATTCCAGACAAGCAGACTGAAATGTACTGATATTTAGTTTTTGATGGGGGCTTAGAAAATTTCCCAGGACTGCCATGCTCGATAAGTCTTCAGTTTAAACACTGCCTCCAGTCTCCAAAGAAAAGGAAAGAGATCTGAATTCACTGAAACCGATATGGATGCACAGCAAAGGAAACTTTTTCTAGGAGAATTATTCTTCCCTTTTGCTCTCTTCGAAGAAACTAATGTAGGAATGTCAATATCCCCACACATGCATAGAGGATGATGGCAGAATTTAGGCACCGATAACGCAGATGATTTTAGCCTGCTTGAGGCTGGCTTCAGAGACTGGAGGATATCAGCTCTCAGCTCTATCTAGCTACCAAACCTAACATTAACGTGGAAGCTTACGAAGAGTGTAGCTTCAACACAAGAAGTCATTTTTAGGGCAGGCCTTAAACATGTTACAGGTCTTTCATAGTCTTTACCTCACCTGTGCTCTTGTATTAAATATTTTCCTGAGTTGCAATGCTAAAGCAACAAAAGCAGAATGAAGCCCCTATTTACCACAGTAAACTGTTTTCCCCGCAGTCACACATACAGCTGAAATCTGTTGCGTTCTTGTTGTTTCCAGCATTTCTGCAGTGTAAAAATCATCTGAGGTGGAAGAAATCACAGTAATAAAACCCAACAGCTACCCTTACTTTTTAAAACATACATTTCACCTAAGTTTGGCCAAAAAAAAGTTTAGGAAAAAAACAAATAAATAGTTGTTTTATCTTCAGGAGACATTTATGCTGTTAAAACAATGATGCCTTCACTGACTAGGGAAAGCATCGAGTTTTTACAAGGAGGAAGGAGAAAGGACTGCCAGCTAGAAAGGAGATCTTTGACAAACAAACCACTCCAGGGCAGTAACTGGAAGGCCATTAGGGTTTCAGAGAGAAAGATACTGTATGTACCACCCTCTTGGAGTTGGTCCTTTGTTAATAATCCTGAAAATTGAGTCCAGTGTGCTGGGAGGCAGAGCCCCCTAGATCCAGTCCTACCTCTGCACAATTTTGATTAAATCCATCTCCGCTTCCTTGAATGTATTACAACATGGCATGCCAGAGCCTGTGGTGAGGACCACTGGACTGCACATTTTTGCCTTCTGCCCAGTGAAAGGGACCACAGGAGAAACCATCTCTTGCCCTCCTGTTATAGTAGGATGTGATTCAGCAGCTCTTAATAGTTTTAGTTCAGTTTTTCTCTTCCCTCTAGACCAGCAAGTCTGCGCCCATTTGTCCATGACTCAGAGGAAAGTATCCCCACCACTAACTGCATCCTCCACACAAGACTCAGCCTCAAGGCAAGAAGTGCTCCCAGCCAAAGGAAAAAGATGTTCCCTGGCACACTAGAACTGCATCCCTACACCGCCACACTGAGTCAAGGGCTGGTCCAGTTAACACAGCTGGTCCCTCATCAAGCTGCCTTATACAGAGCTTATTTGCCTTTGTTTGCCCTCACAGGACCAACAGCAGCATACAATGAAAGGGCACATCCCCAACAGGGTCAAGTGAGCCAAGACAATAAAGAGAACGAGATACGCGGACATCTCTCCCCTTTGTGGTGTTACTCTTGATTTTTCAAGCATCCGCAGTTGCAGAAAGAAAAATGTAAATCTGAGGAGAAATTGAAACTTGGCTCTTTTCCCCATGTTTGCATTTTAAAAAGAGGGCAGGGAGGAGACATACAAAGCTCTTGGTATTTGTTCTTTGCTGGTTTTATATTTTAGAAAACCAGACTAAAAAATAAGCATGGCTAATAGGAGCTATCAGCCTTCCACTATCACATCCCTCGGGCTCCCGAGCGACAAACATCAACAAGGAGCTCCTGGCATCGTCCAAAGGAAAAGTCAAGGCAGAAGGTGAAAACTCAGCTGAGGGAACTGCAAACCTCCCATTCCAGCAGATCCTTGAGAGCACAATCTCCAGGTCCCAGAACAAGTCACCCCTGCCCAGCAGCTGCGAGGGGCTCTCTTGTTGCCCAGCCACCGCTAGAGGAGGTCAGAGTGCCACAGAGAGAAGGGGTGCGACGCTTCACAAAGCTTTGGGAGACAAATCACAGCCCAAATTATCATAAACAGACTTTGCCTCCCTTCTTACCTTTTACACTTCCAGACACTGCAGTCTCCTCTGTGAGTTTCAGTACTAGTTAATGAGGGCAGGGGCAACCCAAGACACCTCCAAATTTTATTTAAAATCTAGATCCCAAACCAGGAGTCATCGCTTCTAGACAATAGTCCTTACTAACGATACTAAATAATGATGTTTCAGAGAATTTCAGCTGCAGGAATCAAAAGGCTGCAAGACAGACAGTTATCTATGTTCTTTTTAAACAAAAGCTGAAAGTTTCTATTCTATTTCTTTCTTTCTATTCCTTTCTATTATCCTCACAGAAAATCTTCAAAACATGAACTGAATGCAAAATAAAAGTTGGCAAACCAAGACAGCAGGATAGCCTTCAAAAGAACTCCAATTTAAACATAAAAGATAATCTTCCCATTTTGAAAACCATCTCATCATTTTGGGTGGACCCAATTGCTAATTTTCAAGGGTACAGGACTGCTTATTTTGTGGGCAAGGCTCTGACATTGGAGGAACAAAGAAAAGGCTATCATTTTGAAAGATAGAAGACTGCAGACCTCAGCCAATTTCAGATTGTGGCTGCAGTTTCAGAGTTGCATCTTGTTTACCTTTCCAGTGTCTTCAGAGGCTTAAAAAGGAGCAGAAATATTGTTAAACGCTTCAAGTCTACCTCTCCAAAGAGCACATTTGACTGTATCCCACTTACACGATTATATGCTGGAATTTAAATTCCTAGCCATGTTTTGTGCATGTTAAAATCTAAGATCCCATCACCCTGAAAGATTCACCAAAGATGCAGGACTCACCATTAGGCGCTGCTGCAGTGCGGAGCACTACTTTGAGGACAGCTGATAGTTTCATTCTCTGCAGGAGATGCTTGGATGGAGTTCCTGAATAAGGGCCACTCCAGCCAGTCAAGAAACACATCACAAAACCAGCTAGTCCTAGAGCAATGCTACCATCCCCAGAAAGTGAAAATTCCCATGGTAATGCCTTAAGAATTCAACTGGAGAGAATAGGAGAATGTGTATTATTAAGTAACTGTCAACAGCACGAGTAGTTATGCCACCTGCAAGTCTAATTATTTATTTCTATACACATACATATATATAAACACACATAGGCACAGGCATACATTTAGGGAGAACAGCTTCTCATTTTTGGTATTGCAGTTCCTTCTGCAATTTTTTTCCACCTAGGAAACCCATGTATGATCTCTCTATTCCTTTGACATAACAAGATCTATTAAAACAAAAAAATAAAACCTTTCAGTTGTGAAAACAAGTCCTTCCTCAGCAAATACATCAACTATAGCACTAGACTGAAAATTCAGCAAAAAGCAGACAATATACACTGCCTTTAAATATATATATATATCTATCACAGGGATTATGTTGTGTCACCATAAACCATAAAATAAGACTATTGATAAGAAAAAGAATTTTTTCAAAGCATTGAAATTAAAAATCCCATTAGAGAATAACTTCTTCATCAGCCTCCAGAGTGTTTCCCACCTGCAATATAAGTTGCAGTAGCCAGAACTCAAGAATTAGGGAGCAACAGGGCACCGCTCTTTAAAATACATTTGAAATGCTAATAGCTAAACTAGACATGAGTAAAGGAGCATATTTTCTAAAACATGATGTTTTAACATAACGGTGGCTGGTTTTGAACTTTAAATAAACAGTGCTACTAAACTGTAAAATAAACTCTACAGGCCCTTGCAAACAGTTTTATCAATTTGGATTAAACAGCATACATTTCATGCAGCAAGAGGTACACCATATTCAGTGCTGAACTTAGCTATTTTAAAAATTAATTAGGCAATTATACTCATGGGGAAACTGTTCTAGTAATTCAGCTGCTTAATCAAATCCCAGGTACCAAATTATGGACCTGATCCTGCAGTTCTTATTCAAGTCAAACTCCTATTGATGTCAGTGGGAGTTTTGCCTAATTAAAGATCAGGACATACGCGTGTGCAAGCTTGGTTTTAAACGACGGCTTTGAATTTAGTCTTAGAGATAGGAGTATGGCTCTGAATCCCAAATCGTTGCCTACAAGTTCCTCACATGAGACTGTGGGTATATTAATATATATTTTTCCTAAGTTCGGCTCCAATTAACTTCCAGCTGAAGTCTGGAAATTTAGCTAAACAGTCTTACAAGGCCCAATAGTAAATTGACCTAGTTCTCTATTTTTTTAAACCAATTAGATACTGTTACAAAACAAGAAGCAGGTTGTAAAAAATATTGGCTATGAATCATGCTTAGCAGCACTCGCTGGGTTTGTGTCATTGTTTTGCTCAGCACAGTCCACACAAGCTGTCTCCAAGGGGTTAGATGAGTAAGTTTGTTTATGTCATTCCCAAAAGGGACCGTCTCAAACACAAGGATTCTGGGTGGTGTGCCCAAGTCTCTTCTGAACAGGCTGCAGCACAGGGATGCAAGAAGGAATATTTAGCTGAAGGAGGAGGAACAACGTACTCCCTCACACTCCTCATGCCAGTCGCAACCAGTGAAGCTTCCTTTGTGGGACGTACTTCAGGCAAGAGCAGGCAGGGCTCATAGGGTCACGCAAGAGAACTGTCTTCACCCCTGGCTGCTTATTTTGATGTCCCTGACAATATAAAACCTGATGCTTTCTGAGTGGCTGTACTGACATACTCTGCTGATCTTGCCTCTTCAGATGCCTTGGTGATGTGTCAAGGGGCACACAGTGAAGCATCAGAAGGCAGGGAAAGGTAAACCAAAATCAGTCAACAAGCAGCAAATCTGGTGGAGCAGAAGACTGCGAAACACTGACAGTTGCCTAATTAGTATTAGATTCTTAAAGGGAAATAACTGTCTGCCAAAAAAACCATGGGAGTGGGCGTATGCCCTATATCCCCTTCTGCCCAACAGCAAGGAAGAGCAGCAAACCTCTTTTTTTCTTTAAGCAAAATAGAAATAATATTTGTCAGAGAGCACTGGGTTGTCTGTGCACTTGATACCTTATGCTCTTAAAGTGGGAAGGACGAGAACTCGTGTGTGTCTGAAGATAGAAGGAAATCACATTTCTGTCTAATATACTGGAGCAATTGACCATGAAAAGGTTACATGTTAGGAAATAATTATCTCTAGACACAGCTACTGACACGGTCAGTGTCCACAAGGATTATTTCCTGCTAACCCAGTGCCTGGAAGGGAGGTGGGTCTCATCCAGCCCTTATCCTGTGTAGCTCCCTGGCCCCACATTCCACTGATGCTAATGGCACTTGTGCACTGAGTGGCCCAGCAGCTGAAGCAGATAACCAGGAGTGAAGGGGTTAAGTGCCTGTCACAATAGAAACCTCTGGGGGCACTTGACCTTTTCACATTTTTTATTCAGGAATGAGCATTTTGTGCCTGTTTGAGGAAGTTCATCTACATTTGTCCTCATTCTTCACCCTGTTTGCTTATTGTCCCTTCCCTTCACTCAATGCCCAAGTGTCCCATTAAGTACCGAGCAACCTCTGTTGATGAATATGAATTTAGGGCAAAGTTACAGAGGGGACACAAATACTGCACATTGATCAAGTGACTTACAAGGAATTTTAACATATTCGAGGCATATGTTTCTGCTGAATAGCTTCCTACACTCACCTGTCAGTACTTGAGCCTGAAGAGGAAGAAAATCACACTACATGAGAAGCAATGCACTGACTGCAGCACTGGTCTCGTGAGAGAATTAAAGACATTTAAATGCTAAAAAATGGTAACATACGGCATTGAGTTTCACGTGTCTCAAGAGAGGGCACAGTGATACCTGCCCTGGGTCTTTCATTCAGCAACTAGACTATGAACTCTCTTGCCATAAGAGGGAGGGTCTGCAAACTTCTCTGGCTACAAATCAGTCAAGGATGATAAACCCAGAATGATTTTGTCCCTGTCAGTTTCATTTAGAGGCAGGTATTCCAAAAAGGTACAAGAAATGTTTAAGAGCTTGATCCTGCTGCGATCAAGGAGAGTTCTGCATTGGCTTAAATAAGAGCGGGTTCCAGTCTCAAAGCACGTGTGTCCAATTTGTTAATGTTTTGGGATCAAATAAAAAACAAATCTCCAGTCTTCCCTGCATGGGAGTTTCAACCACATTCTTCCACTGGGGGAGAGCATCAGGGCTTAGACAAGAAAGAGTTTCTGAATGATCTAAGTGAATTGTCCTAAGGAGACTGGCATTGCTGTGAGCTTTGAACACAACTACAGAGGGTCTTTTATAGATGTACTCCAGAGGGGAGATCCTTAGATGGGTCCTTTAATGCCTGCCCCCATATGCAATCCAGATGAAATTCTTTATCAGATGGGGCCCGGATCTTGCTCCCATTAAAAGTTCTGCCACTGAATTCAGTGGGAGCAGATCTATTTGTCTTAGATGCTTATAGAGCTTCCCTTATCTCAGTGCCTCAAAACAGTTACTTTTCATTCTTTTCGAGGCAGGGGAATACTATTTTCTCCACGTGGCACACAGTCTACAGCCAGGTGATGTAGTTGCGTGTGTCAGAAAAAGTGACTTAACTCCAAGTCTCATAAAACTTAGACCAAAGTACTATCCCTTACCCTGCCACCACAACAAGCTAAGTGGAAACACTGAAGTCAGATCAGAGCAGCCAGCTTCCTTCACCTGTTTGGACACAGAACCCCATGAAAGCACAACATTCAAGTTCCTCTCACTTTTTCTTTCAAATGTTTTCAACTGGTCCCCTTAAGGTAGGATGTCCCTGCCCTTCCTCAGCCACTAGTGCATGAACAGGAGCCAGCCCTCAGCTGCTGAGCTGTGCTGCAGTTCCAGGAAACGTCCTGCACAACTTGCGCATCTCCAGTGGCAGCTTTCCAGGATTTCCCAGCTTAGCAGTGCACCCCAAGATCAACAGTGCCCTTGAAAACCAGTAGGTATAAAACCAGCACTATAGCAAAATGTCAGGGACCTTCATTCACTGTTCACAGTGTCCCAGAAGCAGCAGGCAACAGTGCATTGTCACCAACTTGTCCTTGAAGAACTCACACAAATGACCTTTCAGGAAGATTCAGGGCAGAGAAGGAGGCAGGTCCTAGACTGGAACAAAAAGTAACTAAAGGTGCCTCAAGCTCACACAGAAGTGTCCCTAGTCAGTGAAAACCACAAAATCCCTGAAGTGCTGGAAGACCTCCAGAAAACTTCCTTTGTCCCCACTTCCAAGGGACAGGTGTGTTCCTCCAGCCACCACGCATTGACAGTCTCACCTCAGGTCTCCAGGGATGAGAGCCAGGATGGGGTCAGGCAGCGGGGAACAGCAATTCTGCAGGAAGCAAGTTGCTCCAGGGACTCTCACACCAGCATAGCAAGCCCATACCTTGTAAACACACCTGCAAGACATCGCAGCAGCCTCCTGGAGAGGCAGCAGGATGTGCTTCCCTGGCAGCTTTATGTCATATCTGTCTATAAACCATCCAGCACACTGACAGCTACTAATGGTCCTTTAGCTCAGGGCCAATTGAGTATTAAAAAGGAAGGCATTTTGAAGGCTAAATCCCCTTCCTGAATCTTTGTTATTGATTACATTTCTGTTAAGCCCAAAAGGGCCATCACTGGGAATCATACCTGCCAGTCCCCATGTGCTGAAGGTTTTGTGTACGCAGAGACAGAGGGAAGGCTGTCAGCAGCAAAGGGAACCTGGGCAAGATATAGAGAAAGATTCTCTGGGAGCACCCAAAGCAGAACGCAAGTTCCCCATTTCCAGTCCAACACCCTGCCCCATGGCTTCCTCTCCATTTTCAAGAGTAGTGACCCAAATACATAAATGAAAGCAAGCACGGGTTGTTTATTTCCAAGTATGAACAGCATTATTTCCCCTGGGCTCCATGTTTCTTGGAATTATTTGAACTGGAAACCAATCAGCCTGTATTCACTATTGATTTATTTTCTAAAAATCTCTCATCCCTAAAGTAACAGTGCCTCTCCATGTCTCAGCCTGCTGTTTAGTGACACAGTAATCTAAAAGCTATTGATCACTTGGGTCTCTACAGCCATAACACATCTTTCTAAGTGCCTTCATGCAGGACTATATTTGCAACATAAGTACTATAAATGGCAGGATATCTCATGCAATCAACAAAGATATTAATAGAGATGTAACACTTGCATAGTGATGCAGCATGGACAAGGGCCAACAGATGCCAACATCGAGAGGGAACAAGTATAGTCACTATGATAGAAGTTACATTTCTCTTTGAACACAACATAGGCTGCAACCTGACTTCAAAATGAACAAAAACCTAAGCCTGGACACACACTAGTTAAGCTTGCCCCTACCTGAGCAGACAAGTATCACTGCTGGAGAGACCAAGATGGTCTCATTCTGCTCCAGCAGTTCTACTTTATCTGTGGTTCACAAAACCCTGCAAACATTTTTGCTTTTCTACTCTAGCCATCAGGACTGGAGTCCCACACAGGATCTACAGCAGGCAAGAGGTTTACATCTCACAGGACACCTGCTGTTGCAGAAATGCTGTACACTCCAGCTTCTACTGCTTTGAAGGGGTGTTGTTAGCAGGTGGCAACTTGGAAGTCAAGCTCTCCACTACCTTTTTTCGATGCTCCTTCAATGCAGTCTGTATGATCAAAAACTTAAGAGCCCATAATCTGACAGCACAGCAGCTTAGATGACCAGCAAAACTACTGTTGACCTACCTCAGAGTCCAGCAGAAAGTCTGTTATTTAGACCAAGTCCTGTTCCTGAAAAAATGAATAAGTACCTCAAATTAAGTAAGAAACAAGGTCTCCAGAGAAGAGAATCCACTGCATTACCCCAGCTGAGACATCCCAGGAGCTACAAATTCAGATTAGAAACACATTGCCCAACACAGAGATAATGTATATGGAAGCCAGTAGGTATCAGCATGCACGTCCTTACTCAGCAGAGCAGCAGTGAACTGCAGCTGTCCAGTCCTCTCCTCCAACAAGAGCAGAGATGTACTTATTTCACACGGCAGCTCTGCAGACTGGATGCTGACTCATGTTCCATGCAGTGGTGCTGTTTTAGCGACCAGAACAGGACATTTCCTCCAAAAAATGATACCCATGACAGCAATGGGACAGCTGTCCCTGATAAGGTTAGGCAGTGTGCCTGCAGACAGCCCTGCTCAGCAACATTCTTCCAGAAGCAGCTTTCGGGAGGCATTTGTAACCATTTAAAATTTCCCACCCAAGAAGTTTTGCACTTGTCAGTTTACCTTATGCCACAGGTTTTTAATTTAGTGGTACTGGAAGAAAGCTTATATACCTCAAATTTTATATGTTAATGCCAGATGTGAACACCCTAGCACGCGTTCACTCTCTGCCGTGCTGCATTTCTTGAGAAAGGATGCTGTAACACTGCAGCACCAAATACTCAGACAATCAGCAAAACTAGTGGCAGACCTGGAACCAGAAGTCCCTATTCCTCAGCATTTCCCTTGGTGCCCTGGGGAATTCCAACTGGCAAGACAATCTACTAGCACATGCTTCCCAGTCTTCTGAGCACAAAATATCCCTGGATGCAAAAGGGTTAAAGACAAAAAAAATTGGTTTGCTAATTATGAAAGATAAGGAAATTGTTGAATGCTTGGTCTTTTGCAACATGAGAATGCATTCCAGCTGCTTCAATGTATTGAGTGGAGACTAGTGATGCAAGCAGCCTTTAAATTAATGCAGGTGCCAGAATTTTTCTACTATGCAGATCTGAGATTAATTTCTTTTGATTATCATTACTGCACTATAAAACAATGAGGTCCTTCGTGCATTTTACTGTTGTTTTCTTTTTTTTCTGGAAGTCAAATATTTTTGCAACTCTTCTCAAAGTGTAACTTGATACATGATACCCACATTTGCCCTCCTAGACTTTCAGCACTCTTCCCAAAGTATCGCTGAGGATGAGCTGTACAACTCTGAACTCCACTAATATTATGAAATAGTAAAAAATAGCATTACTTGTTACTGGTGTTGAAAAGTTTGCACATGTGATATGATAATCAATATTTCCTTTCTTGCAGCAGTGACAAAATATTGCTGTCACCAGTGGGACCCTCTTCCACTAAAGCCTGGACTAGAAGGGGTGGCCAGCCAGGAACTCTGCTTCCCGCAAGCCCACCTCTCTTCATCCTGCTGATCCTTCAGCAAGAACTGCCCCTGCGTGTTCAAATGAAGCAAGATGGGTCCTGAGGACAACCAGTTAGTGACCAGGCAGAGCAAACATCTCTTCTCACCTCATCCTGTATCAGCAGGCACTCGCTACCTACCTCAGCCTCCAGCTTGAAACGCTATAAACTAATTCATTTGGGAGCAGAGTCCATCCTTAGCAGGACACTTGTGCAATTCAGAAGCACACGTGTTTGTGCCCAACCAGCCTGCTTCAAGCACTCACTTGGCATTATAACCTTCAGCAACGCGGGGGGAGAAGGGGCCCAGGACAGCTTTGCATGGGAGCTCAGAAGCTACGAAGGGGCCCATTTCAGTTCAATTTGTTGCAGCACTCTAGATGCAAGATGAAATCTGAGAGATGAGATCTGAGCAATTTCTTGCTTCTCTTCTTTCTGGACAGTATATTAACACTATAAAGACGGCTGAACAGTGGGGCTTCCCAACTCCATTATTGTCAAGGCCAGCTTCAAAGGCAGTGGCTGAAATGCCCAGTGCTGCCTTTGTTGATCTCGGACTCAGGTCTCCTCCACGTTGCACTTTCATCAAAATGCAAGGCTGAGTGAACCAAAAACAAGCTTTTTCTGGAGGGATGGAGGCCTACACACAGTGCCCACTACATTCACACTACTCTCAGGTTGCTTGTGTAAAAGTAGGAGAAGCAGAAAAGCTACAAGAGATGCCAGTTCTCCTAACTTGAGTCCTGTGCCTGACTTTATAGGCACTAGTGTGAAGCCAGGACGCAGTCTGGGCTCTAAGTGGGTGCCTGCAGTCCAACCAACACTGTCACTCAGCCTGACACACCTGTCACCAACCATTCTGGTCAGAAAGAAATGCAAAACACACAGACTCTTTATTTTCCACCTCCAGGAAAGGGTTTATTTGTCCTCAAGACCCATGACAAGCTTGTTACAGACCATTTCAATTCGAATCAACTTGTCAAGAAAAGAAAGTGGAGAAAACGCATTAATTAAACAGCTTTACTCATGCAGAAAAGCTGCCAGCATGACCATTTTAAATTACCTGGGCACACCTAGTGGATTTGCATTCCCTTGGCACAGCTTTACTCTAGCCCACAAAGCATCATCCACTTCATACTTCCATCTGAGCAAGGAACAAAAGAGGCTGACAGCCCAGCACCACCTTCCCCACTTGGGGGCTAGAGCCCTTCGGAAGGATTTTCTGAAAGTTTATGCAGAAACCTTGCTCCTGCTAGATGCAGGGACAGGAAGTTTGGATTCTTCAATAAAACTAAAGACCAAGGCAAAAAGAAGCCTTCCAAAAACAAATGAGGTGGAGTTGTGGCTGGCAGGGGGGTAACTGCATGCCATTGTTAAATATTAACATAAAATAAAGCAGTAGAAATGGATGTCCATCAACAGAATTAGAAGGAACTAAGTAAGTTTAAGAACAAAAGGTTTACTTATTTAAATTACAGGAGATGAAAAACAGCTGGGAACGCAATTTATAGCACAAAGTACAAAGCTACAAGACTGTTAAATGCAATTATATTTCAAAGTATTTTTCCTCTTCCATTTTAAACTAAACATTTACAATTATTTTAACTAAAATAAAACTAATGACAATGTAAGCCTTTAGATGTTCCATCCCTTGCCTCAAACACTTTCAAATTCAGCTCATCCGTTTACATTAACTAAATAGATTCCCTCATCCAAGTAGAGGTCAGCCTTTCAGATAGGAGACTGAAGCCTGAAGAAAGAAAACCACTGTGAGAAGAGCTTTATTTTTTAAAATTACCTCTTACTATTAAATTCATGGACCTTAGATCGTGCTTTCATATTTGTCTTTATCACTTCTCTGCACAAAGGAAGAGTGGAAAAGTAGCTGACTAATTAACTTTACTATTTGTTACATTTGATTTGTACATTTGGTCATAGCAGGGATGCCTGTCAGTAAAGATATTCAAAGATGTTCAAAGGTTTGAGGCTTTGGGGTCTTTTTTTCCCTGCTTGAGAAAAAGAGCAGCAGTGTTCAAAGCCTCTGGGCCAACAAGGCTAAGCATTTGGGATGCAGTCTGCACCCAGGGCTAGGTTTTCAAAATCACCCAATATTGGCTTTGTCGTGCGTCCACCATCACCTCAGGAGTTTTGTTGCAGGTAAAAACTCTGCCTTCACCTGAGACACTGGCTTCTTTTCCTCTGTTTCTAAGAAGCTGCCATTTGGTTCCACTGGGCTCAGGAGCAGCAAACCCTGAATCTCAACAGGCAGCTCCATCACTGGCTCCAGTGAGTCCTGTCTTATAGATTTCATTTTTACTCCAGGTGCTTCTAGCACTGAACCACACAACTGATCGCTGCCCTGCAGAGTGCTGAGCCACCTCTGTCTCCTGTGCACCCTTCTCCCTTACCTGATTAGACCCTTTATTTAGAAGACCCTGGGTTCCACTTCAGCATAACAAAGGGTTTATGACCATGCAGCAGAGGTGCATCTCTAATGGCCACTGCTTAAGGCCATAGAACATTCAAAATTAGAGCATAGTGTCTTCAGAAAAATCAAAATACTAGCACAATCAACTTTCTCTTATTACTAACTTTTCCAACAACAAAGTTCAGGATCTTAGCCACACATCAATATATCACATTTCTTCAAGTTTCCTTCTATTATAATTTTCACACTTGAAATATATTCAAGAGCTAAGTGAAATCCTTTTGTCTCACTTAAAATAAAAAAAACACCAACATTTTTATTTCCTTCAAAATGAAATTACTTACAACTCCTTGCTGTGACAAATCACATCTTAAAAAAAAAGAGATCTTACTTTTTTCAGATGCCAAATAACTTCCAAAGAAAAAAAGAAAATCAGTTGCTTGGACAGATCTTTTTAAAGTCAGGAACATACTTTGAGTGTTCTGAGGTACAACAAGCCATTAGTTTTGATTCACCTAAAACCAAAAAAATAAATTCACCTATTCACCAAAAATTCACTGAAAAAAAAGTACCAGCCCATGCTAACGAGCTATGAAAAACACATGCACATATAAATTAGTTTATATTCTTGTTCTGACAGCAGCCTGTGCCAGATGTTTCAGAGGAAGACACAAGAAGCCTTGAATTAGACAGATGTGAGATAATCTGCCTCACACCACGGGTGTCTTCCTAATCCCTTAAAACCTGAAGCAGAAGGTTGAGTATCTTTCCAAATACATTGCAACACTTTCTGTTTACATTAACTATTATTAAAGACAAAGCTAGCAATAACATGTTTTACAAGTCTTGTCTTCAGTTACTTATAGCTTTGCAAAACTTTGGACTGGAAATTTCATGCCAGTTACCTTCCTTGGACTAAATTTTTGCATTCTCTTTTGATAGTTTCCTGCAAGGGATATTAAGGTACTTTTAGGAAAATGGCTCAAGGAATAGATATCATTCCATAAACATGACAATAAATTCTTGCTGACCAGTTAAAGGCACAAATAGCTTCCCAAGAATGTAGCCCCTCATACATCAGCAAAGCATGCCTTTCACTAATTTAAAAGAAAGAAAAAGAAAAAAATAATCACATTTGGCCAGGCTGTAAATCTTTGGGGAAGAGAGAGTCAGCATAGTTCTCTTTAAACACACATGCACAGAGCAGTCTCCAGCCTGGCTCAACAGGGGCTCAGCTTTATTTTCTCTTCCACTGCTCCCCAAACCACCACATAGAAGAGCAAAGATTTGGGATGCTGCCACTCCCAACATCCTGCTGCTTCTGTTACCAGCACAACATGAACAGGCTGCAGAAAATATGGGCAGTGAGAACTACATCTGGGAGAGAACAAATCAGGAAGAAACACAGATTGGGAGAAGCTGGAAGCTGATAACAGCAGATAAAGGACTGATGCTGGGGCTGGGACAGGGGAACATTGCCTTAGTACACATGACAGTCATGAGAAGCAGAGAGATAGGAACTGGAAAAGCCACCATGGAGTGGCGAAGTCCCTGAAGGTGATTGAAGACAGGGGCAGAAACAGCATGTGCAGGGCTTGGTACTGATGTGAAGAGGACAGGAGAAAGCATGGGACAGGACCGGCACAGGGAAGAATCCTAGAAAGAAGATGCCATGGTCAAAGAGGCAGGGACTGCAATAAGACCACTTTACCAGAGACTCCTCCATCAACAAAGTATATTGTGTTCCTAAAAGGTTTCAGTCCTCCTTGAACGGTTCACACCTGAAGTAATTTCCATGGTTTTGTTTGTTCTATTAGAACTACAGGAAACACATGAACTTTGTCAGGATACTGAAATCTTGATTACTACAAACTTTTGCAATACTTTGATGCAAATGTGTCAAATATGGACCCCAGAGAAAAAGAAGCCTTATCCCCTGAAAACCACGGCGGTGCCTTGTGCAGAGGCCATGTCAGTACCACACAGATAGCTCCAACATCAACACTGCTTTACTCCCATACAAATAACAACGAAGTTTATTTTTTCTTTTCCTTTTTTTTTTTTAATTCATGTAGGTGCTTCATTCAATATCAGGATCTTACTACAGTCCAGCTCCAAATCTGGACACTTCTACACACCAGTCTAGCTGCATCCACTGCTAGAGAAACAATTAGCCAGACAAGAGGACAGGGTGATGAGGACCACATTTCACATGCATGGCTTGTTTATCCCAGTAGTGTTGCTGGCTTAACAATATGCAATCTTAAATCAGTTCAGCCAACAAAAGCAGAAAGCTAAACAAACAATGGTTTTGTTTAAGCTAAGTCTTATTCATGCCTATCTTAAACAGATTAGGAACAGGTTAAATTTAAGATCTCTGCTGGACCATTCCAGCCAGTCTTTTGATTTAAAAGTGAAAATACACATGTAGGCAATCCACAAGCAAGAATGTTTTTGCCAGCATACTTCAGTAAAGGAAAGAAGGCCAGATGCTCAAATGCTGAAGTACTTGCAACCACAAAAAATGGAAGTCAGCTCCTCAAGTTTAACTGCAAACAAGATGTGGACAAGATAAGGAGGTGCAAAAAGAGTTATTAGTGTCCTGACAAAAAAAAAAAAATCTGGTTCCCAGGAGATTACTGCCAGAAGAGAGGCCTTGTTAAGACACTGTTAATTTTGAAAAATGAACTATAAAATATCCAGTATAATAATTCCAGATATACTGTGCTCAACAAAAAGGAGAGGAGAGGTTCCTTTTTTTCTTTTAAAGGCATGCATTATCTTTGATTTTTATTTGGTTTGTTTGAATATTAATTTGTTTTTAAAGTCATAGCTCTGCAAAAGTTCTTTTTTATGCCTGAAAGTCAAAATTCACAGCTCGAACCTATGAAAAGGTCTTTAAAGGACTAGGGTCTTTCTGTATTTCCCCGCTACAGCCTCACCAGAGAGGCAGCAAAAATCTCACCAAAACCAGGAAAGCTTTAGTAACAGATAAAAGATTTCATGTCATTGGAAAATATTTTCACCACAAGAAGAAATGGGTTTTTTATTTATAATGTTGAGCGTCTCTTCAAAAGGGGCATGTTTGCCTTTGAGTGAACCCTTAGCATGGACTCATTTCTCACAGTGACCCCATCTGCTCAAGCACTGCGGAAACTACCCAGGTGAGCTTCACCTTACAGCAGTACAGCATATTTGCAACAGGGGCTCTCATTACAGTGATTTTATCAGTCTAGGTAAAGCAAGCAGTAGAGCTCAAAAGTCATAGATAGTCTTTGCACACACACATACACTAAGGTCGAATTTGATTTAGTAGGACAGGGAGGTAACCACTTAACTCCCCTTCCCTTAACATGACACTTACGAATATGTTCTGCACAAGAACTTTTTTGTGTACTTTCCGAAGGACTTTTTAAGTTCAGATTCAAAAGCAACATACTGAAACGGGAAAGACAGCTTCATACAAGGTCCATGAGCACTAGTGCTGAGGGCAGGCACAGCACTGATGCATGAGAGCACGAACTGCACACCACTGCACTCCCGGGCCACCCAGCCTCTCCATAAAACCTCCCCCAGAACAAGGAGAAAGGATGTGATGGGAAGGATAAGCCCATAGGATATCAGACCTTGGTTATCCAGCTTGGACAACCAACAATCTTGGCACTGACAAGGCTGCTGTCAGATTGTGTGGGGTGATTACTGCAAGTAGGAGCATGAATGAGCCTTGTATGGATTACCCTGGGAGGAAAGATGGTTTAGCAGTGTCCAAAAATGATGCAGACTGCACTATTATTGCTTAAAGCTGAGCTGAGTTCTAAGAATTACAGACCAACCTTTTAAACACAACTTCTTTCAGGTGGGTACTGTATTTTTTTCCTGGCTACCTTTTAAAGCTTATTGCTGATTTTCCACTCTGTTGCATCAAAAAAAAAAAACTCTGCAAACACTATTACAGACCATAGCTAAGCATCTGCAAGTTATAAAACATTTAGAAGCTTTACATTTAACCTATCTATTGGCAATAAAACATACTCCAACACAAATGCACTATTTGAGACAGATGTTTGAAATATGAATGAATGTTTGAATATTCAGTTTTAAATACTCATGATAAAAGAAGCTGCAGAGACATGCCATTGATCTAATACTTGTTTGCACATTCCTTAGGGCTATGCATGAAGCATAATGGGATTTCTATGTTCCTAAACAACAAAAGGTGTAAAAATGCCTTTTCAGTTGCAAACTTTGTTCATTTATTCTTGTGGCAAAAGAATGCAAATCTTAAGTCATTTTTTTGTGCACTGACATCAAGTCTTTCTCACACAAAAAGTTCCTTAAAGAAACAAGAAGAAAGTTCAGAATAAAGTCATGCTTCCTCCCCCACATGTCCCCTTTAAAAAAGAGAGAAAAGAGAGAGAAGGAAATGTCACTTAACTCAATTGTACCTGCCAGCTAAAAGCAAAGGCTACTTAAGTGAGTGACTCTAAGCTATTAGGCATGTATATCATTAATAAAAATGGGTTTGCAAGGTACAAGCAAAACATTTATTTAGGTATGGTTAAGCCTTCACTATATCCACTACTGGCATTTCTGCCCCAGCTCTCTGGTTAAGTGACAGAAACTGTTCAGACAGAAATGGCAAAACAACTCTACATTAAAGCATATGATGGTAGCTTATAAACATGAACAAGAAGTTATTGTGTACAAAGCGACGTTCCCTGTTAATCCCACCAATTTTGATTTTTTGGTCGTTTATTTGTAGAGTGGAAGGAGAGCTTTTTTTTTTACTACAAAATTGCAGATATTTAAAATTAATACTAAATCAGGAACTGAAAGAATGGGGTAGTGGGATGCCTTTTCAAGGAGGAATGTAGGGAAATAGTGTTAATGTCAGAATCAATCCTTGAGCTATGAATAACTTAACTTCAAAGCTGATGCTACTGTCTGACTGAACACCCTATGTCTTCAAGGAAGATAAAGCCACATATGTAGTCAAACCAATGTTTAATTCAGATTACGCAGAACAATACAGAAACTTGACTGGAGCCAATTAAACTAAGCTTTCACTGACTGATAAAAATGCCATTTCGCATCCTTTCTGATCACAGCAAGGAGCAGTTTGAGAGAGTTACAGTTCTGAACCCACATTTATTGACCTAATACATTTTTGTACTTAACACATCAATATCAGGATTTCAATTATGACTTTTGATATTCCCCTTTCAAAACAGGAAGAATCTTTACTACTACCAGAGACAAATCCCCACAACCCTGTAGGGACTATGCAGAAGTATAGAGAACTTTTTTTTTTTCCCTAAAAAAAAAAAAGTTGGTTTCTGTAGGAGATCACTGAAAAAAAAAGGTGATCTTTGGGAAACACAAGATACTTTGCTCAGGCATTATCCATACATTGAAGTGCATTTCTCCTATCAGAAATGTAGGAGAATCCAGTCCCTGTTCTTGCCCATGGCCAGGCTCTGTGTAGTCACACACCCCCACCCCACAATCCATGAGGAACAAGGACAGTTGCCTCTCAACTCACGTCCCTATGGAGTAAAGCACCAGGAGAAGCAGCACTTAATAGCTGAGCTGCCCAGAAAGAAAACAGCTTAGGTTGACTTAGAAACATGTAATGAAACATTTCAAAGACTTTGAAATCAAGTACTATGACTGTACCCAGTCATGGCTTTTCAGAGCAACAGTTACTGGCATTGCTGACAGTGAACACAAAAGCATTCAAATACAAGAACTGACAGTTAACCTAACTTAAGCCTTTTGAATCTGATTCCATGATAGCCAAAAATGTTATACACAACCCGTGGGTCTGTCTAAAAGACTACAAATTAGCACAGCTCTGCGTAAGGATAAGGTAAAGCAATCAGGTGGAAATGACAGCATCTGAAACTTGGAAACCAGCACCTTCATCCCTACAGAAAGAAGCCAGAAGAGTACACTATGGATTATGTTCAGTTGCAAGTCTTCCACAAAGCCCTGTTTCTAAAGGACTGCCCCCAACGTTCCTTCTCAGTCCCTTAAAGAGTTAGTTTCCCTGTGCCTCAAACCCCCACCTGAAAAATAAAAGCAGCTTTATCCCTGTCTCACACATTGCCCACTTGTCTATGTGACTGCAAGCTTTTTGGGGTAAAAGAACTGCAGATAAGGCCTTACATTGGAGTTGTGGCCTTTAGGAATAACAAATATAACTAAAAAATTTTGTACATAGGAGGTAGTGAAAGACTGAGGACCCCTTGGAAGGGAGCAGAAATCTGAAAGCAGCTGCATTACCTTAAGTCTAAACTTTGCCATTGGTATCAGACAAATGGCATGCAAGCAATGTTAACTGCCCGCAGTAAACTTCACCAATAGGCAGCCAGAAGTGGAGGGGGAGAACAATTGAGCTACTTTCCAAGAAATTCTGTGATTTTCCAGCTAACAGCACAGCTGTATAACTGAGGAGTCCAGGCTGGTTTATGTAATAAAAGAAAGCCAATATTATAGGCAGTCAACATATTTCAAAACACAGTTGTGTAGTTTCTTTGGTATTTCTTCTCCTTCCTTCACCATCATCTCCATTTTATTAAAATTTAAAACGCACACTGCTAACATCATCTCTGAGGACAAGGTTTGTGCTGACCACTGCTCACTTCTCTGCGAAATATTGCACCCTGCCATGCAGATGCCCCAGCCTCTCTCCTTAGCACACAGAAACTAGAACAGAGATTAACAAAGAGGAGAGCAGGATTTCTTAAGAGCTTCTTCATAATGAACAGTGTCTGACTCTATATAGAGGGATAAAAGGAGAGCGATGAACTGTTGTTGTCAAGAAAGAGAAGAGCGCTTAAAAAGCCTTTCAAATAAGCAATTTCCCCTCTCATCAGTATCCTCTTGACTGCTAAGCTCTGTCCTTTGTTTCTTACCTTGAATGGTGATCAGCAATGCATGATTGGCCAAGGGGCATCAGCTGTAAGTCTAACACCACGAGCCAGCTGAAACCCTGAGGACAGGAAAGACCTAAAGACCTGTCTGCTACATAGAGGAGAAGGAAGAAAAGGCAAAGCATGACAACTTCATTGGCCTTGCCTGTTCTGGCAAAGGGTAAAGGATTTGCCACCCCCTATATTAGGTTTACTTAGTATCTCTGAAACAAATCAGGGTTGAACTTGGAGATGCCAAGAACCCCTCTGCCAAACAACTGCAAAAACTTACAGTCATAGAATCATAGAATCACCAGGCTGGAAAAGACCCATCGGATCATCGAGTCCAACCATTCCTAACAATCACTAAACCCTAAACCATGCCCCTCAGCGCCTCATCCCATCCCTTAAACATCTCCTTCATGAGAGTTTTGTTTATATCCTCAAGGATGAGGGGTTAGTGGCCTTTCCACTCTCTGCATGCTCCCTGTCCTCCAACAGCTGCAATGGAACCAAGAAGTTTCTTCCTTGAGAAATGTGTTGGATCTTCTGATCAAACTCATCTTGTGCTTCAACTAACCAGCACGTGCCTAACAGCACCCTGAGTACAGTCAGGGCACACACCAGGTTAAAGATCAGCAAAGATCAGCTTCATGATAAGTCAGAAGTGACACAGACAAAAGGGAGCAATTTTATTCTTTAAAAATGCTGGGTTTTTTTCTTAGGAATATTTCACCTGTGATACTTCAACATTGCTGTTCAGCCTGGTCACGTAATGGAGGGATTTCCAGAATTGGTCTTAGCCATGCAGAGGCTCTAACTCACTTCTTCACTAATCCAACTCTATTCAAGTCTTGAGCAAGAAACAGAGTCAAGACTGAGAGTTTTTACAAGATATCAGAAACTTTCAGTAGTTTGGTGTATGAACACCCATTTTACAATAACCAAAAGGAAACATAGAGCACTTCACAGCATCCAACTAATGGGTTTTTTTGACTATAAAACAATTTTCACACAAGACTGTTTAGACATATAGGTATCTCCAGTGTAGTCTCACACTGGGGAGCAAACACTTTCTCCAGCCAAAAGAGCCACTTTGCCCACAATGTAGCTGGCCTTTAACACAAGGTTTCTTAAGTGAATTTTCTTTTAAATGGGTTACAAACAAAATGCCCCTTCCATCAGGCATTGGGTGGAAGAAGTAGGTAGAATCATGATCCTGAACCTCCCTAGTTCCCATTGACTTTAGTAGCTGTTCACAGTGCAAGGGTCAGGAAAAGTATTAATCTTGCCCTTTAAAGACTATGCTCAGGCACACACCAAACTCCCACTTTCCTTAGCCACCGTCTGAAAGCTAGCAGTTCAAGATATAGACGTTTCATTCTCCTCTAGAAAACACTAGTTTTCAAAGATACTTTGCTGGGGGAGGAAAATTACAGAAACACTAATTTTTGTTTATAAAACAGGAAAGGAGCACACAGAGTTTAAGTAAAACAAAGCAGAAATTAAAACAGTCTGTTACTTCTTGTGTGTGGTCATTTTTCTAAAGGAAAATGTTATCGGAACAATTCTCTGAACAACTATGGCCTAGCAAAGGTATCACATATTATAACTTTGCACAAATAATTACACCTCATTTAGGTATTAGTCTTCCTCCTCAAGTCATTGCAAGGGTGTCTTCACATTTTGAGCACATGCAACTCCCATTAACATTAATGAGAGCTACTCCCATGTACAGGATGGACAGTAGATCTCTTGAGAATCTCTGTGTTCATCATGCCTTGTCTGAGGAAACAATGAAAATGTGACAAAGGCAGACCCTAAATCAAGGAGGATTCAGTCACTGAAATCCCATGACTGACTCCCACCATTTCTTATCACTTACTGCTCCCCAGCTCCTTATGAAACATTGCTGTGGTTCTACTCATCACACTCCTCTCCTCTCCCACTGCACCTCTGCTTCCCCGAGCTGGTTCTGCTCCAGGTTAGGCTGGACAAACTCACATTCCCTCCACATTGTTGGGAGTGAGTGAGAATCACTTACTGCCTGCGGATCCTGCTTCTCATATTCAACTAGTGGTTCAGATCCAGATTTCCAGATAGTAGGTTTTATATTGGTCCTTTCCAAATGTTGAGCCCACTAGCAAACACGGCACCACAGCCAGCTGGTTTTGCCAGCACTTTCTGTTCGGGTATGTCATTTGACATCATCATTCTTGTGTGGTGTTAGCCTTCAGAATTGACGCATGCAAAGGAGAGCAAAAGCACTAATGCTTTTCCACACAAGAGTAGCAGCCCTCTCACCCTGAGACAGCACTGCAGCCCTGTCACAACTGCAGAGTACTGAACAAGCTGTTCTCAGCTATGCTGGTAAGGAAGATACATTTCCATGTCTATACAAGCCTCATTCCTGTTTATAATTCAGCAGGAGCTCCAAGAGATGGAAGATGGTGGTGTCACTGTCAGAGCAGAGGCGTGTCCATTAGGGGCTTTGAGCTCTATACTCAGCTTTTCTTGTAGGGAAGGAAACCTTTTTTTGTTGGTCTCTCAGCCTCCAAAACAGTGACTGAGCTACTTCTCAAACCCATACAGGAGTCCTGAGAAGGCAGACTGTCTTTGTGAACGACATGTAGAAAGCTGGAGTACTTGCTAACCTTGTGCGTCTGCACTAGGGCTTTTTTAAAATTCCTTACAATGCCTGCCCAGCCCCTTGCTTTTATTTCACACCCAAATCCCTGCGGCTCCAGCTCACATCAGTAAGGCTGAAAGAGAGCACAATCTCCAGCAAGCATATCCAGCAGTAAACTTCATAGGGCTTAATGAAATCAACAGAAATTCAGTGGGAAGTGAGACGCTTCAGAGTTACTGTAGATGGCTTTAAATATAATTGTAGCACAAGTACCAAGCTATTATAAAATTATCACACTTAATTTTTCACTTTTATTAGTAGGCTCTGTGCCCAGCAGATAGAAACAGCACTGACTTCCATGGCTGCATCTCCTTGTCCAAACTAGATCCTGCTCTAAGAATGCCTCCTGTGATGTGCAGCACTGTTTCATGTCCTAAAAAGTCCTTCACTTACATAAACTGCTAATCTAAATATAACAAGTTTCCATGGCCAACAATGGCTGATAAATTGCATTCCGTTTATTGGTACTACTCCATAGTGATTATGAGACTTGGTAAAGAACTTTCTCAAGAGCAAAGTTAAGCCAGATCTAAGCTGCTTCAAGAGTGCTGATTCAGCTTGCTAGTAATTTATCCCTCAGAGGAAAACACTATTGTGTAACCTAAGAAGATATTGCAGGAGGACACTCCAAAGAGGAAGAGAAGCAACATTTACAAAATCTACTTAGCTTCCCTGACTAGTTATAACAAAAGCAGAACTTACCTTTAAAAAAAAAAAAATTAAAAGATATTATTTCAGAAAAAAAATACAGCTTCCAAGATCACGATGCCATATTAAATTCTTTCCCAAGCTCAATAAACTATGACTTATAAAACTTGTAAAATCTTTACTAGACTCTTGACAGCTCCACATGTGTCTGTGGCAAGAAGAATGGAACTTTTTGCTAAACATCTGCTAAATCTTGCATCTTGGCTAGGACGACTGTACCCGATAGCAACACACTGTCTAACGCTTGCTGACTGCGGTCTGGGACTGTGATGGAATCTGTCTTTCTGTATGAAAACACCACGCTGCTTTGCCATGGTGCTTTATCATTGCCTGTATTTGCAGCAGCCAGTTCCAGTAATATTGCATAATGGCACATCTCTTAGAGCAGCTGCACCTCAACAGTGGCACATTGATCAATCACGGGCTGAAATTATACAGCTGCCAGCTAGGTGTTTGAAGAGGATGTATATACGGTGTCTCCATTTGTACACACTGCTTGGAAGTTAAGAGTCCAGCAGCTTTGCTTGTGAACAGTCAGGGTACAAGTCTAGACAACAGTTTAAGAACAGCTAATAAGTGCAAAGAGATTTCTTAGAACATTCTGGGAAGTTAGAGAAAGTAAATTTGTTCATTTGTAAACGTTTCTGAGAGATTCCTCTGTGGAGTATATTTACCACTATTCTCTGCTTCTACATGTCCTGGGTTTCCAGAACAGACCAAAGTGTATATGTTAAGCAATTCTCCCCATATATAATCAAGTATTCTGAAAAACTAGTCATGTTTCTAAGTTCACACTGTCCTGTCATTACTTGAAACACAGCATCCCCACATCTTTCAGGGGTCTCTCACAACTGCTTCAGATGCATTTTGCAATGGACAGTGCTAGAAACAAGGCTTTGGCTAGTGGGAACTTTGGCTCAGTATAGCAGAGCAAATAAACATTCCCTATTTAATTCTCTATTAAGGATCTTTTAGAAGAATATTTTCCTTGACACAATTGCCATTTTCCTTATTTGAAATCATCCTATAACTCTTGATGAGCCTTTCTAATTCAAAAGAGCACAAGTGTCTTCTGTTAATACTAGCTGCACTAAGTTGCTAAAACTGTTCAACACGTGGTTCTACAAAAGCTTCACTTATTCATAGTAGCCTTTCCAGCTTCAAGGAGAAGCTAACAATTTTACACTGTCCTGCAGAGATGCTAAACAAAATCAAGGATGTTTTCATAGTCCACCGAGTTGTGTTTCAAAGCACAAACCTATAAAGCACAATAAATGGTACAATAGAACTGCTGAAAGGGAACTTTGCCCATCTACACCCTTCAGACGCACTGGACCATGATTTCTACATCTATAAACCAGATAAATTTCTCAGTCTTTAATGATATGATCCTTCTAACTCAGTTCTGCTTCATACTTTGAGATACTTGCAAAGCCAAATGTTTTTTTCACGTCAACTATACCCTAAGAAGCTTCGCACTTCTCCTAAGCACTACATAACAGGCATCCAGAACAGCTTTTTGCCATTTAATACTTACCTTAAAAAATATATTTTTCTTCCTGACAGTCCACCCAATACCATTTACAATAAACAGACCTTACCCCACACTGCACCCTCTGCACAGCCATATTACTCTGTATGTACTGATTTCATGAGTTTGATTTTTGGCAATCACTTCTTTCCTCCTGTTGTTAAGACTTTTATTTTCTGAGGCTGTCCTAACACTGGGGAAAAAAAGAAAATATATCTAAGCTGAGTAGTCTACTTTGGAGTACATCAACGCTCAAGATATTCTTTCTGGCTTGCTCTTAGCGTGTGTTGCATCATATGGCACGGAATCCAGACACATTTCTCCTTGTATATCACAAATGATTCCCCTTACCAGGGTGGAATTTTTGAAACTGGTAAGTCATCTCGACAACCTACCCAAGGAAACTTTTCAGAAAAATGTGCAAAATGCCACCATGTTTATGCCACACATCTCCCTCCTCTCAGATGGCAAGAGGACAGAGAGCCAAAAAGCATGTCTGCATGCTTACAAGAACCCCTAAACGAACCAAAAACAAACCAACCAACCAACCAAACAAAATAAAAAGATCTCTCACATCTAAAAAAAAAATACTATGGCAATCTGGGAAATCCAGTGCATTGGAAGATGAAAGATAAATCGTGTTATGTGAACGTTGCACATGTTGTTGCTATTATCTCCAAGAGGAGGACCCCATTGTGCTAAATTCTACACATGCTCAAAGTAACAGGCCTTTCCTGCCCCAGAGGCCTCACAGCCCAAGATAAAAGTAGTATTGTTGTCCCCTTTTTTTATAAAGGGGAAGTGGGGCACCAGAAGACTCAGTGATTCAAACAAGTTACTCAAAGAAATGGCAGATCTGGGAATGGATCCCAGATTCAAGTCTCCATCCCAGTATTTAATTCACACATCATTGCTCAATATCACATCTAGTTAAGCAGCAAAAGAGCAATCTGAAGATGTTTGATAGGTGAAGGAAGGGAAGTTGCTGCAGGAAGTATGGAGGCTAAGGAGAAAGAAGATGGAAAGAAGACTCAAGGGGCGATCAACAGCAGCTTCAGGAGGAAGAGGAGAACAGAGCAGGCTTGCTCAGAGCTGTGTAGGGCATGGGAAGAGAAGATACAAGTCCTTGTTGATAAATTACATTTCATAAGTCAAAGTTTATTTGTGTATTACCACGTAATTACTGCCAAATGGAGAAAGAATCCCTCTCCAAAAGAGTAAATGGAAGGCTAAATTATAAAGAATAACAGACTACAATGGGGCTTGGTGTCTCAGGACAGCCCCGCTGAGGGAATACAAAGGCTTCTGCTTCTGTGTTACTATTTGAAAAGTTTCTTAAGGTAGGAGAGCCCAAAAGCAATCTGGCTGCTTAATACAAATGCTGGTAGTGCGCACGGAACTGGACCAGAGTACACAGCACTTACTTTACCAAGAAAATAGAGTGCCCAAAAAAGGAAGCTCTGCTAAAAAGAAAGAGGATTCAAAGGACTGGCCTACTACAAGCAAATTACTTACATATTCAAGTTCAAGAAGCACTGACATCTATCCTTAAACAGGCACTTTAGAAAAAAAAAAAAGAAACATTACATGCAAGTGCAGGCAGCGGCAGTATTATGCTTCACTGGTGGTCACAACTTAGAAAAAAATTATTAAACCCCTGGGAATAGAATAGGAGCAATTATTAAATTGTCCAGGAGCATGACATCAACAACTGAGTTGCCTAAATTTTCAGAAAACTCAAGACAGTATAAGAAGGGTACCTAAAGAACCCTCACGGCTATCCCAGCCAATGGCTTCAGATTCGTACTGCATTTCACAGTAGGAAATAAGTTGTGAAGTCATACACTTAGTAAGCTACCTAAACATTTGTCCTTTTATTATCTGAGCCCAAATCAATATTTCAAGAGTCTAGAGAATGTTTTCTTCCCTTGGGAAATTAGAGACAAAAGTACTCTAAGTCTTAAAGCAGAGTGAGCAGATACAAGCTCTTTGGAGGTGCACAGAATGATATTAGAATTTCAAAACCTAAAAATACTGTGAGAGCAGATTCACTAATGCAGAGCAGCTGAAGATATGCACACTGTGAAGCTGCGACCTTTAGAAGAGTTAACCCTGCGCGCAAAAGAAAAGCTGAGGTGGAAGAAGACATTTGCACAGCAACAAGGCTAGACAGGAAGCTGCACCCTGGGAACCATGAAGTTTGTGCAGGACAAAGAAAATGAAAACTCATAATGAAGTTCAGATTCTTTGAGACATGGGGAGAGCGATACAGTCTCGCCAAATGGGATGGCTCTACAAGGCTGGAAAACAGCCTTTCTCACAATCCAAGAGTTGCCTGAATTGCAGCAAGTTCTTCCAATAATTTAAAAGAAAATATTGAATTATACTCCCACCCAATGGGCTTTACATACCATCACGACACAGCAATCAAATTTGATTTGTTCTCATTGTGCAATCAGAGATTCTTTTTTGGCCGTGTTTTAGGAGAACTTGTCATAAAGGTCAGAAGTATAAGAGGAGGGAATAGGGTTCACCCAGCGGATCAGATTGCTACTGCATTAATTTGGAGGTCACCATAGTGATCAGAGCAAAAAGCTAACCATGTTTGAGAAAACACTGTATTCTACTCTTATGAGAACTGAATTTTTTTTTCATGCCTCTGGAGCAAAGACTAGGAAGTGCCTCCCACTGCAGCTCTTGGGATGTAGTGAGGTAAGAGCCAAATAAACTGAAATAGGAAACTGAGATTGCACCAAATGTTTTGAAAGAGTGTGTTAGTGGACTGCGCTTTTCACTGGCAGCATTAAGCTATCCTCCTAGCCCAACTGCAATCACTGTGTTTTAAATCACCAAACTCTGTTTAGTCCTGTCTTCTCTGGACCTCTCCATCTTGAAAGAGTGCATTTATTTACTGATTTTTAGGAAGAAAAAATATATATACACAACTACATAACAGCACTACTCACTGTACTTGGCAAATTGAGAGGAGTAAAACTATGCTTGATTATTAAGCTGTACAGGAATATTTCTCTGTTAATTCCTGACATTTTAACTCGGTCAGTTCTGACAGCTTTCTGGCTATTCAGCAAGAAACCCTAAACCAAATATTTTCAAACACTAACTCAAGAAAATTAAGTTTCCAGAGTTTCTTTGGACAGGCCTTTTTTTCAAAGAAGAAACAAAAAAAAAACCCAAAAAAACAAATAGCAAATGACCAAGTCTAATATAGGGTTGTTTTCTCCTTCTCAAAGGATAGAATGTTTTCTCGTTAAATGGCTTCAAAGACATATTTTCCTGAGAAATTTCAATAACCCTGCAGGATATTTCTGGAAATCTCACAATTCCAGTGCAAATTTCTATCGGCATGCTCATATAGTGACCTCAGTCCTCCACTGAAAGAAAGCACACAGGAAAGTTAACAGAAATTTCTGCCAATATATCCCCTTTCTCCAGGGAGCGCTGCACCAGCTCAAAGTCTGCCTTCATTGCCATGTTATTTCAGTTCTCTGGATAGCAACGTGTAATTCTTTCAATATTACTAAATTTGAGAGAAAGATCCCTCATCTCTTTCAATCTTCTCCTTGGTAATTTATCATCTAGTGTTGGGAGAAAATAAAGCGAGAGAGAAACATCGTATTCTCTGAGGAGAAGTCAGATCTGGGACACTACACTAGGAAAAAATAATTGGTCCCATTAACATCATTGTCTCTAGCTTTACACTTAAAGAGAAATATGTCTGAATAACTGGTTACATCAGCAATGCAGATAGAGAAGAAATTCCCACAGTGTGAGTAAGTCTTCACACACTTAGAGAACGTGACCACACACAATACACATCACAGTGGAGAAGAACAAAGCAACCTCAGGAAGTGTCCCTGATTGTTTTCGGCTGATTAAGGACATATGCCAACAAGTCCCTAGTTGTTCAGGAAAGCTTTGCAACTTGGGTAGGTCAAATTTACATAACGCATTTCAAGATATTGAAAGGTTCGGGTCTATATCAAACTTGCATTCAGAACAATGCAAGGTGCAAGTTTAAGACAATTTTGTTGTTTGGGACCAGTTCAACCAAGGGACAGCTTTATCTTTCAGGTTAAAAGAGGGGGAAGAGATTGAAAGTCAGCTTACCTAATGTAAATAGCCAATTTACATTAACGTCAGCCATTTGTTTCAGAATCAAAACACACACAGACTTCAAGCAGTAACAGCACTTTTAGAAAACAGCATAAAGCTGACATGAACATCAGGTCTTTGAACAAAGATTCTGCCTGTTACTTTTTTTTTTTTCAAAAGTCACTGCACTAAAATCTAAAGTTTGCTGGATAAATTAAACTTCCAAAAGCTTCACAGGAGGTAGAAGGCATTTTCCAGGTTGTTGGTCTTCCCAGCAGAACCACCAGAAGTGTCTGTACCAGGTGCTGAGCTGGATCAGTCACCACCAGCCCTAAAGGCTTCCACTGAGCTCTGAAGCGGGGTGGAACATGCACTCCTCTGGGCATTGCTGATGCTGGCATCACCTCAGAGGTCCTCAACAGGAAAAGTTTTGAGTTAAATGACTACCAGTGTCACCTCCATGTTGGGCCAGGAGTGCCAAGGGCAGCTTTGAGAACAGTTCACCTACACAAGGATTTCTCTCTTCTCTCCTCCCTCTCTGCATCAGCTAGCTAATAAAAAGGTATTGTGTTCCCCTACAAATCATTCAGACTTCTGCAGAGAAGCATTAAAAAAAGCCACAGTAGTTATTTAAAAAAAAATAAATAAACTAAACATAGTACTTGGAGAAAAATGTAAGGCTTCCTGTAAATTAAACTGAACCTTTTTACATAATAGATCGCTCACAGCTATTTGTAAGGAAGTGACAAAGCTGCTGCAGATCTTAAGATATTGTAGCGAGTTTCACAGATGCACTTATGTAAATATTTTCTGACAACTCAGCTGCTACCGAAAACATTTTTGAAGTTATCAAAAAGAATTTAAAGTATTTACCACTCTAGTCATTAACTCTTTATTTGCAAAAAGGCACCACCAAAACTGTTAAGCAAAACAAACCATTCTGCAGAAGACACAAGCCAAAGCAGCAATGCTGTTAAACATGCCACCAAGACCTGAGCTCCAGCACTGCTGTCAGAGGGTAGTCCACTATCAGCCTGCTCTCCCAAGCCAACGAGCAGCAGGTTTTCAGATTCAGAGCAGTCATGCCCCACAGCCGATGTTAGTCTATATACCACATCACACAAGAAGCATTCTTGTATTGTCACCTGGTTGGGCAGCTACCCCAGGACGGGTTTCCCAGTCATTAGTCTGCCAGGTATAACCCTGTGCTAATTTAGCCAATGCAGTTAGCGCTGTATGATGAGGCAGCAAGAGCTGCAAGATCGCTCAGCTCAGCTAAAGCATGCTTGGCTTTAGCAATCTGAAAAACCAGAGACGGAATGCTTTATCCCAAAGCCATTGTCTATTTCTTGGCATTACAAGGCAAAAATACTACCTGGCCTGGCAGTGGTCTGTTAGCACACGTATTTTATCTACAGTCACATGCACATTGCCATTTAGCTGCAGTTTCTTTTGGAGCTTATTTTTCTCTCCAGACGCTTTACCTGCATAATATTTTCTTACTGTTAAGCACGTACAAAAGTCTGTGTGAAGACTATACAAATTAAAGACAATTAATTGTTATCTCTCTAGTGATCCTTCAGGAATCATTAGTGGACACACCGGATCCTATTAGATTCTGTATTTGGAGCTCAGATTTGAGACAAAAAGCCTTGTGAAGGCACGTCTGCAGATGGCTTTCCCTACTGGGTAGTTATCCAAGCCACCTCAAGCATGCAAGGCATAAGATATAACTGCTAAGGTCAGCAGGATTCCACTTCACTAAAAGGAACTTTGCTATAGTTCTATTTCAGATGGTCCAACAACTCAGTGCTTGAGACTTGATACCAGTTGCCCACATAACACACCCTTGGGCAGGGGAGGGGGTAAAGGCAAAGGACGAGACAAAGTCTCATTGCTAGGAAAGATCAGGTGATAGCAAATCACCAGGAGACCACATCTGAGGTACAAAAACTGCTTGACAGCTCCTCAGCCATGTAATTCATTCCTCTTCCCAGAGCTACACAGGGCAGATCTCACAGCAGGGCAGATCTTCAGGGCAATCTGCTTTCAGAGTTCAATATTGCATAGCGCTAGGCATGCTTAAAGGAGTGTAAAAGACAACTGGACATATTTACAGCACCATCTCCTGACCAAAGTACCCAATTAAAAATCATACATTATAACAACAAAAAAAAGCAATTGGATCAATTTAACTTTTTTTGGTGTATGCTTACAAATCAACCCCATACAGGGACTTCTGCAAGTCCTTGTTATTCTTATAAAATTAATTCATGCATTTTCATTTGGCTCCTTTGAATTGTCATTTGATTTTCATGTATGGATAAGAAGCATTTGTTCACTGCACCAACATATCAGGCAGGTCACACAATCCTGTGGAGATTAAACAGATTCTTTCCTCTAGAGGAAAAGCCACATTTAAAGTCAAGGAATGGTCCATGCTGGAGCACACTCTCTCCTGACTATAAAAAGGAGCACAGGCAATTTAACCCTACAAACACCGCCATAGGTTTTTCCTCTGTAGTCTCAACATGCACATGTGAGTTTGAGTGCTCTGGCACTACAGCTGTGACATTTATTTCCTATGAAGGTGTTCGTGCTATAGAGCTTCAGTAGCAAACACCTCAGAGGACAGAACTCCAGCTTGTTCTCCACACAGCTAAAATCCTGATGCAACTGAAGTTCAGAACAGTGACTTGAGTTGTGCCTGAATTTCACCTTAGTTTTACAGAATCACAGAATCACTAGGCTGGAAAGGACCCACTGGATCGAGTCCAACCATTCCTATCAAGGGGATCTCATTTTTGATTTGCAAGATTACAACCCTTTTTAATTCCCAGAAGCTCAACCACAAACCCCTCTTCTCCTACACAGCTACTCTGAAACTCCTCAAGCTCCTCTAAGAAGGCAGCCAAGCAAGCCTCCTTGGGAAGGCACAGGACTTGGCTTGCAGGA
This sequence comes from Phaenicophaeus curvirostris, assembly GCF_032191515.1. NCBI lineage: Eukaryota > Metazoa > Chordata > Aves > Cuculiformes > Cuculidae > Phaenicophaeus > Phaenicophaeus curvirostris. The sequence continues at coordinate 15,141,594 of NC_091404.1, read as the reverse complement.
GATCCCCACCTCCCCAGACCAACTCCCAGCTCCAGAAAGCCAGTCTGTAAAAATCTTCAGATGGAGAACAGACACCTTCTGTGAGTTTACCCCTTTCCCTGCAAGTTCTGCATATCCACCACAGCAACTCCCTCCTTCCCACTTTGCCCACACCACAGTCAGGAGAGCACAAACCTGGCACAGGCAGGGCTACCAAGCTAAGTAAGCATGGACTCAACTTTGGGGTACAGCAAAGGACCCCAGAGAGAAAAGGACTCCAGAGAGAAAAGGACCCCAGAGAGAAAAGGACCCAGCGATGAGCTCAGGAATCTGCAACAGTCATCCAACTCAGAGCTTGACCCTCCCCCAACATTTGTTTTTAAAGAAAGCAGACATTAAAAACACATAAAACAATATCACAGCAAAAGGAACAAGATAAATCAAGTATTGCCCAGCCAAAAATTAAGAACCCTGCTTTTTGGTGTCCCCAAGTGTCTCCAGACGCAGAGCTTATCCCAACCATCTGGCCATCAAACACAGAGACAAGACAACAGAGGGATAGATGTCAGAGCAGGACAAAGCAGCATTTAAAAGGACAAATAAAAGGATGAATGCAGCTTCCTGAGAAGAAAGCATTACTGCAGTTGGAAAGGAGAAAAGAATGAAAAAGTTGAAGGAGGTTTTTGGACCAGGAGCTTACAAATACCAAAATCCAAAGCCATTCACAGGCATTGGCACATTCATTTCAGATTCCTTTGACAAAATCTGGTAGTCCCAGCAGAGTGATAAGTGTGCAAATCACACGCACATTGGCACAGCACCATCAGCAGAAGCAACTGAGCCTGAGACAGCAGTGTCCCTTCTGGGTTAATGCGGCTGAAACATCACACCGGTTACAGCAGCAGCCAGTTTGTTCAAGTGCCAAACACTGTATTAGCCAGCAGGTCATGGAGGGGTTAAACCCTCATTCTGCAGAGGCTTGCCATGTGCTTCCCACTTAGCCACCCCACTGGCTGTGGAAATACTCCCACCCGCCAGTCTTCAAGGGATGGGGTGCTTTAGGCAGCTCAGTCTGGTAGAAAAATCAAAATTCCTGGGGCTCTTATTCCTGGCCAATCTCATTGCGTTTTATTCCTGAAAGCCTAGAGAGGTTTTAGTCAGAAACCAGAGCAAATATGCACTAAATACCACTGCACTCATATAGGAAAAGCCAGTCTTTGACCTAAGCACCTGCCTCTCCAGTATGAGGCATAGGTTGTGTGACTCTCCCGTGACTTCCTCAAAGTCCAGAGATCCTTCAGGAAGAACAAGAGGAGATAAACGATTTCATAGTCAAAATACACAGGCAGTGCAAATCGTAATATGTAGGAGCCAACTCTCAGCTACTTTGTCCTGATCAGAATAGGCCCTTCGGGTCAATCCGGCATTAAGCAAAATACTCCAGTTGGGCACTGGCAGGATTTGTTCACTCTGTAAGTTTTCAGGGAAACACTGTGCCACCTCTGGGCTCTAGCCCTTCATTCCCCCCGTATCCAGGGCCATGTGTTGGCAAGTCCTTGCTTCATCCTGAGCCACATATAGTAGAAAAAGCAAGCAGATTTTCTGCCTTCTTTGGGGAATTTTCTGTCCCTTGTGGGATTCCACAAGGAATCCCACCTGGCAGTAGTGATCTCGTCAGGGTCAGTCAGCTTGGATCTGATCACGTATGCTTACTAATCATGTGAATGATCTCCACAAAGCTTTTTAAATAGCTTCTGCTACACATGTGTTACTCATCTTAAGGCTCCCATCACAGAACAGCTTTCAGCAGGGAGCTGCCACCACACTCAACACAGAACAGGACAACAAAAGTCATTCTATATGAGGCACAAAAACATCTAAATTACAAAGTCCTTCCAAAGACAAACCTCGCAGCAGCTCCCAGGAGTGAGATGAGGCACCAGAGCCCTTTATGAGTTTCAACTACCTGTCTGCAGGAGCAAGGGTGACAGTCCCCAGAGCCTTTCCTCAGCAATATTGTAACCAGCTCCCCATAGCATTATCCCCCAAGGTCTCTGTAGCAGCAGAGAACAGAGTTGTCTCAGGAAGAACCTGCCACAAGCCATAATCCAACACACAGCACCACAAGCCCTGAGCTCTGGCTTCCTAATGCCACGCTGCCACCTCCCTTTAAGCAGGCGACAGCCCCACCAGCCCCGCAGTCCCATCCACTGAGCCACCCTCCCTTGGGGCCACAAGGTGCCTCCTACCTTCCCTGTTCAGTAGGATCTCAAAGCAGCTGTGCCACCTCCGAGGAGGTGATTAGGCCCTTCCTGAACCTTTTGCAGGCTGCTGCCATTGATGTGGCCCATAAATGTATTCTACTTCACTTACCAAAAACATACAGGAGCTATAAAAGAGGAAGATATCCTTCAATAGCTCCTAAAATGACTTTTGCTCCTTTCCCTAAAAAGCCGCAACATAAATTAGGGCAGAGATGGGCTGCTAAGGGAAGCTCCTTTGTCCTTGATATGTTAGAAGAGAAAAATAATTGTTGGCTTTCCATCAGCCAGCAGGAGCAACTGCTGCAGCACCATGCCAAAAGGATTAGCACTTCTCTGTACTTCTTTGTGGACAGCTATGATCTGCTGTTCCCCAAGTCAGTGTTTCTTTATTATCGCATGTATCAAAAGAGCACCATTGTTTAGAATATGCTCCTTATTTCACACTGGAAATGGAAAATGATAGGAACACAAGGGCTCAAAGTTTGGAAGATGAAAAGGAAACTACAATAAAGAGTCGTCTTTGAGCTTATGAGGCTCTGACATGTCACAACTGTAAGCACTGAATCATCTCCATGGTATACCTTGTGAACCACTACCACTTCAAAAATAAAAATAAAGCACTAGGTTTCTTTATGTTCTTGACAAAATCTGCAGTGCATGGCATTGAGTTGTGTCACATTATTTCCCTTGCAGGTGACCTGGGAGGGTTTTGAAGGAAATTGATTTCTGTTTACTTTCATATATTTCTTTGCAATGGATAAATAAAGTCCGAAGGATCCTCCCCTCCCTGCAAACCTCCTTCTGTTCTCACTCACTGTCCTCAATCTACTTTACTACTTCTCAGGTGTATCAGGAACACTGAATGAAGTCTCATCCCTCTATATTGACTGGTCTTACACACATATTGTGGTGTTTCCCAGTTGAAGGAAGTGTTAGGAATGTGAAGTCAAAGTGTATCTTTCTCTCAAGCATTTAGGAGTGTCCAGTATTAATGTCTGACTTACAATAAAAGGCCAGTTCTGATGCTCCTGGCCCCAGCACCTGCAGTAACAACTTGCACAGGTTCTGCAGATGCTACCCTGCTGCAGTGCTTCACCACAGGGTATAGTCTGAAGTACGTTGAGCAGGGCACTAGACACTGAACAGACTGACCTTCCACTTCTCGTTGAGAGGGGAAGGGACAGTACCAGGAAGATTCTTGTCTTTACTTCCAAACAAGAGACATTTCAGATGTGCTTGAGCTTCAGCAAGCATACGCAACTCTGCTAACCTAGTGCAGCAAGCCCAACATCCAGAAACAAGAAATTTTCCAACTTCTAGACTTCACCTGAACCTTAAAAGCCATTATTTTTTAGTCCATATGAGTAGGAGGTAGCATTGGTCTTCTTTCCATCAGAAGGCTCAGAAAGACAAGCACTGAAGGCACAGACCATCATGATAGCCCAGCCTCCACTCTGACGTAGCACAAAGGACTTCTCTGAACCCTTTTCCTGCTCCAAATTCAATAGCAACTACTATAATGCTGCCTTACCTGCTCTCGTGGCTGCTCCAATCCCACTGCAGTGCCACCCTTCAAAGGCGAACATCAGCACTGGCAGCATCACAGCAGGAACTAACACTGTAATCCTCTGTTCTGAATAAATAGCTGCTGGCTGGTAGCCCTTTCCAAGCATTAGAAACACGCAAAGACCTCAGTCATTTACAGTCAGACCTCTGCCTCTATACACAAGAGCAGAGAGGCAGTGGGGTTTACTGGGTTGGCAGGTGAGGAGGAACGCACAAATCCTGGGTCCTGGTCCCAGTTTCCTTGGCAACTGACATCTCTGCTGGAGATGAACAAGTCGTGGCCAGTTGAACCTGCTGGCCATCCCCTCTAACCATACACCTTTGGGCTGCACCTTCCCTCAGAAGCAAAGCTGTGCACATTCGGGTCTATGCGCTACTCCCCACCCTGTCCCTGTGCCCAGATGCTCACTCTTGCAGCTGCCAGACCCTGGCCTTCTCCCAGAGATAACTTATTAATCAGGCACCACCAGCTCTCCCCACTTTTTGTTTTCAAGGCAGCTGCTGTCTCTCATTAGGGGTTTACCCTTGGCCTTATCAGCAAAAAATATGGAACTCTGGGGCACAGCCCCCCCTGTCCCTCATACACCTCATGAAGCAGAGGGCAGGGAGCTGCAGTGGAGAAGGGACCCGTTGCTGCTGGGTCACCAGCCCACAGCTGCCCAAAAGCACCGCAGGACTCCCCCGGGTGACCGGCTGAAGGAGTTCTGAGAGCCAGAACAAAGCCCAGAGCACTAACTATCTAACTGGTAATTACTTTCTGGTGAAGACTGAAAAATGGGTCATTAAAACCATATTAAACTGTTTTCATTAATACAAAAACCTGATTTACATTTTTTTTCCCACAGAGCCATTATGTTCCAAATGCGCTGCACGGATGATTTGTTTAATCACAACCACATGGAATAGCAATTTTAAGGGCCTGTGACAATCACTTTTTTAACCAGGAAACCTAGTTTGTAATAATTGTCATGTTTTTTGTTAGCCACCCTTCCCACTGCTGTCATAAACCCAGTCCCTTTCTAAACACGCTGCCTTCCTAGCTGCACATAAAAGCAGCACAATCCACTGATACAATTAATAACACTGAATATTTAGGTCAACGTCAGTTCTATTAATTTTATCTCTTAAAGACTCGCACATTTTCTAAACAAGTCTAGCCCTTTGGGGGGTTAAACTGTAATTTGCAGTCTGGTTGTGAACCCCTATCACATAATAGATCAATTAGGTTGAACACTCTAGTATATTAATCTTATTCACACATAGTAAAGGCAAATACGGCTAATTACTGTATTACAATATTGCCTACTTTTCCCAAATATGTATTAAGGAAAAGGACAGTTTATTACATTGAACTATCAAATAAAATGATCTTGATACTGAACTGACAGTGAAGATGAATGTCTGTATTAATCCATCTTATTTTTCCCGAATCAACATCCATTGAAAAATCTGTTTATCATTACTAATGTGTTGGATCCACAGAAGAGGCTCTTTCTTTCATATCAAGAACTCAGCATTGCCACTTAAAGCATATTTTTTCTATCATAGCATTCTGTGAAACACCATATCATGATTTCTTTTGCCACATCTATCAGCTTTATTTTTGCACTTTCAGGTTACAAATTAATGGATATGATTTCAACGACTCCAGAGAAATGCAGGTAGTGATCCAAGCCTATTTTCTGTGCCTCTCCCTGCAAACTAGCATGGCCAGAGGGCTTGTCTCCATGATGAAATTAATTGAATTCAGTTTTTAAAACTACCCGGTTAATCAAGATTGGCACAGCATCTAACTGGTCAGTGGAAAGCAGAAAAAGTCATGGCCACATTAAGTTTACCCCAGGCAAGCTGAGTTGAGCCTGAGCAGGATTCATCCTGGTCTGCATTCACTAATTAGCAGGTACCAGCTAATTCGTCCACGGGCTTGTAATAAAGTGGGGCAAATAAGTACTGTAAGAAGTCACCCAGTCTGCCTCCAGGCAACGTGAAAAATGAGTTTAGATGTGACTAAATATCCTAGCAGAGACCTAATTCTACTCCCTGCTCTGCCGCTGATCTGCTGTGTGATCAAGTCACTTCTTCTCTTTCCCTACCCTGGCAATTCCCCCCCAGCCCATCTCAGTTCCCACTCAAGACCCCAGAAGGCAGGAATTCCCTCTCCCACCCATGTGGCACCCACCACAGTGGGGCTGCACAGGAGCTGCTGCTCTAGGCATCACTGTACTCAGATGTTACACACTATTAGTAGCGAAGACAGGGCACAAATTAAGAGGATGGCTTAGTGCTTCTTTAATGTTTTACGCATTAGAATCTTCCAGCAATAGCTCACAAGCTGTGAATTTGTTAAAGTGGAAACCAGGCCAATAAAAATAAAGACTAAAACCTAAACGTTTGGGCTGCTGCACCAGAAGTCTTGGATGAAACACCTGACAAAAGCAGAGAGAATAATTTGCTCATATAATAGAGAGTAAATTCAACAAAAATGTCACTTAAAAAAAAAAAGGTGCTATTTCCTCTGCCTTGCTGCAGCATATGGGAAAGCTTGAATCTCAGGATTGTTCCATGGGACACCATTGAAACAGGTTCTTCCACTTTTCTCAGAACACAGGAGTATTTATGCTAAGTACCTACAATTCCCAGAAGCCAGCCACTCCAGGGCAGTCTCTACACCACATGAAACATGCTGGCATGTTATTATTTATACAGTTCCACATACATGCTCACACATATGGGAAAGAGGCAGAACCATGGAGGATACAGGAGCCAAAAAGTTGATTTCCTCTCTTTGGCTGACATGGTTGGTTTACTATTTGCTATTGGAAACCTCCTTGCCTGGAAGTGTTTCCCAGACTTCTTGCATCTCTTCTCTGCAAGCTTTGGGAAGACAGGCTATTCTCAGGTGGTCCACAAAATAAAATGGTCCACAATTGATTCTGCTGAGAACTTATACAGCTGCATGCACTATGATTTATTATTTCTGCCTTGAAAAGCAATATTACAGAATCTGAGGCTACAGTTTGTCTTTTTCGTGGCTAGAACCGTTCCCAGCTAGAGCTGCTTCAAACATGTAACTGTTCCATCAGCAAATCTCATTTCTTAACTGGGTCATCAAAGGTCAGGAATACTTTGGGTTCCCTTTCTCACCCCATGGGCCTCTAACTTAAAAAAAAAAAATCCAGAGAAGATTTAACTGCCAAGTCTAAGGAATCCAAGGCCAGAGACAGCCAGATGTTTGTTACGAAAGATCCAGAATGCAAGTATCAATGCAGAAAACAAGTTTATTTGCTTATAGCAGAATCAGATGGTCCCTGACCTCAATTTACCAGAAATCGATTATTTAGGTAAATCTGTTTCTGTTTAGAAAAGTAATCTCAGAAAGACAAATCAGTCTCTCAGTTCCAGAAAAGCTGTGCAAAGGATCACTCTTCTGTCCCTGTTTGGACCAAGCTGCGCAAATCAATATTCCAATTATACCACATGGAGCCAACCCTTGGGTTAATCACTCTGACAGAAGCATGACCAGCAATAGCATTATTGTCTTCATAGTGCCAGAATTTCCTAAGGATCCAGACTCACTCCATTGAAAAGAACAACACTTAAGGATGTCTGGAGACAGAAAATATTCTCCAGGAGAATCTCCCAAAAAAGCACCACTTTCACCTGTTTCCCACCTACACTTCCACCCTACAATAGTGCCCTAGGATGCCTGGTCGGTGCTCAGCAAGGAAGAAGATCTGGAGGAAACAACTGACAAAGCAACAGTTAACTTATATGAATCACTGTCCATGGTGAAGGGAGTCATCAGCTCTGCGAGCATTATCATTTCAGGCAACAATATATGCTTTCTTCGATTGACAACAGCATTTGGTAACACCAAAGGCATTCCAGAGCCACAGCCACTGGAATAAGTTTTGCTTATGCCACAATCAAAGAACTAATAGGCTTGCAAGCTTCTGCCTTGGCTATATTCATTTCTGGATACTTCCTCTGTTTTCCTCAGAAATTTGGCATCTTTTGCCTGACCCAAGAAGCCCACTCTACAGCAATAAACGTCAGTGAGGCTTGAACTCTGAAACCAGCCAGGTACGAGCACATCAAGCAAGTCCCTGGTCCAGAACAACTTCAAGCAGAGCTTTACAAGCTTGATACATCTGTTAGAAATTAACTGGGGTTTGGAGATGCAAATACAAGGTCTTTAAAATTATTTTTTGTGCACTTCTACAATTGAAAAAAAAAATCACTTTGATGAAAAATGTTACATTTGCAGGCCACTTTCTGGTGACTTAGTATCTCCAGCTCTTTCCTGCTACTACAATGTATTTTTTTTTTTCAAGGAATGTAAGGATTACATAGGAAAGACACAGGCACATGAATTGTTGCTACTGGCCATTCAAATGAGCAGTATTCCAGCTTTGCCTTTGTTCTGCAGAAGTTCTGCACTGCATATTATTTTTAAGTATGCAACCAGCCATCAACACAGCAGGACATAATTTTTAAAGACTCCAAAGGAGCCAAGCATGTCAATAATCTGGGAATCAAAAGATGTCTCATACAGACTACACAGGAGATCAGCTTGGGGAGGGGGTTGCAAAGTATTCTACAGAAGAAAAATTAACACTCAAAAAGGAAAGTTAAACTGGCATAAGGGCTGGCAAGGAACTGTAAGGGTTAATGCTCTCTCCCTCCATTAAGCACATCAAGAGTGTTCTTTTCCTAATGAGTTAACCTCTTATTATTCAAGTTTAATGGGGACATATATTTGTTTAACCCTATAGCCTCAGGAGTCAGAATTTCCTGGTGTTAATTATACAGCATATATGTAGACTTTTTACTAGCAACATGAAATGGCAATTCCTTCCAAACCATGAAACTAGACATTTTGAGCAAGCCTTGCTCTACTCGACAGAAGTATATCTGGAGGCTGCAAGTCCCCACAGCTCCTGGACGCTCAAATTCTGCTCTTATTGCAGGACATATGTTGATCTTGCTATAGCTAGTTCAGATTTGTGCAAATTGAGCTGGCCTGATGCTGCCAGGAGAGCCCTTCACAAACAGCAGGGCAACCCTCCCTTTTCTTTGTCAGGAAAGGGAAGTGATCCAGACAGATCACACACCAGTGTAGAAATTCCACCTGGCACTTCCTATTTTAACTCAAATGCATAAGGAAGTGACTGTGCCTGCACAGCACACACTGCTCTGCTGAAACAACCCTACCAGGGATGGAGGTGGTGTTGATGTTTGTTTGTTTTGTTATTTCTTTCAAGAGAGTTGTTTTGTACCAAGCCTCTCAGGAAGAGCAGGTCCCACACAGTAAAAAAGATCTCCCACACCACTGCAGAGTGCTGCTTTAAGGCAAAAAAAAAAAAAAAAAAAAAAAAAGGCAGCCCAAGGGACCAGGACCATTAACTATGTAATAGAAAAAGCAGGGGGCACTTGTGGTCTCTGCCAGCTCTGACTTAGGATTGAGCTGCCCTCTACACATCCCACCTATCTCACTTCACGGCACTCAACAGGAACAAGAAATGCAAGGGCTTAGGGATGAAGACTGTAACCTATCTCCTTCCAAAGACCTACTGGATGACCTCTCCCTCCCCTTCCCCCGTTCTTCAGACCTTCTGTTTATGAGGCATACAGACACCTAACCATTTGCATGAAGCTGGCTTTATCAAAGCAGTTTCACATCCATACATTGCTACCTATGCATGCAAACCCCCCCCGCCGCCTGATCCTTTCCCTACCCTGTGTCCACCCGAAGACACCGTTGTTTTTCCAGGGACCTGCAAAACAGGATAAGGCCCAGCAGAGCAAAGTGCTGCAACTATTCGCAAGACATTTGGAAGCACCTTGGCAGGAATCAGGACATGGGGCTGTACAGCATGACAGCTCCCATCGTCCAGCACGCTTGCCAGGAGATGGATACACAATCCAAACTGACACGTGAAAGGCGATGCACAGGGACATGCAAACACCACATCAGACAGTGCTAGCTGCAGAAAGGAAGGAAACACATTTAGCCCCTCAGAAATCTCCTGAGATTTTGCAGATAAAGGCAGGCACTTTGGTAAACACAAATACCTTCAAGAGCCAAGGTTATCCTGGTTGTTCATTCATCTGTTTGATGATCATGCAGGTCCAGAAGAGCATAAATCCCATGACAGATGTATGAATATGCAGAGCAATAGATACGCAGCAAGCTGTAGCAGTTTCCTCGAAGGTGATCTACTAAAACCAGCTTATCAGGCCACTTATTTTAATCCCAACAGAGAAATATTAAGTCACAAGTTGAGGGGCACACACAATAAATACCCTACTTCTTTTTTGTTTCATGATGCAAGTCACAGTTTATTTAAACAAAGAACAACAGTTGTCTTTGGAAGCATCACCAATTCAGCATCTCCTCTCCACCTTAATTCTCTGCTAAATCTAGGCACTGAAAAGGAAGGAGGCTATTTGCAGCAACACAGTGGTTAACAGTAGGCTGAATTTCCAGTTCATAATATGACAGCAAAAACGTCCTGAAATGACAGCAAAGGAGATTTAGTTGCTACTAAAATGGAAGATCAGGTCCCCCTGGTGAGGAGGCTGGAGAACAAGTCTTATGAGGAACGGCTGAGAGAGCTGGGGGTGTTTAGCCTGGAGAAGAGGAGGCTGAGGGGAGACCTCATTGCTCTCTACAACTACCTGAAAGGAGGTTGTAGAGAGGAGGGAGCTGGGCTCTTCTCCCAAGTGACAGGGGACAGGACAAGAGGGAATGGCCTCAAGCTCCGCCAGGGGAGGTTTAGGCTGGACATTAGGAAAAAATTCTTCACAGAAAGGGTGATTGGGCACTGGCAGAGGCTGCCCAGGGAGGGGGTTGAGTCACCTTCCCTGGAGGTGTTTAAGGCATGGGTGGACGAGGTGCTGAGGGACATGGTTTAGTGTTTGATAGGAATGGTTGGACTAGATGATCCGGTGGGTCTCTTCCGACCTGGTTATTCTATGATTCTATGAATTGCCTCCAGTACACAGTGACACATGAGCTTTGACCTGCTCCAGATGAAGGAAGAAACTGTACTTATCTCCCTGGAAGCCAAACTGCACCCTGAAGTTTTGTCCAGCTTTGCCATTTTAGGTTGCAGATGTGATCACCCAGGAAAGCCAGTCAGAACATTTAGCACTCTAATTCTGTTTCCCCTCCAATAGATGGAAGCTACAACCATGCCCCTTTTCATCTAATCATAGTGGTGCTCCCAGGCCTGGAAAGAAGAGGTTCTTCCAGAGTCCCACCAGCATCAACACAGCTGCACATCCAGGACCTCCTTCTGGGGACTGTAACAAAAAGCCACTGTACTTCCACCAACTTGCAGATCAGCTGAGCCTACCATTGCCCTTCTATTATCCTGCTTATTGCAATGAATAAATATATCAATAATTAACAGCAAATAAGAACATGATTTGCACTTCTGTAGGGCCTTTCCTCCAAGGGGCTCGTTAATGGCACAACAGCCTTGCAAGAGGCATTGTTCTTCCATTTCACAGATAGGGCCCTCGACCATGGCCAGCAGTGGAGCGCCTCCTCCAAGGGCCCTGGAACAACCTCCAAGCAAGGAGAGGCTGATGCTGAATGCTCAGGCTTTACCCACCAGGCTACACTGCACCTAGGGGAAAAATGCCAACAGCACAGCCTGCATTCCCAGCCACCTTAACAGCAGCAATTTCCTTTAGAGCTCTCTTGTGAGAGAGCCACATTCCTTTCTGTTGTGCAACACAGTTAAAAGACAAAAATTTTTGGGGTGGTAGGCAAAGTTGAGCACAAGGGGAAAGTGGTTATTTCTAAATAACAACATAGCCATGCATGGCTTGTGAACCATGGTTAATTTAATACCCACATGTGCTCATTAGAGCTATTCATGCGCCCACTGCAATCAGCTTGTTTACACACTTATCAATGACAACTTTCAGATTATTACTTTAATTAAGAAAACCCCTTCATTCGTTGGGATTATATTACTGAAACACTTTCACTTCCACTGGAAGAAAACTAGCAGTTAGAGGAAGACAACGAACTAGTCAGTGCAGCTGCCCGTTGCCGTCTGGAGTTCGTGCTTCAAGGAGAAAGACACAGGGAACCAACACCAGGTGCCTCCATCACAAACAGCAGAAGAGGAGGCTATGATGAACCAGGACAGTCCAGCTGTTGGTCATACAACCTGCCATCAGTGAGAGATGCTCCCCAGAGGCTTTTATCACTGAATAGATGAACTCCTTACAGATCTTGTTAGACTCTGTTTGCAACAAAACTGCTTGCAAGTCAAAATTATCATCTGATTATCTTCAGTTTCAGCTGAAGGTGGACTCTGCTGCAAATGAACAACTGATTAACAACTGGTTAACTCCATCAGCATTTCCTAACTTCCCCCAAGTACTCTCTCTCAGTGGTAAGATATGTGACATTATTTCCCAGGAGGGCATTTTAACAACGTTACCACTTTATAGAGCTAAAAAGGCTGTGTTAATAAAACACATAATTGAAATTTACCCTTCTTTTCATAATAAGAAGCTATAAAACTTTTGCACTGCCTGTCCTAAATATCTTTTGTATTCTACAGCTCTAACTGTTTCCCCAAACAAGTTTTAAACTGGTATATAAATCAGTGCATTTCCTTAGCGGCTATTTCTATAGAGATAGTCAAATTAATCCAGGCTATGGCATCTGACTATAAAGTATTCTACAGATTGCATTTATACTTTTACCAAATACTTTCCAAAATGCAGCATGGAATAAGTAATAAAGAATATAAACTCTGAAAAACACTAAAAAATAGTAATATTTGTCTATTTTTTCCAGCTCAACAATTCTTTTTGTGGTTTTTTTCTGTATGTAGTTCCAATTTTCCAGTATTAATCTCAAAATCCTCTTTTCCGTGGTGTTTTTTTTTTAATATTAAAACCTCAGCTAGTGACACAGAGGAGATTCTCTCACACTCTCAGATCATAATAAGAAGCTGCTAAAAGAAGGCGCTTTGCATGAACTGGTGTGAACGAAGGCACCTAGTTCTCATAGCAGGCTCTGCACAATCTGTGTATGAGCAGGAATATTCAGCCACCAGCCTGAATTTCCTCTACATTATCCAAGATTGGTTCTAACAGCTAGAAGAGAGAACAAGCAAAATCACTACATTTTCTCTCCCCATTTTTGTTTCAAATTTGTACTCATCTTTAATGCTGACACAAAAGTCACTGAATTACCGAGACAAGCTGTGCATGTCACTGTTCCAAACAAGTAGAGCTTGGATTCAGTAGTAAAACATCCCCCTACCCCAGTTTCAGCAAGCCTCTATTTCTTTCCACACAGTCACTACTCCAAAGAATTCACGTCCCAAGAGAGCAAGCCAGAGCCCTCAGAGAATCACCTTTTGGAGCAAATGACTGAATATAAAGAATCACTGTACAACTAAGCTCTGTCAAAAACACATATATTCAAATAAAGTTTTTTTTCATTTCAAGGCACCATCTCTAAGCACCTGTTCCTGGGATGGAGGCTTTTCCCTGTACGTAGGATTACACATGTACCACAAGGTTAAAGAGCACAGGAAATCTGTGAAGCTTTCTCTCCTCTGCCAGGCAGGAACTGTGCATTGAAGGTCACCTGCCTGCTATGGAATGCGCTGCTGAGAGGGCTGGCATCCAGCTCGCCTGTGGCCAAAGCTGCTGTTCCTGCAGGAAAAGACAAGAGTTCTGTGAAAAGATGACATCCACTTGCTGGTATTTTATGCCTACAGAGTCTTCAGCAGACACAGAAGTTAAGCTGCTTCTGAAAACTTCTCCATTCTTGGTCTGCCAGGTAGGAGGGGAGTGTTGTCATAACCAAGTTACAGCAGTCTTTTGATAAGAAAATCCTTCCTTGAGAAGTTCACTCGCACATAGAAAACCACCCAGGATCTGCAGTTCTAGTATCATAGCTTGGAAAGGGTGAAGAAATACCAGTCTGAAGACTCCGATGGACAAAACAAAACAATGCATAAATATAACTCGCATTCAACAACAGAACTGCCCAGAGCAGACGCTGTTAATCCAGCCTCCTCCCAGTGCCAACAAGAGCTCTGCCAGCCGCTTGGATGGGATTAGGGCTCAGCTCTAGATAACCAGCTCAAGTGGAAACCACAGAACACGCACTGCAACTGAAGCCACTGGAACTTCAAGGCAGAAATAAAAAGCTATAGGCCAAATCCCATAACCTTTATTCAACCCTCCTTCCTCCACCTCAAGCAAGCACAACCCTGGCCACTGAGAACAGCCCGTCTGCTGCCTTGCAGATTCTTGGTCCTTGATGTTCGATACCAGGGATTTACAAGACGTGTTTAGACATAAACAGAAATCAGTCTCTAAGCAGGATCACACAAGGGCAGACCAAGCAGGCAGCCCAGGACTGAAGCCACCGTATACTCAGAGGAGTGAACCCAGCAAGAGACTAAACCAGGGCTGACATAGCACCGGCACCAATGCCAAGTGCATCGGGAAGACCAAGACCCAGTGGGCTCCCCCAGCATGAGAAAGGTTAGATGCTCTGGGCACTCGCAGTGCCCCAGATGTCAGAGCAGATCAGTGCTGGGGGTAGCAGGGGAGCTGCGATCCCGGGGTAGGGCTGGATAACAATGCAGGGCACAGACAGAGCAAGAGCTGGTCATTAAAGCTTGAATAGGCAGAAAGGAAAAGGAATCTCCTAATCATTTCCTTTAGCCATCTCAGCTCCCCTCCCATCCTTTCCCCCCTCCTGGCCTTTTGAAGATGCTTGCTAATAAGTGTTAACGAGTTGTCTGACAAAGGAGGAGGAGGGGAAAGACTGGTGAGGAAGAAAAGGGACCAGACAGAGGTCTGTGAATGCCATGGCACATTCTGGATGTAAAGGATCCCCGGGACAGGACCCCCACCCCTGGCATGCCCATTTCAAGAGCTGACCTCCCTGACTGAGCTTTTTTTAATTTTTAATTTATTCCATTATTTTTTTTTTTCTTGGCACACCACATACATCTCCTTTCCTTTCTTCCAGTCCATCTGAGACACACGCACCAGCTCACCACTGCATCAGTGCTGCCACCTTCTTCAATTCCACCACTTGTTTTCTCTCTCTCTCTCCCCCTCCATTTCAGTCCTCTGCTGGGAGCCAGGGTACAGCTGCAAACATTAAAAACACCCTGGGCTGCCCTGTTCCCTGTCCTTTCTGCCAGCCACAACAAGCACATGACTCTCCCACAGCCCAGGCAAAAGACTGGAAGTACTCTCTGCTTTTTCCAACCATGTCTACAGCATCTGCTGCTTCCACTTTGGATGATTCACCATCTTTACCAGATTCAGCCCTTGCAGCCTCAGATACTGGCATTCTCATTTCCCACAACACTCACCCTTTGGATGGAGGGGCTGCACGTCCCACCAGAGCTTCCCTCCAGACATAGGATGCTGCTATTCCTCTGCCCCTCTGGGAATTGTACATTGGCTCAGCGTTTCCACTTTTGCACTAGACCAGCAACTACAGAAGGCTGTAAAAGAACAGAGAAGCAGGCTCAGCATCTTTTCCAGTGAAGTTTTACCATCTTCTGACATAGCTCCGTTTGTATAGCTCCATCACCCAAGCTGACCAGCCTGCCTTCTCAGTAGGGAACTGCAGTACCAAAAGGGGATGCCACAGAGCCTGAGAACCAAAACCACTTCGTTCTTACCTTGTAGAGAGGAGCCATTCATTGCAAAGCAGCAGCTCAGCCCCTTTTAGAAGCAACACCAGCACTCCAAAGAAAAGAGCAAAGCCTAGACTTGCTTCACCCAAATCCATAACAGCCTGAGACATAACTTCTTGCAACCAAAACCCCCTAAGCAGCAAAGCTGCCTCTCCAATAGATCCTTCAGCTAAGGCAGCCTTATATACAGACCCCACCCCAAAGCAACTGGTTCATTGCTCCCAGCTGGCCCATCTCTACTTGCCTACAAATCACTACTTGCTGCACAGGTCTTCGTTTACTCGGTCTTCCCTGCCAGCCACTAGAGGTTTGGACCAGCCTATGATAGCTCCCCATTCACATTTCTTTTTCCCAACACCTCTAAGATGAAAGAGCTCTCTCCCTCCCATAACCACCTATGGGTGCCTGTCTACAAAAGCAGGTCATCTGGCTGTTCACTTCATTTGGCAAACCATTAACTTCATTTATATTCCTAAATACAAATCTGAGCTTCCAAATGCATGAAGTGGTTCAACTCGAAATCTCAGCCTTGAGGAATCTCCTCTAACTGTCCCTGCAGACTCCAGACCTCTCCCCATTTCTTGTGCCAGCAGAGAGGAGGTGAAGCCAGACTTACCCCTGCTCTAACACCATTCGGAGATATTTGTACCAGCTGAATCCGACCTCAATGCAGTTACAGAGTAAATTACTTTGAACCGTAATTTTGTTTCCCACAAATTACAACTCAACATATGGATATTTCTTAAGGAAGTGATTTTCTGAGAACAATAGTGAACTTGAAGAGACTGACAATGCCTCTTTAGCGGTTTGGCTAGCAGAAGAAGGTTATCAAGTTGTCCCAGAAAAAAAAACATGAACTCTGAACTAGAGGTGCAATTTTTGAATTGTCAGAAAACCATTGATTTAATATCTAATCAGATCATTGTGTTTTTACTCATTCATGCTCAATTCATCAAGAAAAGCAGTTCATTAATCTAAGAACTAGGCATAAAATTTATATATTGACTACTCCATTTTATTGCCAAAGCCTACTGTATTATACTTCAGTTTTATGTGTGTTATAATAAAAAGCATGTGTGAATGCTCATATTTTAAAACAGTTGTGCATCCGTGTGGTTTGAGTTAATGCTTTTGAAAACATAGTCTCCACATGATGCTATCTGAAAATAGAATCTGCCTACGATAAAACTTTAACTCTTGAGATGTGGTATTTTTCATTTTGTGATAAAAAGAAATCCAATTTTGGAAAAAAGGACATCAACCACGTGCTTAGAAAATATTTTTAAAAACCCAAACATTTCTAAAGAGGTAAAGAGTCCAATGTACATTGGTCTGATGGACCGGTTCACTGCAGTACAAAACAATCTCACCTCCACTGAGGAGCAGAAATACTTCAGGCACTACAGCATGAGAAAAAAAAATGGCAGTCCCAGCCAGGTTGAAAGGCTAGAGTGAATACATCACTAATTAATCCTTATATCTTACCCAAGAAGTAGGGGGGGAAAATTCAGCTCAGATTCAGGTTAATGTTATTATGCAGTTGCATGGGAATTCCATATACTAGGAAACTGGAAACATGCTGTTGGCAAATGGCAGAATTAATCTCTGTATTCTTCACACATAATGAAGTCTGCAGTTGCAGGAGGATTACAAACAAACATTTGTTCCCACTTAACTGAGTCTATTTATTGACAGTAAATATCAACAGCAGAGATAAGAATAATATCCAGTTTGTATTTTTCAGGATGCCATCAGAGAACAAGACCTCCTGCAAATAATGAAAAGAAGATGAAGGTAAATGAAGCTCTAAACATTTGTGCAACATAACATTCACGCTACTTACGTGCTGAAGAATAGCACTTACGTCAAGTGACGGGTATGATTTTAACCATTTGGATTTCCATATTTTTTAGACCAGCTCTATGTACTTTAAGGATGTGCTAATCCAAGAAGCAGCATGTTTACAATGCTTGGCATCGGTCATGTAAGTAGAAGCGATACATCATCTTCATTTGCTTCACTGGTAACAGGTGCTACCATCTCTAGTCTCCATCAAAGGTCAAACACAGCTCAAAAATACTGAGCTATTATGCTAACAGACTTAATGCGATATTTTTTCTGCTAAGGGAGAATTCTGTTTACAAGTCAATGTCACAGTATGGCCTATTGTTAAAGCAAATTATCCATTCCATTAATTACACAACTATCTTTCTATCAGCTAGAAAAAAAAATACCCCCAGTTACAGACACATACTAAGTAATTTGCTGTTGCAGTATGGCCAAAATTAATACAGATGCAAAAACCAGCAGTATAACTCCCCTGGCTGTCCTGAAGTTAAACCAGGATGCTTTGGCCCACTTGTCTAAGGAAGTCAGCACTCTTCTTGGGTGACTGATTTTTAGTGACAATTCCTAAGTAGTCACGGCATTCTGAAGTTGCTCACCCTGCCCTCCAGGGATAAGAGGCCCTCTCAAATTAGTATTTGTGTCCAAACAGTGGGAGCCTGACTCTGTTGCCCTCCTGCCCTGGAGTACAGAACCAGTGCTAATTCACCACCCTGATGAGCTTGTTGGGTTGTAGCACCTAGACCTTGTAGTCATGGAGTCCTTCAGCGAGGCCCCTGCTTCTCAACTCTCGTTCTATGTAAACAAAAAATCCTGCAATTAAGGACCAGAACCTGGAGCTTCCCCATCTCAGGAGAGATACTTGGGCTTTTGAGACCACACCGGACCACATTCTGAGGCTCCAGCAATATTTACAAATATTACATGAATGAACTTCTTAGCAAACCGTCCATTGCATGGTGGCAGAATCTCCAGTCCCTGGTGACACAGTGTCAAAGCTTTGGTGGGTTTCAAGTGAGTCAAAATGACACCCAGCCATAAAACACAGTCATCTTCAGCACATTTCTGGATAGTCACAAGAGAAATAGCTAGGACTATAAAACCTTTTTTTTTGTTTCAAACTGTTAGACTTCGTTATTTCACCCAAAGAGCTGCTAAAAGGAACCCAAGGTTTCACATAGAAAGAGCGACACGAAAGTTGATCACAACCATAAGAAGAATGAGGACCTCAGGAAAAATGAGTGTATGGTTCCCCCTGTGACAAAATCTGAGAATTCCAGCAAAGCCTGGAAACCTTTCTGTCACATCTGGTTAACTCTGCTGCGAAATAAGTCCCCCAAAACCTGTTTCTCTTTTGCACAAATGGGAAATTTTTACTCCTAAATGAATCTAGGGCAGTATCTAAGGATGTAGCCAAGCAAGCCCAGCACTTCATCATCCACAGGGCATTAGTGCAACAGATGAACACATCAGTGGTATGTCTGCAGGAAACACTTTCTCCTGTCCCTCAGACAAGATCACTTGCTGAGAGCCAGCACCATGCTACATTAACTCTTCCTGACCAAGGCTGTCGTGGGTTTAACCACCTCAGAACAGGCAGCAGGAAATGGGGCTGCCTGCACATGTCCTGAAGGATATAGCCAGTATCTAAGAAAGGCTGCAGTCCACATCAGACCTACATTCATGGCACTAGAGCTTCCAAAGTGGCATTAAAGTGGAGAAGTGATACCTTCAACTGACAATTCCTACTTGGGCTCCCAGTAGAAAGTCACAGGATGAAAACAATCAACGATATATGATGGCTCTGATGAAGTTACAGGCCTGTCAGTCTGACCTCAATGCCAGGGAAAGTCATGGAGCAGGTGATCTTGAGTGCGATCATGAAGCACATGCAAGAGAACCGGGTGATCAGGCCCAGTCAACATGGGTTCACAAAAGGCAGGTCTTGCCAAACTAACCTGATCGCCTTCTATGACAAAGTCACTCGGCTGCTGGATGAGGGAAAGGCTGTGGATGTATCTTCCCGGACTTCAGTAAAGCCTTTGACACAGCTTCTCACAGCATTCTGCTTTGGAAACTGTCACCTCTGGCCTGGACAGGCGCACACTCTCCTGGGTGGAAAACTGGTTGGATGGCCGGGCCCAGAGAGTGGTGGGTAATGGTGTGAAATCCAGCTGGAGGCCAGTGACAAGTGGGGTTCCCCAGGGCTCAGTGCTGGGTCCAGCCCTGTTCAATGTCTTTATCAATGACCTGGATGAAGGCATCGAGTGCACCCTTAGCAAGTTTGCGGACGACTCTAAGCTGGGTGGAAGTGTCGATCTGCTGGAGGGTAGGGAGGCTCTGCAAAGGGATCTGAACAGGCTGGACCACTGGGCAGAGTCCAATGGCATGAGGTTTAACAAGGCCAAATGCCGGGTCCTGCACTTGGGGCACAACAACCCTGTGCAGTGCTACAGACTGGGAGAAGTCTGTCTAGAAAGCTGCCTGGAGGAGAGGGACCTGGGGGTGTTGGTTGACAGGGACTGAACATGAGCCAGCAGTGGCCCAGGTGGCCAAGAAGGCCAATGGCATCTTGGCTTGTATCAGAAACGGTGTGACCAGCAGGTCCAGGGAGGTTATTCTTCCTCTGGACTCGGCCCTGGCGAGACCGCTCCTCAAATCCTGTGTTCAGTTCTGGGCCCCTCACCACAAGAAGGATGTTGAGGCTCTGGAGCGAGTCCAGAGAAGAGCAACGAAGCTGGGGAAGGGGCTGGAGAACAGGCCTTATGAGGAACGGCTGAGAGAGCTCTGGGTGTTTAGCCTGGAGAAGAGGAGGCTGAGGGGAGACCTCACTGCTCTCTACAACTACCTGAAAGGAGGTTGTGGAGAGGAGGGTGCTGGCCTCTTCTCCCAAGTGACGGGGGACAGGACAAGAGGGAATGGCCTCAAGCTCCACCAGGGGAGATTTAGGCTGGACATTAGGAAAAAATTCTTCACAGAAAGGGTCATTGGGCACTGGAACAGGCTGCCCAGGGAGGGGGTTGATTCACCTTCGCTGGAGGTGTTTAAGGGACGGGTGGATGAGGTGCTAAGGGGCATGGTTTAGTGTTTGATAGGAATGGTTGGACTCGATGATCCGGTGGGTCTCTTCTGACCTGGTTATTCTATGATTCTATGTTTCCCTTTGCAACCCCCCTGGTTAAATCCTCCTCTTATGGTTTACTGTTCACAATTATGATACAAATTATTTGTGGGTTTGTATTTCAGTCAATCCATCACAACAATTATTTGAGAAGGTTCACTGTTCACAGAGCACTATTACGCAGTGAGTTTGGAGACCTACATCACAGCACACGGCCTCATACCTGAGCAGTACAAATAAGCTCCATCAAATACCTGGCTTCATCTTAGTTAATACATCTATTCTGCAAATAGGGGGCCATCAGGAAGATTTATGCATATACATAAAACTAAGCATACATCTAAGAGCTTTACTGAATACATGTCCCTTGCAGCCTTGTGATAATCATGTATGTATCTCTGCAGAAACAAAATGTTAATGAGTATTCGTCAGAATCCTTTTTGCTTCACATTAAAAATACTCTTTGTGCAAGTGCTCCCAGGAGAACAAGGAAGAGAGGATGGAGATTTCACAGCTCTCTGAAGGCTTTTATACAGCATTCATCCTATTTTGTCCAACTCAATAGCAGCTTCTGCTTCAACAACAAGCATACGTCACCACCATCGCTACCCCCTAAAAAGACAGATATGGATTCACACTAAAACTGACTGTGATGAAGACAAACTTGGCTGAGTATCATCATGTAAAAAAAGGGACAGAATAGACTGAGTGGAGGTTGTAAAAGAAAAATGGCTGGTGACTAAGAGTACAGGCTCGGAACAAGCGAAAAAAGCCAAACCCATTTAAATAAGACCAATGGCAATCTCAGATAGAGATTGCTTTTGGGTGGGGGCTGGCTTGGAGTGGGAACAAAAAGTGAATCTTGATGTTTTGCTTACTGCAGCATTGAGAAGCTGGCGATTCTTCTTGGTGAAGATGTAAAATTGCATCAAAGTAATCTCTAGTTCCCCTCTTACAAGCAAACAAACTGGCCCCACATTTTACCTAACCAGCTGAACAAAAGCAGTGAGGCTCCAGAACAGGCAGCCAGAGAGGCTGTTTTCTCAGGGGAGAAGCAGTGACATTATGACTGAAGTTAAAGGCACTGAGGGCCAAAGAGAGTCTGCATCTGGCCTTCAGGTTCATGCTCACACTTCAACAGGTTTTCAAAGCAAACCTCAGGACATATGGTGCCCTTGACTCCAATGAGTCAAGTTTTACTAGACGGTCAGTAGTGTGACACCATCCCCTGGCACTCAGCCATGTCCTGGGGCTTTTCAGCTCTCCTCAGACATTTGGGTCCCATAAACAAACAGCAACATTTGTTAGCACTGGCTGTGGAGGCTCCCTGGGGAACGCCCTCCATCACCCTTCCCACGGTGGGCATCCCGCGCTTTCCAGTTCCCAGAGCCAATGGGCCTTGGGTTTCAGGCTTTGGGCTTGAATTAATGGTCATGACTTCCCACCGATTCTTCTATGACAGCCACTTGGAGAAATGCAGCACCACGGTATGCACTTCCCTGAATATTTCAAGGGCTGTGCAGCATCTCCTGATCATCATTAAAAATAGAGAGGTATGAAAGTAAAACCATGCCCTCAGAAAGAGCAGTCATTTTGCTGTGATAATGCCATGCAGGCAGTGTCTCTCCACAGCGTCTTTCATGCAGTCCCAGTGGTGAAGCAGGACACAGATTCCCATTATTCCAGCTCTCCAAAGAACAAGAGACAAATTATTGCCTGGCAATAATTGTTAACAAGAAGAATATTTTGTACTCGGAGATCCTTGTTTACAATCTTGCATTGCAAAAAGATAATTCAGATCTCCCAGCCGAAGGAGCAGAGACACAGGTACTAAAGCAGCACCAAAAAGCACTTGTTTGATCCAGGCACAGCTCAGATCCTGCAGGCTGTCACCACAGCACGGCACAAGCAAAGCCACCAGCCCACTTTGTACAGATCGGCTTTTCAAACACGAGGAACCCTGGCAGTCCGAGCGCTGCCACCAATGGAGGGATTTAGCAGTGCTCTTGTTTGCTGTTTTACATCACTCCCTGGACACCAGGGCTCGGACTTCCCAGGCCTGTCTCCTAACTGCGGGAGCGCGGTGCCCTCCCGAGCCCTTCCCACCCCTCTCTCAATGCCCTAAACTGACTGATGGAATTAGTTTTGTGGAGTGAACTCGGTTGCTTTTGATCTCTATTCAAGGTGCCATCAAGGGATCTTAATAGGTAGTATCTTAGCAAACGCTTTAAGGCCTGAAACCGTCATTAAAGAAACTCCTGATTCTCACACTTGTCTGAAAGAATAGAGGAGCAGGCTGGCTTCAAATGCCAGTTGACAGATGGGAAGACATATGGACTATAGGATTGCTGATCTAAAGAGTCAGAGCCGTGGTCAGGCTGAGGAAACATACATCTTTATTTTGATGTTGACCTCAAAGGGAAGAGGTCTGAGTCAACAGAAAGGGGAAAGGGCAGAAAATATCACAAGTCTGAGGCCAGGATTGCTTTGAACTTGAGGACACGTATACTAAATGGTACCAAGTTGACAAAAAGGCTTCCTGACACTCCGTGTCTACAAATTTAGCGGTCTGACCCATATAACTGCTTGATGCATTTTCAGTAACGAGCTGAGTGAGGATCAGTAACGCTGATGCAATTGCTTGTGGCACCCAAGAAGTTTGTCATTTCTTCCAGCGCCAGCTATTCATGGAGCCCCGTCAGGGAGCAGGACGGAGGCACATGGGGGCACTTTGGGTTAAAGCCCCCATGATCTCTCTGCCAGACTTTGGGGAGGCTACAGAAGTACACGACCATGCCAAGCCACAGATTATTGGATCCCTGCAGATCATTTCTCCTTGAGTCAAGTATTTGTTTCTCTACTGGCTCTATATGGAAAAACGTATGACCCCATCCCAACTCATTAATATTGTACGTAGCATTTTCTAGAAAACTCCCCCTGGGACACTTAACTGTATTCCTTTCCGGCACTGAAAAAGTACTCAGGGTAAAGTTTAGGCATTTGGAGCCTTCTGCTGAATTTAAATGGCTGTGCAAGGAATCCATGAAACAAATGAAGGGACAGATATCCTATTGTCTTCCCAGAAAAAAAAGCAGGCCCTTTTAGTTCACTGTCTTTCTTCATGTTATCTTTTTATCACAAGTGTGCACTGATGAAACTACTTTAATGCAGTCTGTTCCAAGAGATTAAATTGAATGTCTGTGCAGAGTTTCAGGGCTCAGCAGCATTGCATGGCAGCTTCATTTCACATCTCTGGGACACTGGGCAGACATAAAAATAATTGCAGACTCAGGAATGATCAGGAATGTATCCCGGCTGCAACAGATGCTGTATTAAAAGGAAAGACAAAAGCCAAAGTGCATAATGAATTTAAAAAGATTTCTTTATCAAACATGTCATTTGTTTGAAGGACTGAATTGCTGGCATCAGATGTGGCAGATCAGCTTGTTACCAAAGTGAAACATGAGGACTGCTACGCAAGGGCAATTGATGAGTCAATTGAAATCACTGATGTTGCTGAAATGCGCATCTTCATTTAATATGTCAATGGTCAGAAGTTAACCAAAGACCTTCTGGTTTTGTTGCCATAGAGGCAAACCAAAGGCTACAAAATACGGTGTGCCAGCACTGAACTCCAGAGGCCTTCTTATACTTAATGGGAGCTGACGCTCCAACTATTGTCTGTGAAAAATAATTTCTGACATACCCCTAACAACTGAACTCAGCTCGTGAGCATCAGTGCCTCGTCCATCAAACTGTCCTCAGAGCTGCATTAAAAGCAAGATATTAAAATGGCATTAGATTACCCAGAAACACAGTCGTCTGTCTAAAGCTGACACCTATTCCTTATGCTGATTATTTCAACTTGCTCTTCATGGGAACATTGCTGAAGGGAACAGATCATAAAGTACTCAGGTGGTTTGTTGACTGATGAAAATACAAATGATGCTTGGTGAAAATAGAGAAGGCTATTTTCAAAACTCTCCCCACCTCCAAAACAAAACCAAAACAATGAAAAAAAAAAAAAAGAAACCCAAAACAAGATAAAACCAAACCTATTTCCTCTATCCTTCCCAGCCATTTCTAAGTTATCTGGACAGAGTTCTTTGATCGTCATACAACAACCCTAGAAAAATCTCGTTGAAAAACCTTTACAAGGTTGAATATTCATACTTTAGAAACCCAGAGCAAGAAAGCAGAAAGGGTGACTTTATACAAGCCAATTTTCAACAGTAGCACCCACCTGGATTTTTCACTAGAGAAAAGAGGAAACTGATCAAGAAGAGTGTAAAATCTCTGCTACAGTCTTTGGGACGTATTTTGAAGGGTTTACTGCAGAGAAGCAAGTTTCCTCCAGGCTTGGTAAATGACTCCCTGGCTAAATTTGCTGAGAACATACAAGCAGATTTAACTAGTCAGGAAAAGCATGGTTTGCTCTACAGGCTGCACTGCTACTGCTTTTTCTTGCCCTGATATTTCCAGCTCCCCTGCCAATGCAGCAAGAGATGAGGAAGAGGGGTTCTCCTGCTGGTGCCCACGGGGCCAACCCAATAGCAGGAAAAGTTGCCCTGTGCCTAACAGGATGGAGAAAAGGCCCACGACCAGCGTGCTGCCTCAATGCAGCTGCAGTGCAATGCCTAGGGAACGCCCTGGGATTTGTTAAAAATGAGGCTTTTCTAATATGCTGAAGATGACAGACCACAAGTTGTCGTATATTAAAATGGTGCATACATTCTTTCCTCTAAGTAACTAATAATGGGACAAAAATCCTTGCCAACTCCATTCTGTCCCTCCTGCCAAGGATTGTTTGAGCTCGGCTCATCCCGAGTGCCCCCATTGGGATCCAGATATAGATTAACAGAGTTTTGAAATGCACAAGGGCCACAATCATGCAATGCTTGATCCAACCCAGACCGGAGTCCATGGAAAGGTCTGCATTGACGTAAGCGGATAGAGAGCAGCACCATCAAGCCTGCTGCTGAGAAACCAGCCCCGGTCCCCACCGCAGCAGAACCCAGGCTGTGGCCTCCAAGAACGGAGGAGCAGGAGGGCAACAACAGCTTCCTGAGGGTCCCAAGCCCAGTGGGCATGAAGCTGCCTTCAGAAAGCCTTCCCACTCCTTCCCGCTTAGAGCTCAGGTCTGAGCTGCCAGCAGGTTCCGTCACCGGCCGTGTCCTGCAGCCCTGGCATGGGACCAGCACCAGCAATGTCCCTGCCCAGCACCCAGCCCGTGCCCAGCATTATCATGGGAGGCAAAACTCATCTAGCATGGAGGGTACCTCACCCAAGGCAGTGCAAACTGCTTCCCAGAGGACAAATCCTGTACGCGTCTCCAGGGATTCACACACTTTTGTGGGGACCCTGCCTGAACAGCCTGCAAATGCGAAAGGCTCAGCTGGGTGTATTCCCACACAGGGACAAGGAGCAGCTCCTCGCTGCTGCACCAGCCTGGCCTCCTTTCACTCCCCTATTCCTCGTTCGCCAACCCACATCTCTTTTGTTCCTCCTTTCCTCCTTCCCACGTTTTTGTGCCGCCCTCCCAGGCATCCCCTGCTCTTCCCGGCAGGCTGCCCTTCCATGCTCTTCTCCAAGTTTACTTCTCAGCCATCATTTCTTTGGCATTCACTGCAGTCACAGGAGTAAGAATCGAAATGGGGAAATACCAGCCTTGGGGCCCTCTCCCTTTCAAGACTCTGGTACTGGTGCAGTCCTAGTAGGAGCCTGCACCAAGCCAAGGGGAGCAGCATTCATGCATGCACCAGTCCCCAGCTTGGGGCCTTCTACTCTATCACAGCAATAAAAAAACTGCCCATTCAAGCCCTTTGTCTTAAAGATTTCCATCCTGGCTACAGCAAGTGCAGATTTATTGGTGGGAGCAACTGCAGAAGGAATAGTAAACAGCACGCGCGTGCGTGCCTGTGTGCCAGTGCACCAAGCGCAGCAGAAACTCACAACAGTCAGGATTAAATATGTAACCAATATAAAATGTGTTTCCTGGTACATTAAAAAAATTAAATAAATCATTTGGCATCTTCTTTCATGACATACGTGGCACAGTCAGAGCGTTGTGGGGATGCACTGCTGTGGGAGAACCGAAGCCAAGAGAGATGCCTGACTACGCGGGATCCAAGGGATCAGACACCTGCCTTATTATGAACAGTGATGCACAGCGTGGCCTCTGCTTTCTCACAGGCCTCCACTCACGCACGCTAAATTACACAACCCGTATCCACCGCTGCCCGCTGCCGCCCTACTTAAAGGCGCAGCCTCACACCCACCGAGACGGCCCAGCCAAGGGGAAGACCCTGGGCTCCCCACCTCAAACTTCCAAGTGCAGCCTCCTAGCCCTTCCTCAGAGGCGCTCACGACACTTCAACACTTGTTGACGCCTCAAAATAATACGTTAATAACGATAAAATCAGTAGCCACGTCTTTCTTTGACTTCTGTAGGAATGTTGCTGGAGAAAGGATGGCAGGACGCAACTCCAAGCACGCTGAGTGACATCTTATATTTTCCAAACCATTCTTAGATTTTTCATAACATCTAGCAGGCAAGTTGCTGACAGAAGCAGGATAGTTGCTTGTTTGTTGGGCAAGAATACTTTGTGATTCAGTAGAATACCAAATTTGGAAGAACGTCTTCCACTTTGGTAGAAGATATTACAAACAACTGCACATTTTAACACGTTTTCGCGTTACACATCATTCATTCTGGGAGGGGGGTGGTGATCATTTTCTGCAGACAGCTAGCAATGCTTCCAAGAATGAAAATGTTCATCGAAAGATAATGAAAACCAGACATTTAGTAACATTTTCATTTTGCATGTTTAAATATTTATAACTATGTTCATAAAACCACATGTTTGCTCTCCTAATGCTCTAGTGATTGTGTTTATGAAACGCAGTATTTCTCCAATGCCCCTTCCTTGCGTCATCTTCTCTGCCGGGCACGATTTACTCGCGCTGTGGCACTGACGACTCACTTTTATGTAAAAGGCTGGTTAAGATTAAGAACAGAAAATTACTGAAAATAAGCAAACATATTTTCAGGACATTAATGTTTCACTGATGCATATATAATTTTAAACTTTGTAGGGGGCATTTATGCTGGCTTAAATCTCTCTCCACAATTTCTTGTCAATTGGGAAGGAAACTATTTCTTAAACTATGGCAAAACAATGAAATCTTGAAATATAAGTGTGATAAAACTATGATGCTGATATAAACTATTGCTCTCTCTTTTTCCCCTAGCTTGGATGAAATTTAAATTACAACAAAGAATTTCGCTTTAATGCTGCAGTTGCTTGAGTTTGTGTTATAAATTTCTAAAAAGTTGATCAAATGGCCACAGCCTGGGATGGGGACAATTATGCCAACCAGGGCCACATAAGAGCCCACTGAATTCTTCTCCATCCTCTGGTTACAGACATCATGATATAGCTTACATAGTCCCTTTTGGTGTATTAAACATACAGGGAAAGCAGCGCAGCAAGGGAAGACTTGCAGGGCTCAGCCATACAGCTAGAGACCCAGCACAGGACCCAGTAATTTCTTCATCACATCATAATTCTTAAAATGTCCTGTGTCAGCTTGTAATTTCAAAAAGGAATTAATGTCGATGCAGGTCTTCTATTTTTAATTTTCCTTCCTTTTTTTTTATTTTCCCTTAAACATCTCCAACCTGAAATTTTTGAAAGAGTGAGGGAACTCCTCTGAGCACCAACAGCGTGTTTTTATTTTAATCTCAGCCCAGCATCCTCCTGAAGATACAGGGAGTATCTTCAAGGTGCAGTTACCACTTGTCTGGTACTTTGCCTGCCTTCTCCACTCACATCAGCAAAGAACGAAAAGGAAACAGAAAAAAAAAAGTAGTAGATTGCAATGTCACATCGGTATCACTTTTTAAAACAAAATGAGTGGCAAAAAGCCAGTAAAGCAAATCACTCCGCATTATTTTAAAATATTTCTGCAGGCTGAGATTAAAAATTAAGTATATATTTTACTGCTGCAGTGTTGCCAATTCTTACAGTATTATGAATAGCCTCATTTAAAAAAATATAAATCAAGCTCCAGAATCAGTGAAAACTAAAGCTCCACTTTAAAACACAGGTATGTGCCCCTTTGGCCTTACAGATGGCATTAAAAAAAAATTAAAAATTAAAAATGGCAAAATAAAATCTGGCTACTGAGGCTCACAGCTCTGAAAAAGATGGGAGAAAAAAGGAAAAAAATAACGCCACTTTCTTTTTCTTTCTGAATTTTGTCAAATTAAGCAAGTCCATTTCAGAGGCACCTTGAACACGATTTTTAAATATTTATGATTGGCAGGTTCAGCAAGTTCCTGCAGCTGCTTCTTTACAGTAAAAATAAATATGTGGGGAAAAAAAGAGTTTTCGGAGAAACACCTGCCTTCCTCAGCACCAGTGAGCAACCAGCGTCCAGTCCCTGCAAACTCTGCATGCATCAGAGGAACTTTAGTCCCATAATCTGCTGCGTAGAGATTTCTCTCTCAATTAAAGGTAGTATTTGAGTCCAAATCCAGACTTTTCATATAGTTAAGACTGAGTTTATCTCACCAATCTCAATAAGTTTTACTTTTTTCTCAATAATTACTGAGAAGCTCAAGGCCATGGATTTAATAGGGTGCTAATGCAAACAAAAGAAATGTTTATTTTCCGTAAGAACACGGTGAAGTGGTGGAAACCCTAAATTCAACTGCGTTCTTCAAACACAGGTAAAAAAAAAAAACAAAACCCAAGCATAAACCAAATGAAAATAAGGAGAAAAGCAAACAAAAAGAACAACAACGACTTCTTGCCTAAAACCGTAAAAGAATTATGCTTATGAATTACGGAAAGTGGCAAAAATACTTTAAAAAAAACCAACACCACAAGATTTTGCACCAAATAATTTTTCGGAGAAACTGGGAGGAATTTAGAGAAGAGATAGATAAGTAGGTAATTTTATTTCAAGCAAATACTGTACGCTGCTTTCACGGCCTCTAAAGATTTTTTGGCTGTAGCTGTATTTTCCAAAGTGGTTATTCCCAGAGGCACACAACTGCAGCAAGCTTATGGCTAGCAAGAACCCACATCTTTACGTTTCCTACCCTGCCAGCTAAAGGCCACGTCCCAGCCTGTGAATAAAGCACAACACTCATTTCTGCTCCAAAGATCCCCTCGGCTCCCTCTGAAGCACAGGGAGCTCGACAACCCTGCACCTGCTCGGGCGCATCCTGCAGAGCAAAACACTTTTGTTTACCCCCATATCAAACCCTGCTGATGCTCTGCACTTTTCCTGCCTACAGACCAGTTTCTGTCTCGACACCAGAGACGCAGGAAGCCAGGTAGGGCACAGCCTCCTCAAAAGCTTCAGGATGTCTGCCCAGCCCTTCGCTCCACTGTGCCAAGTGCCAAAAAAACACGCCGAAGAGCCATTTTGTATCTCCGAGGCTACCACCGGCCCAACACTGATAAAGGACAAAACCGTGGGAATTGCCCTCTTCTGCATGTAGCCTTTATGCCTCTTGGCCATTAAGCCTCTCCAGCTTCCTCACCCTCTTCCCAGCGTGCTGGTTACTTTTCCCTTTTCCAAGCTTCCCAGCTGTCCCAGCACGCACAGGAACGAATTCCCAAAGTTCCCTCAATAGGAACTTCACCTATCACTCATTCAA
Organism: Phaenicophaeus curvirostris; assembly: GCF_032191515.1. Classification (NCBI taxonomy): domain Eukaryota; kingdom Metazoa; phylum Chordata; class Aves; order Cuculiformes; family Cuculidae; genus Phaenicophaeus; species Phaenicophaeus curvirostris. The sequence goes on along the minus strand of NC_091404.1, from coordinate 15,111,435 downwards.
CCATTCCAAAGTCAAGCTTTGGCAATTTCAAAGTTGCCACTACTGACTAAGTCGCCAAAACAAAATCATTCAGCTAAACTTTTTTTTTTCCCCCAGCTCCTTTTATTAAAGTTTCTTTTCACAAAAAAAAATTTGAAACTGAGAAACATTACCTACGCGTTAGCTAAAAGAAAACCTAGAGCAGCACTTCTTTACTGAGAATAAAAATTCGGATCTTAATATTAAAATATGTCTGCACCTCCTTCGACAACTACCTCCCCCGGTTTCTGCAGAGGGTTTTCCTGTTGCAAGCACAGAACAGATGTCTCCAAACCCATCCTAAATTGTCTCCTGTTAAATCTGCAGAGCAAGTCCTTGCTTTGCCAGTCTCACACACCAGTGTAAGCTCTTACACCAGCATTTTTTACTGCCTGCACTTACGTCCAGGTGAGTAGGCACTTGCAAGACATAGATTATATTTTTAACCCACACAAACAGCACAGCAAGGGTAGCCAAATGTCTTAGTTCAGGGCATATGCAGATTAGTCACTATGACATAAATTATTTCCTTCTGCACACTCTACAATAAAAATCAGATTTCTGCGAAGAATTTAAAGTTTCCTCTAGAGTTTTACAGCCAACAGAGTTACTACACAAACTAAATTCCTGGTGCCGTAGCGCCGAGACACTCGAACGCAACCTGATCAAATGCCTTCAGGACTCTGCCTCACACTGTGTGCAACCACTAGCTGCTAATGGCACGCACAAAGCTTGAAAAAAAAAAAGAATTTATTTTCATAGGATTACACCAGACACAGAGACAGATATACAAAAACAATGACACCAAAGGAATCAAAATATTCATGGCTCATAAAGCGTGGTAGAGAAGGAATGGCTCCAGCTCATCGCCTGCCTCTGCTTAGATTCTTTATAGCACAATGAATCAACATTACCCCTGCTAGAAAACCATCCCGAGTTCTGTTTATCTGGGGACAAATCCACCTAATCCTGCTCACACAAGCAAGCACAGTAACTTCAAGGGGGCTGCCAGGCTGGGAGAGGACAGCAGAATGCAGCCCCTTTCTGTGAACAGTCCTGGGACTCTTCTAGGGTGCGACACAAGATCCATTATTAATGACACACTAAAAGCTGAGCTGACACGGCACCTGCTCTGCCAGCACTGTCCTGCCCCGGCTGGCTCTGTGAGGCTTTTGCCCAAGCTGTGAGCAGGGGGAATGCCCACAGGTCCCTGACATTGAAAGGGCTGGCTCACAAAAACAGCCAAAGAAATATAGGAAAAAGGCACAATCTTTCCTGCTTTAGGACTCTCCACATCTCCCTGTAATGAGCAAGAGCGAGGAACAGAACCTTTTCACTTCTTTTTTACAGAAAACCTCCTCTTGTACGTCCGTGAGAGCAGAGGACTCAGCAGCGGGGTGAGACGCCTCCTCGCTGGCCTTCGCTCCCGAGGTCTCGGGGCCAACAGCAGCCAGTGGGGCAGAGCCCAAATGGCAGCGTCCACCAGGACAGCTGCCATTCTCGGGGTCACGGCCCTGCTGCCCCACCTCACCCTGCTGGTGCTGAACCCCATCCTTTGCAATCATTTCACTGCCAAACAGGGCCCCAGCCCTTTTTCTGCAGCCATCCCAAGCCCAAACCATATACACACGCCAGCTGGCCCTGCCCCACCAACGCCCTGTCTTTTTTGGAGGGTTTGTAGAGTGCCAACCCCAGCAGCCTGTGCCGAGGGGGTGCCCCGACTTCAGCGGGGTGCAGACAGCAGTTCGCTCCCTCCTTCCCCATCCCGGGTGCTTGGATGGGGAGGCACCAGGCTGGGGGAAGCCAAATGATCCAGGATGCTGGCTTTAAGCCCTCGTTATAAAAACATCTGGGGCTGTGACACAAGCCTAAATGAGCAACTGCGGGGACAAGCAGGAGGGCAGGTACGCCGGCTCCATCCGAGAGCCCCAAGGACCTCGCTGTGCGGCTGGGAAGGGTCCCCAAACCCAGCGCCCGGCTGCGGGCAGGATGGGGCTCCCCAAACCCCAGGCACAACAGAGCCCCCACCCCCAGCTCTGGGACGTCGTTTCGGGGACCGACAGCAGCAGACACCCCCGTAGCGCCCCATCCCGGGACCCCCAGCCCTGCGCGCACCCCGCGCCTCCCCGGTTCCCAGCAAAGCAGTAACGACACCGAGCCTACCGGCACGTTTCCAAGCCTGGAGCGGTCCGGAGCGACGCAGACACGACCCGGGTGGGTGTCCGAGGAAAAACCGACGGCCCCAGCGGCTCCGCTCCTCCTCGCCCTCAGGAAGGAGCCGGGAGGGCAGCGCCCCGCGTCCAGCCCCGAGCTCGGCTCTGCGCACAGCGAGAAAAACATTTCACAGCGTGAAAGAAGCAGAGATCCATGTCTGGCCAGGGCACCTCGAAGGGAACTATTTTAAGGGACCAGGCTGGGCAGTGAGGAGCAGGGAAACCTGCCTGCACGGGGCTCTTTTTTTTTTTTTTTTTTAGTTTTTTAGTTAAGATGTGCAGCGGCTGCACCACCTCCCCTCTCCCCTGCTCTGCACATCTTTGCCTGCCTGATAAACTTTTTTGGTGGGTTGGTGTTTTGGGGATTTTTTTTGTTGGTTTTTTTTTTTTTTTTTTTTGAGGGGGGAGAGGGTAGATCCGTTTAAAGCTAATTTTTAAAGTATGCAAGGTTTGGCGAGTCGCTTGGCCGAGCGGACCCCGCGACAGGACGGAGGGGATGGGACCCCCCCCCTGCCCTCTGCATTGCCCCGAGTCAAGTTCAAGACGGCCCCGTCCAGGGTCTCTCCCGGTCAGAGGAGGCTCAGAGCCCCTGTGTGGGTCCCTGCTGCCCCCCGAGCAGGTCTCTGCGGGCCGAGGGAGGATGCAGCTGCGGAGCCGTGTCCAGGCTGGATCTGCATCCCCGCAGGAGCTGGGGCCGTGAGCATCTCCCGGTCACCGGGGGCACAGAGGTTTCAGCTGTCGGTTGGTCTGGATGCTCGGGGCTCCTCGGCGGCGTCAGAGAAGTTTCTCCGGTGAGATGTCTCTGCTCGACCCGGTTTTTCCTCTCCTGAGGACGGGGAGGCTTTTCCACAACCTAGTCAGAAACAAAGAACGAAAAACCGAACAGACGATAACGGAGCAAGTCCGGGGGCCGCGAAGTCGCCCCGGGATCCTGCCGGCAGGCAGCCCCAGGCCAGCGGTACCGGTGCCCGCATCCCCGTGATGCCTGCAAGGGCCGCCTCCCGGGCCGGTACTCACCGTCGGGGCCGCCCCGTCGCTGCCCCCGCGGTTCCTCTCGCTCGGCGGGGCCGCCGCGCCCCGGGCTCCGTCCGTTCGGGAAGGAGAAGAAGGGGAAGAGAAGCCGTTGAGCGGCGGAGGGCGGGGACAAAGGGATAGGAGATAAAAAAAAAAATAAAGCAGCGGCGTGGAGGAAGCTTCCCCCGGCATCACCAGCCCGAAAACCACGGCCCGAGACCGGCGGCAGAGCCCAACCGGGACCGCGGCGGCACCCGAGCTGCCCCGTCCCCCAGGAGGTCACAAACGGCTCTTTCCAAAACAATAAACTTTTAATGCTAAAGCAGTTATAACCAAAAGCTGTACAGAGTTGGAATTTTTTTTTTTTGCTGTTTGTATTTTTTTTTTTGTTAGAAAACAATTTTTTCTTCCCCATAAATATTGTTCAGTTCCCGGCACTTTGTATCAATAATTAAATTACGAACGATAAATATGGCATCATGGATATGTATTTACAAAAAAAAGTTATTACAAAAAGGCAACTGTTATACTAAACGTCACAATCTGGGTAGAATAAACACCACATCCTCATCCTGAAAAATACTGACCGACCCCATCAGACGAGAATACATTCACAAGTGTAATGCTTGGAGAGAGAGAGAGAGAAGGAGAAAGAGGAGGAGAGCAGAGAAAGAAGCAGCAGGAGAGCTAGAGAGGAAAGTTCAAGACATAACAGGACTTTGGCACGGTTTAAGACTGTAAGTTTAAACAATCACCACTAAGGCGAAAGAGAATTTTCATCCTCATGTCAACATCCCACCGAAAGAAAGAAAACAAAACAAATAAAATAAAAAGAATAATAATTAAAAAAAAAAAAACAACTGGGGAATCAGAGGAAGAGGGACTCGGGCAGGGTAGGAAAAAAATATCAAAGGAAGGACTGCGACTGCAAAAAAATGAAAACAAACAAAAAAGAAATCCAATCCTGAGAAAAGGACATGGCTAGTCCAGCGTCTGGGCTTGCAAAAAAAAAAAAAAGTAATAATTATAATATAATAATAAAAGACACCCCCCTCCGGATCCTGGCAGTTAACTAGGTGTAGCCCTATGTGGTCGTCGGTGTGGAAACTCCATTTCCGTGGGAGCAAGCTGCAGTTGGCTTGGTTTGTCCTTTTTTTCTCCTTTTTTTTTTTTTTTTCCTTCTTCCCAGCACATTTGGTCCAGTCTCTGGTCGGGCAGCAGCTGCCTTCACACATACCACTCATTAAAATTGGGGGGCAGTCCAGGGTTGTGGCCGGGGTTACTCTGCAGGGCGGCCGGCGGCGTTTTAGCGGAGTCCTTAGCGCCGGTGGAACCCACGGCGGGGGGCGTGGAGGACTCGTACCCCGAGCTGGCTGCAGGGGAAGAGTCCGAGCCCTGCGATTCGTGCACCTAGAACCGAGAGGCAGAGATGGGAGCGAGCTCCGGGGACCGTGCCGGGAGCACGCTCCAGCTCTGCTCTGCGCCGGGGAAACGAGCCCTGAGCATCCCAGCGGCTGAGCATCCCTGCTCGGGGAGCGAAGGGCTGGGGCGCGGTGGGGGAGATTTACCTTCATGTGTTTCCTAAGTGAGCTGGGGTGGGTGTAGGATTTGTCGCACACCTTGCAGATGTAGGGCTTGTCCGAGGTGTGGACGTGCATGTGTTTCTTCCTGTCGCTGCTGTTGGCGAAGCGCCTGTCGCAGCCCTCAAACTCGCACTTGAAGGGCTTCTCACCTGTGAAATTCAGAGAGGGGTGAAGGAGGGCCGGGTCCCTTCTCCATCCCCCGCCTGCCTCCTCCTCCCAGGACAACTCCTACCCCTTTGCACCGCTTTGGGGATGCACGAGCACCCCATAAAAAAAAATGAAGAAGGGCAGCAGGGTTTGTTACGTGCCGGATAAATTGAGGTCAGCCTTTGTTACTTTTAATTCGCCTCCCACCAGCCCCGTGCTGCGTTCCGGTGGGGACGGCGGCTGGGCGAGCTCAGGGAGGGAGAAGATCCGAGACAAATTCAGCGGCTCAAACACTTTTACGAGATTTACTTAAGGGCACAAGCTAAAATACGTTTTCTTCCTGCCTTTCCCTCCCTCTTCCCTCCAGCCGGGCAGACGGCTGAAGAGAAGACAGAGCTGCAAGTAAAAATACTTTCTTGACAAAAGTCTCGCCGATTTAACTAGGAGAGAGGCCAACCGGGCCTAGAAATAAAATCGAACCTTACCCGTGTGCGTCCGCTTGTGGATCTTGAGGTTCTCGGAGCGGGCAAAGATCTTGCCGCAGCCAGGGAAGGGGCAGGGGAAAGGCTTCTCCCCCGTGTGCACCCGAATGTGGTTCACCAGTTTGTATTTCGCCTTGAAGGACTTGCCCTCCCTCGGACACTCGTCCCAGTAGCAGATGTGGTTGTTCTGCTCCGGCCCCCCGACGTGCTCCATGGTGACGTGGGTGACCAGTTCGTGCATGGTGCTGAAAGTCCTGTCGCAGCTCTTCTTGGGCCGGCTGAGCTGGCTCTCGTCGAGCCACTTGCAGGACAATTCTTGCTTGATGGGCTGGCGCATGTACCGAAAGAAAGCGCCGGGCCCGTGGTGGTGGTGGTGGTGGTGATGGGCAGCGACGTTCATGCCCATATTCACGTTCATGGGGTTGTAGTTGTGGAACTGGGCGCCGCCGTAAGGGTCCGTCCGAGGGCTGGAGACGGCGCGGTAGGGGTCCGGCCTCCCGAAGAGATCCCCCCGCAGGCCCAGGTGCATCTGCCCGTTGTCCACGTGCCCGGTGGGAGACGTGTGGCTGGGGCTCTGCTCGTGGAGCCCCGGGAAGAGCAGGTAGCCCGGGGTGTCCGGGATGCCGCCGGGGCCGTGCAGCCCCCCGGGGGAGCCGCCGAACAGCCCGTGCTGCGCCGCGCCGGGGGCGGCGTCCGCGATGCCGGAGCCGCGGTTGCGGAAGAGAAAATCGCGGGTGGAGTTGAAAGCGGCGGCCCCGCCGTACGAGGGCACCTGCCCGGCGTGGTGGTGGTGGTGATGGTGGTGGTGGTGGCCCAGGGCGCTGGCGTAGCCCGGCGCTTGAGGCGTGAACGCCGAGCTCTGCCCGGCGGCGAGGTCGTGCGGGGCCGCGTTCAGCTTGAAGGCGGCGGCGGCGTGCGAGGAGTCCCCGAAGGGACCCAGCCCCATGCCGCCCGCGGCGGCGGCGGCGTCGCGGCCGGGCATCTCGTGGTGGCGGGGCGCCGGGAAGCCGCCCACCCCCAGCGCCGGGAACTGCGGCCCCCCGTCCAGCAGCATCGTCATGGGAGCGGGGCCGTCGGCGCGGCGGCTGCCTGCCGGCTCCCCCTCCTCCTCCTCCTCCTCTTCCCGCCCCTAAAAAAGTACAAAACCACCCCAAAACGCGCCCCCCGCCGCCCCCCCCACCCCCACCCCGCGGGCGGGCAGAGAGGAGAGCAAACCCCCCCCCCCCCCCACCACACCACCACCCCCCGCGTCCGACCTAAATAAAAAAAAAAAAAAAAAAACCCAAAAATGAAACCCCAGCCCCAAAGAGGCGCCCGCCCCCCGCGCCGGGCCGGGCCGGGCCGGGCAGGGCGAGGCGCAGCGCGGCCCCCGCTCCCGCTCGCCGCCGTCGGGGCACTGACGGGGCGCCCGCCCGCGCCTCGCACATAAACCAACGGCGGCGCCGCGCGCCAATGGGGGGACCCGCCGCCTCACGTGACCCGCCGCCCGCCGCCCCATTGGCCGCCGCCCGCTTGATTGGCGCGCGCCGCCCGCCGCCGGGGACCCTGATTGGCCCGCGGGAGCCTGGCAGGTAACACGGCGGGGGGGGGGGGGGGGGGAGCTGGGGGGGCCGTGGGACGGGGGACACACACACACACACACACACACACACACACACACGCGGGATCGGGACGGGGGGCAGCGGCGGGGAGCCCCGTGTGTCCCCCGCCTCGCTGCCTGTCCCCGTGGCTGTCCCCGTGTCCCGCTGCGCGGCCGCCCCCCCCCCCACTTCCCTCTCCAAGCCGCTCCTTCCACAATAAACCCCTTTTTAACCCCAAACCAGCGGCTCTGCTCTGTGTTTTTATTTCTTCTGCCCCCCCCACCCCGCCCCCAGCCCCGCGGGGAGCGGCTCGGGGGGGGGGCTCCGCTGCCCCTTTTCCCCCTGCGGGGGTCGCAGCCTCTCGGGGGGCAGCGGGGGCTCCGTCCCTTCCCTCTCCCGCGGCTCCCGCCCCGTGTTGTTCGCACACTCGTTTATCTTTCCTTTCCTGCCCGTCTCTCTCTTTCTTCCCTCCTCTTTTCCTTTTTTTTATTTTTTTTCCCCCTTTCCTTTTTAATTTTATTTTGCAAAGGCGACGTTCTTGCCTTGGAATAATTATCAGTTGCAGACAGCGCTATAAATCCACTCATTTTCTGTTCTGGAAAGCATTTGCAAAGAACTATGGGGAGCAAGAGTGGAAATAAAAGGCAGAAAGAAAGATGGCTGTAATTGTAATATCCTGAGATTTGCTGAGCCCCCAAGTCTGGCTATTGGGCAGGTCTCAGCCTCGCCGCCGGCTTCTCTGCAGGAAACGTAAAATCTGATCAAGTTCAGAGACGCATTGAGAGCCCGTTTCAAGCAGCGCTTTATAACCGCGGCCCTTTCACATCCTTCCCCCCAATCATCCCCGGGAAAGGCTTCGCATTCTTTATTTTAGGGGAGAGAAAAAAAAAAAAAAGAAAAAAAAAAGGAGAGAAAAAGAGGAAAAAAAAAAAAAGAAAAAAGAAAAGAAAAAAAAAAAAGTCGCCGATATAAAATCTCCCCGAGCGGTAACACCGGTGCCCGTCAAAAACTCAAATTTCCCAGGCCACGGCCACCGCGAACAGTCCCAAAGTTGGAAGGTGAGTCCCTCGCTGCCGTTCGTGCCCGATCGCAGCAGAACAACCCGAGACGGGGCGGGGGGGGACCCGCCGGGGGGCTCTTGCGCGGGGATGGGGGGGATGCAGGATGGCAGCCCCTTCCCAGCCTTCTCCTAGCGCTCTCCTAGCCCTTTCCCAGCCCCTCTCGTAGTCCCCGACCTGTGGCTCCCGGGGCCGCGTTCCTCGTTCCGCAGCTCCGCGGAGGCTCTACCTGCCTGTCTGCGCGGTAATTAATTACCTCCCGCACGTGTTGGGGTTTCTCAGCCACAACAACCTCCCACCCCCCATAAAAAAAGAAAATTAAAAAAGAGATAAAGAAAAAAAAAGGGGAGAAAAAAAAAGGGGGGGGGGCATAATTCAATTAGCCCGTCAGCTGAGCGGCTGGGAGGGCAAAGCCTCTGAAGTCGCCGACCTGGGGCTACCGAGGGCGACTGACCCCGGCTTGTGCGGGGCCTCACGTGTAGCCCGGCTCATTGTCTGCCCCTAATGGGAGGCACCGGGGCCGGTGGCGGCGAGGGAGAGCGGGATCCGTGCGGGGTGGCAGCGGGGGAGGTGATGCTGAGCAGTCCTCCGGCCCGGGGAGGTGCGGCGAGCGACGGTCTGTGGCCGGAGAAGCTTTAAAAAAAATTAAAAAAATAATATATATATATATAATTCACTAAATAATTCGAGATTTTCGCCTAGAAAAATTCCCTCGCTGCGGCAGAGCCACCGTGAGGTTCCGAAAAAGCATCCCGGGAGGAGGGGGCATGTGTAAAAAGAAGCGATCTTAGCTTCGGACGGGGAGTCTCCGTTTCGGGAAGGGTTTCGTGGCCCCGCAGCCCCGCCGTGCCTCGGTGGGCTTGCGGATCGGGCTGCAGCAATGAACCTATAAATCTTTTTTTTATACGTTTCCCGTTTCTTCTCTGCTAACTTTGCCCCGTGTGTGTGTGCCCAGCGCTACCCGCACGGTGTGCAGCCACGATTTACACACGATCCTAGCTGGACTTCGCCGGCTCGGGGACCAAAACCGGCATAAAACGCTTTTATTCTTTTTAAGGACCTTGTCGGTATGGCCTATGAATTCCCCCCCTTCCCTCCGTACATTCGTAATTAAAAAAAAAAAAAAAGTATTATCTATTTTGTCCGTATTTCCCCACTTCAGGAAATTCCTTTCTATTTAGCAGCATTTCTGGCCGATCCCAATTTTATTTTTCCACAAGTGGGAGACCATCGCGTCTCTCGCTTTTTAAATTCTATCTCAATTGCAAACGTGCAAACAACAGCAACCGGAAAAGTGCTCTCGCAGGCTCCCCTTCTCCCTTCGTGTTCCCAGTGCGAGAAGGCGGAGAAAGACCCCCTGCTTTACATCAAGAACAGATATTCCTGTAATTCTCCTACACCACCTATTTTTTCCTTTTTTTTTTTAGTTCCCCCCACTTTTTTTTTTTTTTTCTCCCTTGCCTTTGGGGTTATTTGGGAATTCCGCAGCCACAAATATATCTAAAACCCCTGGAAAGGGGTGCGGGTCCCTCCGCTGCCGGTGCCCCGCACCTCGGGGTGCCAGGGGAAAGACCACAAGGTCTGGGCCCCGCAGAGCAGGAGGAATAAAGGGTCCCCGGTGGGTTCCCACTTGTTCCAGCGGATTTCGCAGCGGGGCAGAGGCAGGTGAAGTTTTGGCAAAGGCTCTGGGAGCGGGTTTCCCTCATCCCTTCCACCGAGGATGTGAGGAAAAAGCAAAATAAAGCGGGGAAACGGAAAAAATAAAATAAAATTAATTAAATTAAAAAAAAATGCCTCCGAGCCGGCTGGTGAGGGGGATATTTCATACACCCTAAATACCTTTTAAACCACGCTGTATCGCGGATAAATGAAGGTCCCTAACAAGCGTAAAGACAAGTAGTTTTTCTCCTGCCATAAACATATTGCGTCCCCAGTGTAATTAAATGCAAACCGGGAGCGAACGGGACGTTCCCATTGTCGCTGTCACTCAGCGGAGGGGGAAGCACATGCACATTTGAACTTCAGAGATAGGGGCTGGAGTAAACAGGTCTGAACTTCAGCAAAGGGGAGGGATAGCGAAGGCCAGGCAAGCAGAGAGACCCGAGTGGCGAGGAAATCTGAAATGCCAGCGGGCTTCGTTCTGCAGCCCCGGGATCCAGGCAGGCATCAGCATCCTTGCCCACGGAGCGGGGTTTGCCGTGTTTTTGGAGCGATGGGGAGAAGTTCTCTCCAAAAAAAGTGAACATCGCCCTTCAGCTGCGTGGGAAACACGCTTCGGGCTGCAGAGCGAGTGGGAGAACCACGAGGCTGAGTTACATCTGGGGCAGAAAAAAAAGGGTCCCGTCGCCCCAAAGGCGGCTGAGGCAAAGCCAGGGGTACAAGGCGGCGGCAGTCGCAGCCCCGGGGGGTGCTGGATACCTGCCCCCCAGCCCTGGGATGCCTGCGCACCTGGACGGCCGCGCCCCGGCCCCGGGGGAAGATGCTTTTTGGGAGAGAGAAAAAGCCCCACGAAAGCCAACCGTACGAGGTCCAGAGCAGCCGGGGAAGGCAGCCGGGCCCTCGGCACCCCGGCCCGGCCGGGAGCATCCTCGCCCTCCGGCAGCCCCTTTGAAATCCCCCCCGCGCCCCCGAGGAGCGGAGGGGAGGTGGGGGGGAGCGGCGAATATCTCAATCAGCGAGGAGGCGACCTGTGACCCGGAGGGTGGCTCTATTGTCCCGCTCTCGCGGGGGACACAGACTTTAGGCAGCCTTTCTGCGTGACTGAGCCCTGAGGGGCAACCGCGAGCGCCGGGCTCCGGGGAGGCATCCCGACCCCGGGGAACGCCCGCCCGGTACCGGTGCCCGGGGCAGAGCCGCCCTTCCTCCGGCGTGACTGATGCTCCCGGGCTATTTCCGAGCTATTACCCGTCCCTCTCCTGCCCCGGGCCACGACAGGTCGCCCAGGGAGGCTGTGGCTGCCCCATCCCTGGAGGTGTCCAAGGGCAGGTTGGATGGGGCTTGGAGCAGCCTGGTCTGTGGGGGGGACCCTGTCCGTGGCACGGGGCGTGGAACTGGATGGGCTTAGCTTCCGATCCAAACCTTTCTATGGATCTATGGGAGCCAGGCGGGGCTGAGCAGAGCCTCCCAAGCCGAGGTGGGACGGAGACACCCCGCCGGGTGCCCCCGGCCTCGCTGGGGTTCGACCTGCAGCGAGCGCGGGGATGCTCTGAGGATAACGAGAGGGGCACGGCGCTGCGGGGAAGCGATGGGGGATAACGGGAGGAGAAGGGCAGGAGGGGTTTGTGCCCGGATCGCCCACCCCAGCCCCGCTTCCTCGCCCCTCCCCTCGGGAAACGTCCCTGCCCGAGGGACGGGGCTGCGGGACCTGCGGGATCCCCCCCGCCCCTGTCCGCCCGGCGGGGCCTCGGGAGCGGAGGCGGCACGAGGCGGCGCTGCGGAGCGGCCCGGCCCCGCCCCGACGGCTGCCGGGGCTCCGGGAGGCTGCGGGCACCCCCCGGGCACGGCGGGGACCCCGCACGCTGCCCCGCGGCCCCCGGCGGAGCACGGACGTGCGGCTCCGTCCTCAGCCAGCGCCGGTCCTGCCCGTCCCCGGGGCCCCGTCGGTGCTCGCGGGCTCACCCGCCTGTCCCCGGGGCCTCGCAGCAGGTGTAAACGAACCCACCCCGTGGGTGCGAATCTCCCCGTTTGAACCGGCACCTCTAGGAGCAGAAGAGCCCGGTCTCTAGCTGCCGGGGGCCAAGGGGGAGGACGCCAGGCTGCAGGGGGGCCCGGCCTGGAGCCGTCCTGGGACACACACCCCCCCGCCTCACCCTGCAGCAGGTCCCCAGGGCGGCCGCGGGGACACCGGCGACACTCCTCGCCGCTGGGAGCCCCGGTGGGACGGAACGCGGGGTTTCCTCCCGCTTCCAGCTCTTCTTCCCCAGCCCTGGGCACAGCCGGAGGCTCGGCAGCTGCAGACCCTGCTCCCCAAAGGGTTCCCCAAAGGGGCTCCCCGGGCGCAGCCGTCTAGTGCCGCCCCTCTGGGGACCGCGGGGCTGCCCGGCGGGGCTGAGGGACCCCGGGGGGACCGCGAGTGGCCCCCGGCTCAGCCCTCGCTCGCCTCTTGCGGGTTAAACAGCCGCTGTGGCCGGTGAAACGCCGCGAGGCTTCGAGGTGAATAACGGCGGCGGGGCGGGGGGCCAAACGCCCCACCGGGGCGATTCACCTTCTCTGCCTTCGACCGCGGGGCACCCGCCGCAGACGATTCCGCCAGCCCCTTAAAAACGCCTCGGAACAACGTGTTGAACGATTTAAAGTCTTCACAAAAGAATAAAAAAGAAGACCGTGCCGTTTACGCGGCTCGTTTTTCATCACCCTCCCTCCGGCCTCATCGCCTCTTCCCCTCCAGGGCCGGGGGAGAGGACCGAGCTCCCCTTCGCCCCGGGGACCGTCCCCGCCTGTCCCCTTGGGGTGACCTGCCTATTTCATCCTCCTCTTTCCTTATTTTTTTTTTTATTTTATTTTATTTTTAAATGATTCTCGGGCTAAGCGGTGCCTCCGCAGAGCTGCGGGGTGGGATTCGCTCCCGGGGATCGAAGCGCTCCTGCGGCACCACCCGCAGCCCCGACGGCGCCCGGCTGCGGGGGTTGGGGGGGACCTGTCTCAGCCCTCTCTCGCCTCTTGCGGGTTAAACAGCCCCCCAACGAGAGCCCCTTTGGCCGGTAACCACCCCCCCTCGAAGCCCCGGGGCCAGAGCGGGGTGAAAAACAGTGGGGCGGGGGGTCTGACTCCCCCCTTCCCTATTTTCGCTATCGAACACCCCTAGGCAGCGATGTCGTGTGTTTCCCCCCCACCCCCCGCACAATTAACCCTCCCCTGTAAACGACGCCCTTGCCACGGGGTGAAGGAGTCGATGCCTTTTAAAGGAGTTTTATTCCCCAGCCCGGGGGATCAGCTCCATAACTAGAATTTTGTCGGGGAGAGACGAGGGGGCAGATCGCGGTAGAAAAGGTGCCTCGAGTGATCAACCTTGGAGCGGGCGGTGCCGGGGGGAAGCTTTAACCTGGGCTGTGACGGGGACCTCGCTGAGAAAAATAAGTAAAATGAAATTAAAAAAAAAAAAAAAAAGAAAGGAGGAGGAGGGGAAGGAAGGGAAAAAAAAAAGGAGAGAGAAAATGAGAAAGAAACCAAAACAAATGCAAAAAGCAACCAAGCAAACAGGAAGCCCCATGGCAGCCGTTCAATTGCGGCTCGCAGCCGATGGCAGCTCTGCCCTCGCTGTGTTTAAATCCCTCTGCGGGGCTACGAGCCGCAGGGTGAGCGGTGCGGGCAGGGCTGGCTGCGGGACTTCGCCTCCTCCCAAGTTTTCCAAGCCAGGAAAGAGCCATTTCCCGCTACCTTCGCCCATTCCCCGACAGCATTCAAGGCGTCCACGTTTATTTTAAAAACTCTTCTGAAAGCTGTAGTAAATTGCGTTTGCTTGTAGCTACAAAGGAGAAAGTTAGGCATTTGTCTCTGCTGTTGTATAGGCAGCCAGTTGTTTTAATTAAAGGGTGGGGATCCGTGATATATACACCAGATAAAAGCAAATGCACAGAATAAACTAATTAAAACATTGTGTTTGGAACACATTTTATTTCTTTTTTTGATCTTAGTTGTGTTTTAAAGAAATGTCAGCTCTCTATAAAGCAACCTTATTTCCCTTATAGTGTGCGGCGCTTTTCAAAGGCTAGTGTGATATATTTTAGAAAAGAAATCCCGCTGTGAAAGCTTGCGTGTCTTCTCTTTACCAAACTAAGCTCTTGTCAATCATGCCAAGGCATATCCAATCACCAAGTCCCTTTTTGGAAAGCAGCTCATCCCGCTGTGCTTTTATATATCACACCGCAGCATGTTTAGATGCATTTTTACTATCACTTCAGGAGCGGTGACTGATGAGAGCGCAGTTACAGTACCGGCTCCCCCAAACGCCCGAGTTGCTAACAATTTGCCTGGCTATTGTGTCTTTCTCTCCCTCCTCCACCTTCCCTGTCTCACGTTGCCTCTGTTTGTCACGGGCACTAAGATCCACGGGAATATCGGGGCGGGGAGGGGGATAACGAGCTTCCGAGGTGCCCATCACCTGCCTGGGACGCAGTGGCAGGAGGCTCCGCGGCTGCCCAGCCCCGGGGAGGGACAAACCCCTGCGGCTTGGGGCTCCCCCGATGCCTCTGGGAATAAAAAAATGAAGACACCCCGCCTTGCAAGCCCCCCCACCCTTTCCTCGCTGCACAAGGACCCGGGGCTGAGCCCCCCGCCCCGCAGCTCCCGAGCCCCTCGGGGGTCCCGCAGCCCGTCGGGGGTCCCGGCTCCGGGCGGAGAAGCTCGTTCCGGGGCTGGGGAAAGGCTGGAACACAGGGAGGTGCGTGCAGGGACATGAGACACCGGAGGGGGGGTGGTCACCCGGGTTCCCCCCCTCCTCTCCCCGCAGCCGCTCACCCCGATCACGACGATCCCTCCCGTGTTTTCTCTCTCCTTTTAACGCGAAACCTGGAATCGTTGCGTAAAACACCGCGTTTAACTCTTAATCCCGACGGCAAGTGAGAAAAAAAAAAACAAACAAAACACCCCAGACATTTTTTTTTTCCTTTTTGCTATATTTCTACACCCTAATTGAAGTCAAGTGACAAATGGTTTTTATTAAAATCTCCCTCCCTTTCCTCCGCCTCCAACTCCGAGCGTTTTCAGACAAACTGTGCAAACCTCTGGCAACGCGCACGTACAGAAATATTCCCTATTTCGCCGTTCGGTGATATAATAATATCGCCCGGGTTTGTCTCCTTTTCACAGGCGCAAATTTCGGGGACACGGCTGCCCACAGACCTCCCCGGCGGGTCCTTTGATGTGACTGTGTCAGAGAGCACAGAAAAGGGAGGGATGGACACCCCCGACACCCTTCCAAGGCGACCTGGGCACAAAGGCTCCCGATGCTCAACCTATTTACAGAGATTTCCGCCCCCCCTCCCTCCTTTGCTCCATCATTTTATCTTACAGGATTTCGCACCCCTCGTTTGCAGGAGGGGGCTGCGAGTTTTCCGCAGCTTTTGGGGGCTTCCCACGGTCTTTGGGGGGAATCTGGCCGGACCGAGAGATACGAAATGATTGTGCGGTTTGCCTTAAAACCAAGACAGATGTGGACATTCATTTCTATTTTTTTTTTTTTTTTTTTTGCCGTTTAACGAACGAACGCAGCCCGCCTTGAAACGAGAACTAAAGGCGTAAATGAACCCGGGGCTTACGGATGCCGAGGGAAAAAAAAAAAAAAAAAGAGGTTAAATATATATTTATTACACTTCGGATGCCGGGAGGCACCCAGTGCCCTGCGGGAAAAAGCGCTCGGGCACCCGCGCTGCCTCTCCGCGTCCGTGGAAACCCCTGTGCGCATCCCCCTCCCTCCGCAGCACGAGCAGGACCCTCCCTGTCCCCCAGACCCCCATCCCAGGGCCCCCGGCACGGTCCTTGGGGTAAGCAGGGGGTGTTGGGGGCAGTGGCCCAGCCCCCTGCCCCTCTCAGCTCCCCCCCACCCCACAAAGGGCTCTGCAGCTTCCAGCCTCACCCCAGTCCTGTCGTGTCCCCCTCCACACGACCGCAATTAGTTGTTTTCTTTGAACGCCCCCGGGAGTTTTCTTCCACATCAGGCAGAGTAGTGGTTTTCCAGGTCCAGCATTTGTCCTGCATTTTCCCCTTTCCTTCCCCCAAACTCACCCGTTGACCCTCCTCAATAATCAATGCTTCGAGCAGGGTCTCAGCCTTCCTAGCTGCAGCATCAAGCCAGTAAGGGGACCTTCCGGAGCCCCCTCTGTGTGCTCGAGCTGCTGCTGCATTCCCAGGAGGCTCCCACTAAGCCTGGATGGACTATTCCCCCTTCCCAAACCTCCCCCAAAGGGAACTGGGTGCCCCTTCATTCCAGCTGCCAGGAGGAAGATTCGGAGTCTGTCTAGGGACCATGCTGAGAGGAGGTGGCTGGAGGGGCAGAGACCTTCCAGTCTTTGGGGACAGGAGGCCACTTCAGTAGACGCGTCCCCACGGGTTCTCACCTATTTAGGACATCAGAGGCCCTGACACTGGAGAGCAGAGCTCTGCTGGAGCTCTTAGTAGGCTGGGGCTGAGGAGCAGCACCCCACACAGAAGCCAAGCCCCTCTTGAGTGCTGGCATGAGCCACAGCCCAACCTGAAGCCAGGCCATATAGCAGCCCCTCGTGCCTTGACTCGGAAATATTGCACGTTATTGCCACCCCCCAGGGCTCTGCACAGATACGATGTAGGATCATCCCCAATGCCTGGGGCTCACTTCTATCTTTGTTGATAGAAGGAGAAGAGATGCTGTGGCAAAAGTACCTGCTGGGATTGCAGCAGGATAGGTGCAGCTGCAGGTGCTAGGAAAGCCTCAGCATCACCTGCACATGCCTGCCAAAGGTAGAAATCATTACTGGGTCTCTGATATCAAAAAGACACACTTTAAATAATTTTCAAATATTGTCACTTCAGAACAGCACCGCTGCGTCATCACTTCCCCCTCCACTTCTTTACATTCTTGAATCTTTAAAAGACACATAGATAGATACCTTTATAGCGCTTTTCTTGTCTAAACAATGAATTTAGCAATTGTCAAAAAATATTTTAAAAAGAGCAAAGGTAGAAAGAAGTACTCAAAACTAAACCAAAATCCATGGAAAAAAAATACAAGACAACCTCCAGTCCCAAAGATCCAAGCAGCACATGCAACTTAATAAGCCTACTCAAAGGCAGGGAAAAACAATCCAGCTCTCCAATCGGTACTAGGAAACATTCAAAATAACCAGTTTTATCAGTTTCCTCCTGAGGTGCCAGGAGGGCACTGTGCTGGGCATCCCCTGCCACTGCCACGACTGCCTCCCCGCAGCACCTGAAGTAGGAGGTGGCCAAGCACTAGGCTCAGCGCACTGGGGTGTGTGTGGGGGGGTCCAGCCCAGGAGCCTAAGTGAGGGGCCAGGGGATTCACCCTAGACAGGGGCAGAGCACATCAGATCTCTGCTGCTGCGGTGCTGGATTTCACTTCCCAACAATAACAGCAGTATTGATCCCTCTAAATGGTAGGATTTGGGCCTTAAGGTCTTTAGCGCATTTTTTCATGTGAAAGGTTTTTCCACCTTTCCCCTAGTGCCATGCTAGGGAAGGGAAGCTCTCCCAGCTGTGGCAGCTCTCCCTGCCAAGCAGGAGCACACTCGCCCCATCTTCAAGCAGCATCAGCCACTACACGAGTTACCTTTTGGTTTGCACAGATCCCACACGCAGAGAAACACTGAAGCTGACCACGCAGCACAGGCAACTGCCCTGGCAGGGAAACATTCCACTGGGAGGGACACAGCAAAGTCCAAAATTCATGAATACCTTTGGAAAAAAAATCTGCATTTCAAATACTTCCGGGAAAGCCAGACGCAAGTCTAATAAAAAGAGTAATCTGGAGTCATGCTGAAGGTGCAGCCATTCCCTTGCTCTCCTGACCAGCAGCATTCGGAAAATACTGTGTTTTTCTATTACACAACCCCACACACCACAACCCTCACCCTATAAGACACAAGCCAAGATGTAATTTATTCAAACCAGTGATGCACCTTGCCCACCAACAGCGCTGAGGTGCTGTGCAGGGGTGAGGAGCTGGTGCATAAGCAGCACTGGGCTGATTTGGCTGCCTGAGGCTGAGCTCAGGGTCAGAGCCTCAGCAGAGGTAAATCCCCCAGCCCCACACCACCACCAAGCTGGGATGGTTTGCACCCGTCAGCTCTAATGAGGATTTGGCTGGAGAACAGCAGGCAAAATTTCAGCCTGGTATCTGGAGAGATGGGAACGAGAAGATTCCTAGCCTTACACTGCAAATTGTACTCATTTTTTCACATACATTTTGAATTTTCGACATATTCATATTAGATTGATTTGTCCTGAAATGTAGATTTCGTTGTTGGAAATTATTTTACACACCTTTTTAGTGTGAAGATAGGAAACTAAAAGCTCCCAAATCCATCCGCCTGGAACAGTGTGTCAAGGAACAGCACACAAATGGCTATGTAGGCTTTCTTCTCCATGGGGTGCAAAATAATTTGGTGTCCTCAAGTCCTCACTAGGAGGAGAATAATGTATAAATAAACTGCACGGCCTGAGGTCTTCAGCAGTTCCTAACTCTTGTTTATATTGATGGCAATTAGATGCATAAATATCTTCGGGAACAGGGTCTTGGGGCTCTCAGCCCCACCAAACCCCAAGCAAGGATAAGTTTTTCAGAGGTGCAGATGTTGGCATTATTTAGCTGATATTTTACAGATGCTGCTGTACAGTTCTTACATGTTTCTTCATAAATTCAGCATAATTTTGTATTTGTTATTGTACTCCAGAGAGCAGATAGAAAAATTATTTGGGTTGGAAAGTTTTCAGGGTGTGAAAACAGATGATACCCAGACCAGCTGTAGTATCACTATTATAATATATATCATTATAATAATTTCCACCTTGAGAATTAGGAGCTGCATAAAATAGCAGCATAAAATTAGTATTTGGAATATAAACACGGCACCAAATTCTTGCTGTAGCTACTGCAAAACTGCACACAAATCTCATCACAGGAATAGTACTATTGTTTTTAATGGATTACATTTCATTAGATTTTGAAGAGTGTTCACATCATAAAATGCATGCAGGAAGTACTGTGTATGTAAAACACAGCCGCATTAATTATGAAAGCTAGTAAATGAATCATACATTACTGCAAATATATTATGCATTGCTTACATCGCTTTGCCATGGCATGTTTGCACGATAGAAACAGAGACTAGAAAGGACGGCAGGGAAAAAAAACCTAAGAAAAAAATAACAACATTAGCTGAGGAGGCAAGAAGAAAGAAGAAAAACAGGGAGGGAAGTTGTGATACTAGCATGACCTGATTTTTATACAAAGCCAAACTAATGACCCTTGTGATATTTGAGTACCTGGGCACTGCAAACCTGAGAGCCAGAGAGAACTCATGGAGGGATTTCTCCAACAAAGTTACGTGTGATTTTGATAACAGAATCTTTTGGCCTATCCAGTAATGCCAGAGCTCAGATTTCTCCTTTCTTTTTTTCCACAAAATTACTTTTCATAGCCATTTGCACATTTTAGCAAAGAGTTGGTGGTGTACTGTGTATGGAGAATGAGCTGACTTTTTAAGATGATGACTTATTTCCTGCCAAATTTGCTTTAAGAAACCACTTCAGCTCCGTGCATGAGACTTCATGTTGCTTTGATTTATTACCCAAGATATAAATGGAGATCTGTCTAGTTACACTGGAATTCAGAGCAAAATTAATTTTTTTTCTCCTATAGGAAGAACATTACTGCTTCAAGCAGCCAAAACACATTATCTGGTCTGTAAAACACTCGCTGTATATTAATGTATTAGGCGGGGAGGAGAAGCATACCATAAGCCTGCAGAGATGATACACTTTCAGCTCAACTTGCAGCCAAATCACGATGCAATGCAAGGCTGCTGATCCATCTTAAAAACTGCAGAGCAGGCTCCTTGACAATGAGAAAAAACCCTCTGGCACCCCGAGCCTGTTTTCTCTCCCCTTGCTTGGGTTTGTGCTGATGTGGAGCCCCTTGCTCTTGGCCACTGGGAAAGACAGCTCCCTGCAGTGCTAATATTGGTGAGCTGGGCTTTACCTTTGCAGCCTTTCTCTCTTAAGCAAGAGGTATTTTCCAAGTTGGTTATGCTGTTGCTTGCATTCCCTCTGAGCCTGCTGGGCTGTGTTGGTGGCTGCTGGTGGAAAGGGGATAGCTGGGCTGGTGGAGTGGGGCAGGGGTTGCTCACCCGGGAGTATCAGTAGGAACCACGTCTCTGCTCCTGCAAACTGTACTCCTGGCCTTCCTCCTCCTGTTGCTTTCAGAGGGGCCCCTCTGTCTCATTGGCATCACAGTGCTGTTGGCACCCAACTGGTCTCATTTGTCTTCAAGGCTCTAACACAAACTGCAAGAGAGGAAGGAATATGCAATCGGTATTACGTTAAAACCTGGCTAGGCTCTGCCCAGGCAGTGAGGATTTGATGTCAGTCCATTCCCCAAACCAACCATCTCTGGATGTTAAGACGACTTTTGGTTTAGGCTCAATTTCGCATGCGTATGTTTGACTGAAAGAACTGCTCCACCCTGTCTCTGCTCAGCACTCCCTGCCGTGCCACACCACTGTGAAATACTGCAGGGACAGGGAGAGCCTGGGGGTTATCAAACCTCAGTGAAGACTTTCACCTTTCTTTTATATTGAAAGGATCTTTCCTTTAAGTGACTCATGTTAATGAACGCTGTGGAGACGCCTGCTCATTTTTACTAGAGAAAAATCTTTGAAAGAAGGAAACCTGAAACTAGAAGTTTGGGATGAGCTAAGCACAAGGAGGAGGATTGCCAAGAGCAGATATAAGGGCAGACACTTGCTGCTGGCAACATTTCTGATAGCTGCAGTGAAGAACACTGTTCAATAACCTGTTTCACCCAGCTGAGGGACTAGGACTGTTCTGGAATCTCATACACACAAACAGTTCTGAGAAACATTCAGGTTTTGATGTCAGCTCTTATTGCCCTCCAAGCCTGAACATCCAAAAAAGCCAGTTGCATCCTCATTTTGGAGTTAGACTTCATATCACATTTCTTAAATAAAGAATGGAAAAACATTAGTTAGAAGGGACCTCTGGAGGTCTTGAGTCCAATCTCCCCCCACTAGCAGGGCTAACATCAATATCAATTCATAATAAGCTTTACAGCATGCAATTTGGACAAGCCATGAAGGAATTGCATCACACTCCCCCTCCCCAAGTGACTTTGGTAAGAATTCCCACATCAAATTCCACCTTTTTCTCACTTTTGATTGGATAAACCATTGTAGGGAAGTCTCAGCAACTGTACTGAACACAGAATTGGATTTTCTAATCCTATAAAGCTTTTGCTGCCCCAAGTACAATTCGCTGCCCATTTTTAAATTCTCAACCACTGATTTAAGTGGCTGCCCTGGAGAAGGACGTGGGCCACCACGTTTAAGTGGTTTGGACTTGGAAAGGGCCAGAGGATGTTGGATTCTGTCTCTGCTGATTCTGGTGTCTTTTGGACCAAGCCCTGAAGGAGAACAATGGACCTAATACTCAGAGTGCTTTTTTTACTTGGAAAGCACTCCCTCTTTGTGCTGGGCTGCCACACAGCCCCTGGCAGGCATAGGGACATGGCCCGGGTCCCTGCAGAGCCTGCCCTGGCAGCAGACGGCTCTGCCCGCCCTCTTTCTGAGAAATAAAAGGAGAATAAAGTGCAAATAAAAATCTAGGAACTTTGCAAAAGAGATCAGGCAAATCAAAACCTTGGGATGTATTATTTCCGTGTGACAAACCCCTTCCTCTTCGTTCGTATTCAGCTTTTGCTTCTGAATCTTTTGGTGGCACTCACGACAGAGAATAGCTACAATGCCAACACTTCAAATTTAGGGGCTTGGGATTAACATGGGAAGCTCAGTGGAGTGACTCTGGGACCTGTGAGACTCCACAGAGCATCCCTCCTTTTATTGAGAGGCAAATCTGTCCTTCTTCCCATGGTCAGGTGGGGAAAAACACCTGATGAGGGATCAGTTCACTGCCCTTAAACACTATCTGACTCATTTTAAGTTATTAACATCTCAAGGAACAATGCTAGTGGCAAGCAAGGACCAAGCGACAACTGGCACATCACGCACCAACAAGGTGGGCACGTGGGCTGGCATCGGGCTCCATCCCTCCTTGCCCCAGGAGGCTTCACTGCAGAACCAGAGCTCTGCCCATTCTGTCTGATATTTCCACTGCCTTAGAGCCAACAAGAAAAATAAAGCCTTTGGATAATTTCCGCTAGCTCCAGGCAATCTAGAACCTTTGCCAAAGTATTACACAGAGGCAAAGTTAAAAAATAGGGCTGTCTCCAAAGTCTTTTAGATACAGAGGTTGCAATCAGCCTCGCTCCTGGCAGGCAGGCAGGGAGACCGACCTACCCATCAGGACCCCATTTTGCGACTTACAGAGCCTGTCAGGAAAGATCGATAGTTGGCATGGTAACAAGCTCATTTCCCAAGAATAGAGCTCCTTTTTATTAAATTTGGCTGGCTATTGATCAGTTCCTGATCCACGTATCAAAACATGACAAGCACTTAATGAATCACAGATTTTTATTGAGGCGAATAAAAAAAATAATGATATCATGAGGCAGCTGGGGATGCTGCCTGCTTCCGAGGGCAGCCCGACGGCTGTGGCCAGAGCCGGGCACGGTGCAGGGGCTTCTGGGCTGGGGCAAGCATGGAAATGAGCACAAACATAACCTACCCCATGACATTTTCAAGGTCTGTTTTCCCCTGCCATAGGTGTCTCTTACAGTAGCATCCAAACCAAGCTGCTTTTTTGTGCTGTGTGGGATTGTATCCCTCCTCCCTGCTTGCTCTCCATGGCTCTTTTCTGTCTGTTAATGAATAGTGGAGCCGTGCAGTCCCCCTCCCCATATTTTCCACCCCTCCAAAGCCAGTGGTTACCCAGACGTTGCTCCTTGGACCTTGAAACTTCTCCCGCCCCTCAGCAGGCTCCCAGTTCCCAACACATCCGCAAAGGAGTGACTGATATGGGCAGTCCATGCAGATTTGCTGATATCTCTAAAGTTTGGGTTAAACTTATTTATCTTGTTCCTTCCAAGAAAACCTGTTAACTTTGCATCCTGAAGCACGTGGCTACAGCCCAGGCAGCAGCTTGGCAAGTCCTCACAGTGGACTGACATCCTGACATCTTTCTATTTATCATCCTGAGGTTTGGTACATCTCTTGTTTGCCATCCCAGAGGGTAGGTAGCTCTGGTGCTGCACAGTACAAAATCTTCAGCCCTTTCACAACGGCAATACAGCCCATCAGGAAGACGATATGCCTATTCAAATTGCTTTAACGTGCATTTACATGAGAGATAATAACAGTTCCAAAGGCTTCTTCCAGCCTATTAAATATACTCACTTAAAATTGTGTCTGAATTCATGCTGAAGTGACAGACTATAATAATCTAGTCATATCCATTCAGCATATACAGCCAACTGTAGATACTTAGAAAAACTGCAAGATATATTTATTTACATGATACGGTATATGATAGCTGATTTTTTCAGGTCATCTCCTGCGGCTGGTCTGATACAGAGAAGTTGTTGCAAGAGGTCTTCCTATTTTCCCCGCTGTCAGATATCTTAAGAGGAGAGAAAATACCTTGATCACATGCACAAATGTGTTAAAGCTTCCAAAAAACTAATGGTTTTGCAAACTAAGATAAATATTTCAGACATCACCTGGGTTTGCTGACAATGCTTGAGCACCAGTCTGAAAGGTCACAAAAATATAGGCCAGGAAGCAGCCTTTTTTCAGGCTTTTGAAAGAAAGTGATGCCTAGAAAACAGAGCAGAGCAGTCACCACACTAGCTGGGGATGACAGAGTGCTCCAGGTCTACAAAATCACTGACAATCTCTTCAACTCAGAGCAAACAATGAACTTTGTCATCACATTACTCATGTTTTATCCAGATGCTCAAACAACAAGAAGAAATCAGGTTAAATCAGTAAGTGGATAGCAGCGCTTCTCTTTGTCATCACCTCTCTCCAAGGGCAGTTTTGGAGGATAAAGAAGAGTGCTGCCTCACCCTTTTGAAAGCTTAGCCAATCCTGCCAACATTTCCACAGGAAGAGCATCACATTTCTATTTCTTCTCTATTCCAGACTGTGCTCCCAGCCCTGTGTTCCACTCCTGAAAATATTCAACCCAAACAAAATTACCTAAGCAGCCTAAACACCTGAACTTACCTAAAGGCAAATGCTCCGGAAGAGTCTGAAGGTACATCAAACTCATCATGTCACTTAGCTCCTCCTGAAGTCTGACTCTGTAAGACTTCAGATTGAATTTATGCATTTGGTTGTGAAGCAGTGCGCACGGTTTGCCTTGGTTTGCCGCACAAACCACAGGTAGTTTTTCCCCACAAAGCCCCCTGCTACCCCGTGCCAGTCCCTGCCCAGCTGCCAGGCTGAAATTCAGCCCAAACTGCTTGTCTATCCCCAGCTGGAGAGCTGCAGCAGACCCCCAAGCCTTTCCCTTTGGTCACTTATCCCAGAGATGCTCAAAATGAAGTCAGCAAGGGTGATGCTTTCTGCTTACAAATTAACATCTCGCTACTCAAGGAGCCGGTAAAAATTCCTAAGGAAAGCAGCGGTGTGTGTTTGTGGGAATCGGCCCTTTGCCACTTCAAACGGCTTTTGCTGGCACACTAAGATTTCAATAGTCCCCTGCACTTGATGCCAGCAGGAGCCACGGCAGCGCCCACCAGCCATCCCTGAAGCTCCGTTACTCTCTGAGAGTGGCTGGGAAAACCCCCTAAACCCACCGCAGAGCATCCTTGCGCTCTTCTAAACTTTCCAGGGTGGGTAAATAAGGTGAGGGGAGAGCAGAGCAGAGGGACTCGACAGCCTGATCTTGTGCTAGGGTTTAAATTAAGTTAGAAATAACATCACTCTTTCTCATCTAGATCATATTAGGATTTTGAAAGGGCAGTCATGCAACTTCCCCCGGCAGTTATGGCAGAACCGCACTTGGAAATGAATGGAGCTCGTGGAAGCATTCAGGACCGAACAATCGGATTTATAATTAGGCCTAAAAAGGGAAGAACGCTGAATAAAAGCAGCACAGCCAATTTTAGAAGAAAAGGAAGTTCTGGATGGAATTCATTGGGGTAGAGCACTGAAGTGGAAATGGAAAGTGTTCAAAGATAAATGAGTTTAGGCCTAAGAGTTTGCTTGACATCTAGAAAATGTACCAGGAACACAGTGTCAAGAAAAGCTAACGCAAATAACAAAGAAACACAAGAAGTGAGAGAAGAGAGGAAAGAGCCATAAAACTTCGGGACAACAAAGAGTTGCAATTATAGAGGGAAATGTAATGAAGTGTAAAAAATCATAATGAAAGCAAAGATAGAGAATGAAAGGATGATTGCATATTTGCTTAATGCACATCGGAGAAGTGTCAAAGACATGGGGAACAAGAGGTCACTAAATGAGAAAATAAAGCCTCAGAGGAAAGGCACTGAATTTATTGCTTTAAATACAGATTTATTTTCCTGGGATTTACCACTCAAGGGCCAATGACAGATGCAAGCAACAGAAACGGTTTCCTAAAGGAGTGGAAGGATTTCTGAAGGAAATTGAGCTTTTTCTTTAAACAATCAATCCAGCAATTCAGCCAACCCCACACCCCCCAGCAAAATACTGGGATCTAATGGGTCCTGAGAAACAGAGGAAAAACTCAGTCTAACCAGATCCCAAGTATGAGGGGATTAACATCTGCTTACCAACACCCCTTACTGGCACGAGGATCCCTGTCTCAAGGCAGCTCTGACTCCTCACCTTATCTGTATGTCCCACTAGTGGAAACCCACGTGGGTGCAGGGTCACCCCAGCCAAGGGGTTGGGATCCCTAAGAAAGCACAGGGTGCCCCTAGGCTGGTTCCTACGGGACCTCCAGGGCTCGGTGCCTTCAGGAGCAGGGCCAAGGAGAAGGTCACACCCCACAGCACCCCAGAACACCCGTGGAAAAAGCAAAAAGAGAGAGGAACAAATTTGCTAAGCATTTTTCCCCTCGAAAACTCTATAAACAGCAGAGTAACGCCCTGGGAATGGGATCCTACTGGTGCATTTATCAACCAAGCAATATCTAGACAATTAGATGTTTTCTTTAATTTAGGACTAATTTTGTCCCACCAGTTTAAATTAAAGCCCCCAATAGGGTAATTTCCTCACAACCATAATTTTGTTACAAGCTTTTCATTAATCCAATCACAACTTCTATAATATTATTTGGCAGCTGATTGAGACTACAGTAACACCACAGGGGTTCACACACATTGTCTCATTTCTGATAAAAAAAAATGTAAAATGAGTCCAATTAAAAATTCTTTTAGTACTCTCTAATATGTGAAACTCCCCAAAGTCAGGACAGAAACATCATCATTCCAGCCACGCATCCTGTCTGCGGGTGACAGCAGAAGCTACATGCTAATGTCAGCCCTACGTAAGTGTCTGTCTGTCTGTCTAGCTGCCTGTCGCAATAAAGACAGTTGCCAGGGTGGAAATACTCATGTTTGGAAATATTTGTTTATGACCTTGGGGAATTTTATTTGGAGTATTCTGGATTGGGCTAAAGTTGGTTTCAGCACCCTGAAGTCTTATTTGAAGCATCCCAGGCTGTGATGCAAATGTTCAGCACGAGGTAATTCCCTGCATATCTCATATTCATTGCAAGAAATGGAAGAGAGAGAAACCTGGAGGTGGAAAGGTCTTGTGGAAGTAATAACATGCACAGCATTGTTAGATGGAGAAGCTTCAGCTCAGAGATGCATTACTTTGGATAAGAGTAGAAGAACAGAAAGCAGTGGGGATTTTAAAGTTAATTCAGATATTAAAAACTGCACTTTCTTCAAGTCATACAAAATCTCTCCCAACTGAAATTTCTCAGGCACACTAGGAGGTGACAGAAATGAGTTGAAAAAGACCACAACAAAGGAGTCAAAAGAGAAAAATTAAAATTAATCTAGGCTGTATAACAGAAATATTAAAGCTGATGGGATCGGCTTCCTTTTTCCCCATGAGCAAGAGCCCCCAGGCATTGAGGGACAGCTTCAGCTTCAGGGGAGGGTTTTCCTCTCACCTCTGTCAGCAAAGCTGTGGCTCATGAGAAGCACTGATGTACTGCACCATGGCCTGGGTCAAATCCCAAGAGCAATCGCAGTGGCTTGAAGCCTCATGTTACAGTGGAGCGAAGCCCACCCTGAGGCATCAGAGAAGGTATGGGAGCCAGCAGAGGTGCAGGCAGGGGGAAGGCAAGAAGCAGTAGCTGCTTACCAACCCACACCGACAGCATAGTGGAAGGGGATGACCAGGGCAGCACAACAGAAAGGGCATTTATTTTCCCTCCCCTGCAAACAGTAAGTGCAGTAGCAAAAGGAAGGGGATGGGCAGCAAAACACTCATGAATTTTGGCCAAACGTGGCCAATATTTCCAGAGGGAAAAAAAAGGTGGAACAAAAAAAAGAGTAATTTTTGAGGTATTCCCATGTCGTGTTGTTGGGAGGAGGAAGGAGGCTGTGCCTTGGTCCCCACTCTTTACACAGCACAGGCATGCCATACCCCAGCTCCTCCATCCACAGTGCAGGCACATGAAGTCTTGACTACTGCTTTATTGAAAGCGCTGACATCTGCGCCCTTCCATTGCCAGCAAAGTTCTCAGTTCATAATTAATCCCTCATTAAGAAGAATACCTGCGGTGGCTGGATGCCAGCACAGCTCAGTGGGCAGGAGCTTTTAATCCATTCCTAGATTCACCTTACAGGCAGAAGACAGAATTAAGCAATGCTAGAATTTCTGTTCTGTGCAATAATTAAACATCTTGAAATACACTTCCCATCCAACTCAAGGACAAGTCAAGATTCAGAAGCTGCCCCACAATGAACATAAATAAAAAAATTTCTCTTGAGGCTACCCAACTGCTTCCATACAGAAGACCTAGAGCACAGAGCATGGGAAAAATACAAGCTCATTTGGATTCCCATCCATTATCATTTTCCTTGTCTTCCTGCCCACACCCACAATAATTAATCTGTTTCTGCTAAACAGCCTCTCTCCAGCAAACCTGCCTTTTTCCAGCAAAAAACAAGTCTAACAGGAAACATGGAAGTTGTGATGTGAGTTGCAGCTAGATCCGTGCTCGCCTACCCCCATGACCACGCTGGCCACATGTGAGCACAATGAGAAATCCATACCCCCAGCTCCGAGTGGATCACAGGCCAGTTCTTATACTTGAAGACGGCTGCATAGACAGAGAATAAGTGGCAGTGCCACTCCATGCTGCCTTGTGGTGAGCTGATAAGCTCAGGAATTACAGCTTTTCCACCTCAAGAATTTTTCTGGTAATTTTGTTTCTACTCAGTTTCTACACCAGGTTAAACCCATCAAGGCTTCCTTGCTCTGAAGTGAGCGTGAAGCAACTTCTGCCTTCAGAGAGGGTTAGGAAGGTTTCTCTTTACACAGTGCCATGAACCTTCTTCCTTGCTACACAAGTGATCCAAGTAAATTTCTCATTTTGTTGCTACAGCTCTTCATTTTGTGTCCTCAACTAAAAGGAATTAACTTCTACCAGACTTGAAAATGACAGGAGCAGCCAATGAGGCTCATAGTGATAATTATGGGGCCAGAGGCTTCGTGCTAAAGTATCCACACATCTCAGCCAACAAGGATAAGAAATGACCAAGAAGTATTGATTTTCTTGCCATGCAGGAAGGAAATCATGCCTTATAGCCAAGGAAAGGAGTGCAGTGGATATTGGTGAGGTAAGGGGGAAGCAGTAGGAAGAGCCTATGAGCCAGGCACCTAGAATCTGTGTACATGGTACACGTATACAGCAGGCAGTTATCTTGGTCTAATTCTTTGACTGAGAGATGACACTGGGTGCTAGGACACCCTAAAGCCTGGAAGAATTTAATCACAACTGAAAACAAGAACAGGCACACAATTGCACAGGGCCATGCAGCTTTGCTGGATCAGGACTGGGTGCTGAGAAGCAGCAGAGCTGGAAATGCAGGGTCAGAGCAGTTCAGCCCCGTATTCAGAGGGACTCCAGGCCTAGTCCTTGTTGAAATTAGTCTTTGCATGGATACGTATAAATAAATCCAGGACACTGCTTGCGTAACAGTAACATTTTGCAGTATCTGGCATTTGCCGCTAGTTGAAGGCTAAGCAAACCATGCTTCAGTGGAGCATAAAATTGCTTTTCCTTTGGAACAAGCAGGGCATTGTAGTAATAGGCAAAACTGTACATTGTGTTAACAGCTGTATTTTCACATTATTGATTTACATTGTGTAATGCCATGCAAGACCTGCTTTCAATGATATGTGCATCTGTCATATCACAATAACTGCAAAAGGCTGGGCGCTGCTAGGAAAATGAAGCACTGGGAATCCTGGGGCATATTCACATCCATGTGCCCATCATGCAGAGGTGATGATTAGGGGGATGTTGTGGTAATGAGCAGGTCCCAAGTGTGCGCTATGTAAATCAAGGCTGCCCGGGTCAGCTTCCATTTACTGTGCACATCCAACTTTTTCAGCCTGCTTGCTCTTCTGACAGGGAGAGCGTATGTAAATGGATTCCCCTTGGCAGCTCCTCTCAGCTCTACGTGTTTCAAGGCATCCAAGATGGATGGATTGCATTTTTTTTTCCTCCTCTCCTTTCCAACTTTTTTTTCTGCTGGGGGCAGACCTTAACAGCCATGTCAGGAGGCTCTCTATGAGGATCTGTTGCCACTGGGTGAAAGCAAGCAGAGCAGTATGACAGACAACCGCTCCAGATGAAACCAGAGGAGGTTGTTACAGAATCACCAGGTTGGAAAAGATCCACTGGATCATCGAGTCCAACCATTCCTATCAATCACTAAACCACGCCCCCATGGTTTACAGGAGACATCATCACTAAATACACCTTAAAATAAGAGGACAAATACTCTGCAGGCACAATGTTTTGAATTTATATAAGTTCACCTGAAATATGCAACAACAAAGTGTTGACACCAGTCCAAATCACTATCTAGCTAATGCAAAGCCTGGTTTTATACTATCTAGCTTTCATTTATCTGTAACACTTCATTTCATAGCACCTGGAGCCAATGTAAGCAATGTATTATATCAAAGAATATTATAATAATTTTTTCTTACTTTTTATTTGGTTGTTTCTAAGTAGACTAACTTGTCTCTTTGCTTAAGGAGGAAGGACAGTCCTGAACCCAGCTTGCTAGACCAAGAACAGAGCAACCAGGCTGCAATTCCTTCTTCAGCCACAGAATTTCTGGCCTTGGGCAAGTCACTTAGTCTCTTTGTGCATCATCACCTTCAGCTGCAAAAGTACTCAGCTTTTCTCTGAAGGATGCTGAGAGCAGCAGCACAATAATATCCAAGAAGGGCTGAGCCACGCAGGGCTTGAAGAGGGCCATGGGACACCAGGATAGAATGCTTGAAAACCAAACATCATTTAAGTGTTTGTCTAGAATGTGTCAGATTTAGCGATCAGAGGGAGGGGTTTTTTTGTGAGCAGGTAATTTGGAATATTTAAATATTGGTCTAATAATCAACTTTTTCTTGTGACATTTTGAGAGCTGTAGAGATCCCTTAGGTGGGAACCATGAGGTGCCCTGATTTTCCTGGCCACCTTGACCATCTGTCCACACAGCAAAACGTCGTGTCTCTAGACACCATCATGAACCAGCAGCTTTGATCCAAACTGCAGGCAAGAAGAGCAGTATACTAACATACACCAGCCATGCAGAGGCTAAAGGAAAGATGTTTTGCTTCTATTGGGAACGTGTAGGTACCTTTGTGTTGTGATGGATGTGTTGATTTTTTATATATTGCTCTCTCCAGTCCTGAAGGAGCTCAGCTCTGTCCCTTTGCCAGGAGCTCATGGGAGAGATGTAATTCCAGAAAATTACTTTTGACCCCAGCTACCTGCTACAATGCAGAAACATTTTTAAAGCTCAGGACGATGAGCTGCCTATCTCCTGCCTGTCCCTGCTTTGATGCACTCATATCCACTGTGTGCTTGTCACATTACTGAAATGGAAAACCAAGGTTAAATGGCAGTTCTCCTTTTCAGTTCACCTTTAACTGGAAATTAGGGTTTGGGGGTTTTTCTTCCTTACAGATTTCTTTTTTTTTTTTTTTTACTCTGTCTCTTTTCTTTGTTTCAGTTGAAAAAAGTGGGAACATTTTACCAGATTCTTATTTCACATGGTCCAAGATGAAATAAAAGATACAACATAATGTTAATCATTACTGCTATGGACAGAAAGAAACAATCTAAGCTAAGGAAAGTTTTCACTCTTTTTTTTTTTCATTGAGGTTTTCTTTACTAATTGCTCTAGTGCATTTACATTGAGTTCTTTTCAGCCTGCTCTATTCTCCAGACCTAAGAACCATTAACAATCAAGACTTAAACTTTGTATGTTGTTTTAAATGTTAGTTGTGTCATCAACAGCTAACAGAAGCAATGCAACTCTGAACTTGGGTCTCAGAAGGTAAAAGTCTTTTCACTTTGTCTTTAAATACTCAGATAAATCCCGTTAGCTTTCTCCACACCATCAAAGCATTTGGGTAGCATAAAGCAACTGAATACATAAAAATGTATCTAAACACCTTGTAAATCCCTACACAGAGCTGTTGCCGACACTACTTTTAACCCTTGGAAAACATTTCACCAATTACTGATCAAATACAATACAGCTAAATTTCACCGCCAGCACATCATTTTGATAATGGGTATGGAAATTATCCGTTCAATAGCTATTCAGAAATAACTTAGAAAGATTGGGTTTCAGATACGTCTGAGAATCCTAGAATAATCCCCTATAATCACCGTGGTGAGAATCCACCAACATTTTTCCTTTTGAAAAAGCCTGTTTGGGACGAGAGCGTTGGTGGTCTCTGCCCGTCCTCCAACGGATACGTTCAAACAATATATCTGAAATCACCAGCACTTTGCTGCCAGAGGACAGAGGGTTTTCCTACTTGATTCCTACATGATTCAGTCAAAGAAGTCTGCCAGCCAGGGAAGAGCCTTTAACTCTCCCCAGCCCACTTGGCTTCTCAGGTGTGCTTCAGCAACCCATCAACAAGAATTTTCTTCCCTTCTCAAAAGGCAAACTTGTATCATTTTTTTATACAGAGTTTGGAAGAACCCTACCCTCCCCCCCAAAAAAAAAATTTTAAAAGTACGTAAAATAACCAGTAACTACACCTCACTCTTCCCTGTTGCTCTGTGCCAGCTCATGAATGCAACCCAGGAATGTTTTGAAATATTTTGATTTTATGGTCTTTCTTGCTTCTTGGTACAAGACTGAAAGAACTAAATTTTTTCTTATTTTAGGGAATATACTATTTTCTGATTTACCTTAGTGATTTCTTAGATGTAAACTTCGCTCTTTTCTACCTCACTAGAAGAGATGAAGGCAGGGGACTATCGCATGAGAAATGCTTCCCTTTTCCAAAGTGGTAATTAAGCACTGAATATCAGCATAACAAAAAGAAACACAATTGAAAACTGCAGCCCTAGCTTACATTCAACAGGTGACAGCCACAAACACACACGTGGGCTTTCTGAATCACAAGTCTCTGTAGCAGTTTGCTGCTATCCCAGAGTGGAGGAAAGAAGCATCAGCCCCAGGAACAGCCATGGCACTGCGAAGACCCACGTGCTCTTATAGTCTATGCAAAAATGGCAAAGCCATCTTTTCCTATTCCAAAACTGCGGGTTTCATACCCCAAATGGCAGTGTGCAGGGGTAAAGGAAGGTTAGTACTGCAAAATATTAGTGAGAAAAATCCTTTCTGATAGCTGCATAAGGGTCTGTTTCATTCACAAGTTCACAGACAGTGAAGAACAGCCACAAGATCACAGGCACAAACACGCACCGCAGCATCTCTGCAACAGCAAAATAGGGAAAGGTTAAAACACCGTTACCTGGTTCATAAGCAAAACCATTTATCAGTGGCTTATGGAGTGAGTTTTTGGACTTGATGATTATGGAGGTCTTTTCCAACCTAGTGATTCTGTGAATCATACACCAATCTCACCCACAAACAACACGAACCACTAACGAATCAGACAGACCAACAGCAGCCCAGGAGTGTCACACGGTGTCAGTGGACAAGCCATCAGCTAGCCAAGTTTGCCTACACGTCACTCAGAGCCAAGAAAACAGCAGATTCAGGTGTACGTGCTATTTGCTATAAACAGTTGTGGCAGCTCTGTAATGACAGGATCAGGAATGTTTGGGGGACTGGGAGATGCACATACAGTAAGGCAGAGACAAGAGAGGCAGCAGCACTGGGACACGCACTGGAGGGGTTGCGTCCTCATCTGTACCTGCTGGGCTGAGCCTTCAGCTGTGAGAGAAGTTGGACGTGAAGAACATGCAAATCCCCCAAACCTCAGGGGTTTCCCATCACAGGAGGAAGCATGGACTTCAGCAACAGCACCTGGAAATCCTGGGCAGCGTTTGCAAGCCATGCTCCCAGCAGGCATGGGGTGCAGCCAGGGAGACCCACCAGTCCCAGCATTTCGATGACCCTTTGAGCAGGCTGGGCAATGCTTGGGGAAGCCCTGCTGCAGGGCTTTTTATACCAGCTTTACCTTCAAGACAAGATTATTGACATTTCCAGTCCAGTATTTAACAAACCCCATTCAGCCCCACTTTTCCTCTCCCTTCCACTTCGTTCCCTTTCTGCTCTGTAATAGGAGAGGCAACAGGGCACATATTTCTGCAGAACAAAGCATTATCATCCTAATTACAGATTCCTGGCGTTTTCTTCACTTTTACCGTTTTATTAAAAACAATTAGCTGAGAAGAACCATCTTTTTTAATCTCTACCCTATTGTTCTCATCTCTCTCTGAATCCAAGGAGGCCTTTTCAGAGGCTATTTTATTCATAATTACATATGTTGGAACAACTGCTTGAAAAGTGAGCCCAGAAAGGATTCTGATAATATTTTCCTAGCAGGCTTGGTCCTGCTGCCTCCAAAGTGTGTAATGCTAACTATTTAATAAAGATATATGTGAAAACAAGTGCTTATTTTCAACAGTCTGTGTAAATGATGGATGCAGCCACGCCATGAGCGCTAGCCTAATGGATTGAGGAGGAGTTGGAGTTGCAGAGA